>NC_135818.1:32149944-32466856 GCF_964213995.1 Mustelus asterias
TTTCCTACTCTCTCTGTATTCCCCCCGAGCTGCATCTGTTTTCAGTTGCCTGGACCTCACGTACGCCTCTTTTCTTTTTGATCAGATCCTCAATTTCCCTGGTTATCCACGGCTCTCGAATCCTACCTTACCCATCCTTTTTACAGGCACATGACTGTCCTGCAGCCTTATCAACTGTTCCTTAAAAGACTCCCACATGGCAGACGTGGACTTACCCCCGAACAGCCTCTCCCAACAACGGCCACCATTGAAAAAATATTCACCAGCTAGTATTTGTTAACCGTCCCCAATTTCCTTCACAAAGGAGGTGGTTGCAGAGCTTTCTTGAGCCATTGTGCTCCATCTGGTGTAGCAACACAGTGCTGTTAGGAAGGACATTTGAGGAATTTCACCCAATGACAGTGAAGAATGGACGATATAGTTCCAGATCAGAATGGATTGTGGCTTGAAGGGGAACTGGAAGATCATCCCATACATCAGCCCCCGTGTAATTCTAGGTTGCAGAGTTTGTGGGTTTGAAAGGCACTGTCAAAGGAGGCTTGCCGAGTTGGTGCAATGCATCTTGTGTTTCTAGACACATTGCTGTCCACAGTGTGCCATTGGTGTGAATGTTTAAGGTGGGGTGCTGATCAAAGTGGCTGCTTTTGTCCTGGATGGTGTTGGGCTTCTTGAGCGTTGTTGGAGATGCACTCATCCAGGCAAGTGGAAAATATTCCATCACACTCCTGACTTGTGCCTTGTAGATGGTGGACTAACTTTGAGTCATCGGGAAGCAAAATTATTTGCAGCAGTATTGTCAACCTCTGACTTTTTTCAGCTGAAGTATTTAGAATCATAGAATCCTACAGTGCAGAAAGCGGCCATTTGGCCCATCGAGTGTGCACCAACCACAATCCCACCCAGGCCCTATCCACATATCCCTACATATTTACCCAGTAACCCCTCTAACCTATGCATCCCGGGACACTAAGGGGCAATTTAGAATGGCCAATCAACCTAGCCCGCACATCTTTGGACTGTGGGAGGAAACCCACGCAGACACGAGGAGAATGTGCAAACTCCACACAGACAGCGACCCGAGCCGGGATTCGAACCCAGGTCCCTGGAGCTGTGAAGCAGCAGCGCTAACCACTGTGCTACCGTGCCGCCCATTTATATGACTTGTCTTGTTAAATGCCATGTCAGTGGTAACTCCCAGGATGCTTCGAAGAAGTGGGAAACCTATGGAGGCATATCAGTCAGGACAGGTGTCAAAGATGCTCTGAAACTATCCACTGATAACTATGGTGTCATAGCATTATGTGGAGATGCCGGCGTTGGACTGGGGTAAACGCAGTAAAAGGTCTCGCAACACCAGGTTTGGAGCGCTCCCCCTCAAAGGGGGAGCGCTCCGAAAGCCAGTGGATTTTGCTACCAAATAAACCTGTTGGACTTCAACCTGGTGTTGTGAGACTTTTTACTGTGTCATAGCATTAACCAGAAGTGGTCCACGGCCATGAGGGAGACCGACTGAGTATGTTTGGAAATTTGGTTCAAAGTGGGAATTCAACTAAAGAATCTTTTTCAAGTTAAGTAGTCAAGTCAAACGGGTAGCTGACTGAGTCACAGTTAACTGTCATTGTCCTGAAAGCCCTTTCCCTGAATAGGGCCTGATAGATGTTACTGTAACAGGAAGCTAAGCTAGAGAATGACTCTTCCCAACTCTATGTACAAGAAAGGGACTTTTTAAATGGTGCAGGATCAGTGAGGGAAGACTTCAGCCTGAGTGAAACTCAGAGTGAGCATCAAAGGAACTGGTAAATTGATCAGCTGTTAAGCCAGTTCTGTATCCATCTTGCCAGCTCTCCCTTAATCCCGTGTGACTTCACCTTTTGTATCAGTCCACCATGAGGAACCTTGTCAAAGGCTTTACTGAAGTCCATGTATACAACATCCACTGCCTTTCGCTCATCCATCATCTTCGTCACTTCCTTGAAAAACCCGATCAAATTAGTGAGGCACGACCTCCCCTTAACAAAACCATGCTGTCTATCATTAATAAGTCCATTTGTTTCCAAATGTGAGTAAATCCTGCCCCTAAGAATATTTTCCAATAATTTCCCTACCACTGACGTAAGGCTCACGGCCTATAATTTCCTGGATTATCCCTCCTGTCCTTAAACAATGCAACAACTTTGGCTACATGTTAAGTTCTGGAGGATAGCCAATAAGAATACAAAGACTTCTGTCAAGGCCCCAGTAATTTCCACCCTTGCTTCCCTCAGTATTCTGCAGTTTGGATTTCAGCAAGGCCTTTGACAAGGTCCCACAGGGGAGATTTATAAAGAAGGCAAAAGCACATGGGATACAGGGTAAATTGACAAGGTGGTTTCAAAATTGGCTTAGTTGTAGGAGACAGATCGCGATAACAGAAGGCTGCTTTAGTGACTGGAAGCTAGTGGTTTACCACAGGGATTTGTGTTGGGTCCCTTATTACTCATTATTTATATAAGTGACACAGATGACTATGTGGGGGCTTGCATTAGTAAGTTAGCAGATAAGACCAAGATTGGCCAGGTGGTGAACAAAGAACAAAGAACTCGTTGGGGTCTTTTAAGAGACTTCTGGATGAGTACATGGGATTTAATGGGATTGAGGGCTATAGATAGGCCTAGAGGTAGGGATATGATCAGCGCAACTTGTGGGCCGAAGGGCCTGTTTGTGCTGTGGCTTTCTATGTTCTATGTTAGAACAAAGAACAAAGAACAGGCCCTTCGGCCCTCCAAGCCTGTGCCGCTCCTTGGTCCAACTAGACCAATCGTTTGTATCCCTCCATTCCCAGGCTGCTCATGTGACTATCCAGGTAAGTCTTAAACGATGTCAGCGTGCCTGCCTCCACCACCCTACTTGGCAGCGCATTCCAGGCCCCCACCACCCTCTGTGTAAAAACGTCCCTCTGATGTCTGAGTTATACTTCGCCCCTCTCAGCTTGAGCCCGTGACCCCTCGTGATCGTCACCTCCGACCTGGGAAAAAGCTTCCCACTGTTCACCGACTGTTCACCCACTGTTATCTATACCCTTCATAATCTTGTATACCTCTATTAGATCTCCCCTCATTCTCCGCCTTTCCAAGGAGAACAACCCCAGTCTACCCAATCTCACCTCATAGCTAAGACCCTCCATACCAGGCAACATCCTGGTAAACCTTCTCTGCACTCTCTCCAATGCCTCCACGTCCTTCTGGTAGTGTGGCGACCAGAACTGGACGCAGTCCTCCAAATGTGGCCTAACCAGCGTTCTATACAGCTGCATCATCAGACTCCAGCTTTTATACTCTATACCCCGTCCTATAAAGGCAAGCATACCATATGCCTTCTTCACCACCTTCTCCACCTGTGTTGCCACCTACAAGGATTTGTGGACTTGCACACCTAGGTCCCTCTGTGTTTCTATACTCCTGATGACTCTGCCATTTATTGTATAACTCCTCCCTACATTATTTCTTCCAAAATGCATCACTTCGCATTTATCCGGATTAAATTCCATCTGCCACCTCTCCGCCCAATTTTCCAGCCTATCTATATCCTGCTGTATTGCCCGACAATGCTCTTCATTATCCGCAATTCCAGCCATCTTCGTGTCATCCGCAAACTTGCTGATTACACCAGTTACACCTTCTTCCAAATCATTTATATATATCACAAATAGCAGAGGTCCCAGTACAGAGCCCTGCGGAACACCACTGGTCACAGACCTCCAGCCGGAAAAAGACCCTTCGACCACTACCCTCTGTCTCCTATGGCCAAGCCAGTTCTCCACCTATCTAGCCACTTCTCCTTGTATCCCATGAGCCTTAACCTTCTTAACCAACCTGCCATGTGGGACTTTGTCAAATGCCTTACTGAAATCCATATAGACGACATCCACGGCCCTTCCTTCATCAACCGTTTTTGTCACTTCCTCAAAAAACTCCACCAAATTTGTAAGGCACGACCTCCCTCTTACAAAACCATGCTGTCTGTCACTAATGAGATTGTTCCGTTCTAAATGCACATACATCCTGTCTCTAAGAATCCTCTCCAACAACTTCCCTACCACGGACGTCAAGCTCACCGGCTTATAATTTCCTGGGTTATCCCTGCTACCCTTCTTAAACAACGGGACCACATTCGCTATCCTCCAATCCTCAGGGACCTCACCCGTGTCCAAAGAAGCGACAAAGATTTCCGTCAGAGGTTAACAGTGAGGTTGAGTGTTTTGGGCTACAAGAAGATATAGACAGGATGGTCAAATGGACAGATAAGTAGCAGATGGAATTTAACCCTGAATAATGTGAGGCGATACGCTTTGAATACTTGTTTGTCAAATTATTTATTCCAATGACTGGAATGACACTAGGAAGTTCTATGGAACAAATAGATCTCTAAGGGCAGAAGGGCACATTGGTGAGGTGGTAGAAAAGACATATTGGACACTTGCCTTTATCAATCGAGGCATAGATTACAAAAGCAGGGAGGTCATGTTGGAGTTACACCATAAGACGTAGGAGCAGAATTAGGCCACTCAGCCCATCGAGCCTGCTCCGCCATTCAATCATGGCTGATATTTTTTTCATCCCCATTCTCCTGTCTTTTCCCCATAACCCCTGATCCTCTTATTAATCAAGAACCTATCTATCTCTGTCTTAAAGACACTCAATGACTTGGCCTCCACAGCCTTCTGTGGCAAAGAGTTCCACAGATTCACCACTCTCTGGCTGAAGAAATTCCTCTTCATCTCTGTTTTAAAGGATCATCCCTTTAGCCTGAGGTTGTGCCCTCTGGTTCTAGTTTTTCCTACCAGTGGAAACATTCTCTCCAAATCCACTCTATCGATCCTCGCAGTATTCTGTAAGTTTCAATAGACACCCCTCATCCTTCTAAACTCCGAGTACAAACCCAGAGTCCTCAACCCTTCCTCATACCTTCCTTCCAGGGATCATTCTTGTGAACTTCCTCTGGACCTTTTCCTAGGCCACCACATCCTTCCTTGGATATGGGGCCCAAAACTGCTCACAAAACTCCAAATGGAGTCTGACCAGAGCCTTATACAGCCTCTGAACTATATCCCTGCTCTTGTATTCTAGCCCTCTTGACATGAATGCTAACATTGTATTTGCCGACTGAACCTGCACGTTAACCTTAAGAAAATCTTGAACAATGACTCCCAAATCCCTTTGTGTTTCTGTCACTCTCTGCCCTCTGTCAGTCAACCAGTGCTCTAACCATGGCAGGATCTTACTCGTAACACCATGGACTCTTGACTTATTTAACAGTCTCCTATGCGGCACTTTGTCAAAAGGCTTTTGGAAATCTAAATAAATCAATAAATCATGTCCACTGGTTCGCCTTCATCTAACTTCCTTGTTACCTCCTCAAAGAACTCTTAACAGATTTGTCAGACATGACCTCCCCTTGACGAAGCCGTGCTGACTCAGTTCTATTTTATCATGCACTTCCAAGTACTCCGCAATCTTGTCTTTAATAATGGACTCTCAAATCTTGCCAATAATCGAAGTCAGGCTAACTGGCCGATAGCCACCTATTGCCTGCCTCCCTTTGTAAACAGCAGTGTTACATTAGCTACTTTCCAGCCCTCTGGGAAATGCCTCCATAATTTCCTCAGCTATCTTTTTTAGAACCCTGGGGCGTAGTCCATCCGGTCCAAGTGATTTATCCACCTTCAGACCTTTGTTTCCCCAGAACCTTCTCCTTAGTGATGGTCACTACACTAACTTGTGCCCCCTGATTCTCCTGGAGCTCTGGCATCCCACTGGTATCTTCCACTGTGAAGACTGATGCAAAGTAACTATTCTGTTCTCCTGCCATTTCTTTGTTTCCTATTATTACTTCTCTAGCCTTATTTTCCAGTTGTCCAATATCTATTTTTGCCTCTCTTACCTTTTTATATATTGAAAAAAACTCGTCCTATCTTTTTTTATATTACTAGCTAGCTTACACTCATATTTCATCTTCTGTCCCCTTATTGCTTTTTTAGTTGTCCTCTGCTGGCTTTGAAAGGCTTCTCAATCCTCTGGCTTCCCACTAATCCTCACCACTTTGTGTATGCTTTTTCTTTTGCTTTTTTGCTGTCCTTGACTTCCCTTGTCAGCCAGGGATGCCTCGTTCTCCCCTAAGCATGTTTCTTCCTCCTTGGGATGAATTCCTGTTGTGCCTCCCGAATAGCCCCCAAAAACTACTGCCATTGCTATTCCACTGTCTTCCCTGCTAGGCACGTTTTCTAATCAAGTCTTGCCTATCCCTCGTTGTTGTAGTTACCTTTATTTAATTGTAATACCGTTACATCTGATTCCAGCTTCTCCCCCTCAAACTGCAGGGTAAATTCTATCATATTGTGGTCACTGCTCCCTTAGGGTACCTTCACCTTAAGTTCCCTAATCAAGTTTGTTTCTTTACACATCACCAAATCCAGAATTGCCTGTTCCCTAGTAGGCTCTGTCACAAGCTGCTGCAAAAAACCGTCTCTTACCGACATTCCACAAATTCCTTTTCTTGGGATCCAGTACCTACCTGATTTTCCCAGTCCACCTGCATCTTGTAATATTGCCTTTTTTATATGCCTTTTCTATCCCCTCATTTATTTTCTGCCCCGCAAGCTGACTACTGCTAGGGAGCCTGTGCATAACTCCCATCAGGGTCTTTTTACCTTTGCGATTCCTCAACCCTACCCACAGAGATTCTATGCCTTTTGATCCTATATCGCTTCTTGCTATTGATTTAACTTCATTCCTTACTAGCAATGGGTGGAGAACTGGCTTGGTCACAGAAGACAGAGGGTGGTAGTGGAAGGGTCTTTTTCCGGTTGGATGCCTGTGACTAGTGGTGTTCTGCAGGGCTCTGTATTGGGACCTCTGCTGTTTGTGATTTATATAAACGATCTGGAAGAAGGTGTAACTGGGGTGATCAGTAAGTTTACGGACGACACGAAAATGGCTGGACTTGTAGATAGTGAGGAACATTGTCAGAGGCTACAGAAGGATATAGATAGGCTGGAAATTTGGGCAAAGAAATGGCAGATGGAGTTCAATCCAGATAAGTGCGAGGTGATGCATTTTGGTAGAAATAATGTAGGGAGGAGCTATACGATAAATGGCAGAACCATAAAGGGTGTAGATACGCAGAGGGACCTGGGTGTGCAAGGCCACAGATCCTTGAAGGTGATGTCACAGGTGAAGAAGGTAGTGAAGAAGGCATATGGCATGCTTGCCTTTATAGGACGGGGCATAGAGTATAAAAGTTGGGGTCTGATGTTGCAGTTGTATAGAACGTTGGTTCGGCTGCATTTGGAATACTGCGCCCAGTTCTGGTCGCCACACTACCAGAAGGACGTGGAGGCTTTGGAGAGAGTGCGGAGGAGGTTTACCAGGATGTTGCCTGGTACGGAAGGGCTTAGTTATGAGGAGAGATTGGGTAAACTGGGGTTGTCCTCACTGGAAAGATGGAGGATGAGGGGTGACCTAATAGAGGTGTATAAAATTATGAAAGGCATAGATAGGGTGAATGGTGGGAAGCTTTTTCCCAGGTCGGTGGTGACGTTCACGAGGGGGTCATAGGTTCAAGGTGAGGGGGGGGAGGTTTAACACGGATATCAGAAGGACGTATTTTACACAGGGTGGTGGGGGCCTGGAATGTGCTGCCGGGCAAGGTGGTGGAGGCAGACACACTGGGAACGTTTAAGACTTATCTAGATAGCCACATGAACGGAGTGGGAATGGAGAGATACAAAAGAATGGTCTAGTTTGGACCGGGAGCGGCGCAGGCTTGGAGGGCCGAAGGGCCTGTTCCTGTGCTGTATTGTTCTTTGTTTGTTCAATGCAACACCGCCCTCTTTGCCCATCTGCCTGTCCTTTCAATTGGACTTATATCCTTGGATATTTAGATCCCAGCCCTGGTCCCATTGCAGCCACATCTCTGTGATGTCCGCAACATCGTACTGAGCAATTTCGACGTGCACAACAAGCTCATTTACCTTGTTCCGTATACTGCGCGCATTTAGGTACGACACCCTCAGTCCTGCATTGACCATTTCCCTTCTCATACTTGTCACCTTTTTTGCTCTGCCTGAATTAGATTCCTGCCACCTTCGATTCTCTGTTCTATTACGTAGCCTGGAAACTTTACTCACCTCTCCTGAGCCCTCGGCTCCTTTAATTAGTTGAAAGTCCCCTTCAATTCCCGGTTTGGGTCACTGTCTGTGTGGAGTTTGCACATTCTCCTCGTGTCTGCGTGGGTTTCCTCCGGGTGCTCCGGTTTCCTCTCACAGTCCAAAGATGTGCAGGTTAGGTTGATTGGCCATGCTAAAAAAAATTGCCCTTAGTGTCCTGAGATGCATAGGTTACAGGGATTAGTGGGTAAAATATGTAGGGATATGGGGGTAGGGCCTGGGTGGGTTTGTGGTCGGTGCAGACTCGATGGGCCGAATGGCCTCTTTCTGTACTGTAGGGTTTCTATGTTTCTATGTTTTATTAACCTGCACTTCTACCCTCTCGAATCGTTGTATAGAACCTTTGTGGAGCTGGAGTAGTGTGTGCAGTCTGGTGGCCACATCATTGGAAGGATGTTATTGTATTGGAGGGGGTTCGAGGAGCTTCGCCAGTATGTTGTCTGGGATGGAACATTTAAGTTATGAAGAGAGGTTGGGTAGGCTTGGGTTGTTTTCGTTGGAGCAGAGGGACTGAGGGGATGATCTGATAGAGGTATACAAGATTATGAGGGACATGGACTCAGTGGAGAGGGTTACAACTGTTCCCCTTAGTTGAAGGGACAGTCTCGAGGGGGCGTAGGTTCAAGGTGAGGGGTAGGAGGTTTAGGGAGGACATGAAGAAAAGCTTTTTTATCCAGAGAGTGGTGACAGTCCAGAATGTGCTGTCTGGGAGAGGGATGATGGTGGGTTGCCTCACCTCCTTTAAAAAGTACCTGAATGAGCACTTGGCATGTCATAACATTCAAGGCGATGGGCCAAGTACTGGTGAATGGGATAGGTAGATAGGTCAGGTGTTTCTCGCCTGTAGGTTCAGATTCCATGACTGAATGGCCTTTTCTGCCTTGTGATTCTGTGATTGTGACAAAAGCTGCACCAAGGTCAAACGCTAAGAAGGGCCATTTCACAGAGCGTGTGGTTATCATTAGTATGGTTTCAGCATTGTAGGAAGCATACAAGCATGATCACTGATGCAAAGAAGAGCAATTGGAGAGTGTGGCATATATCTGGGCGGCAACAACACATTCAAATACTTTGCAACATAAGGGAGGTTGAAGGTGGGGATGGTTAGAAGGAGTTAAAGGCAGCGGTCTCCAAGCTGTGCACATGCATGGACCTAGCTGTGCAGGACACTCCTATTGAGTTGCAAAAAAAAATTCAAGGTTCCTTACACTCAAAGGGACAGGCCATGTACAGTGAATAATATTTAGAGAGCACATTGGTCAATGGTACAGTTTTGAAGAGGGGTTGGCAACAAGAGTTTTGAAAGGGAGGTTGAGGGAAGTTGGAGAGAGAGTCAAATAGAATCATACAATCCCTACAGTGCAGGGCCATTCGTCCCATCGAGTCGGCACCAACCACAATCCCACCCAGGCTCCCTTCTCATAACCTCACAATTTATCCTACTAATCCCCCTGGCACGAAGGTCAATTCAGCATGGCCGAGAAACCTAACTGGCACATCTTTGGATTGTGGGAGGAAACTGGAGCACCCGGAGGAAACCCACCCAGACAAGGGGAGAATGTGCAAACTCCGCACACAGTGACCCAAGGCCGGAATTGAACTCGGGTCCCTGGTGCTGTGAGGCAGCAGTGCTAACCACTGTGCCACCGTGTTGCCAGCTGCAACAAAAACAGTAAATGCTGAAAAATCTCAGCAGGTCTGACAGCATAGAACCATAGAAAATTACAGCTCAGAAACAGGCCTTTTGGCCCTTCTTGTCTGTGCCGAACCATTTTTTGCCTAGTCCCACTGACCTGCACTTGGACCATATCCCTCCACACCCCTCTCATCCATGAACCCGTCCAAGTTTTTCTTAAATGTTAAAAGTGACCCCGCATTTACCACTTTATCCGGCAGCTCATTCCACACTCCCACCACTCTCTGCGTGAAGAAGCCCCCCCTAATATTCCCTTTAAACTTTTCTCCTTTCACCCTTAACCCATGCCCTCTGGTTTTTTTCTCCCCTAGCCTCAGCGGAAAAAGCCTGCTTGCATTCACTCTATCTATACCCATCAAAATCTTATACACCTCTATCAAATCTCCCCTCAATCTTCTACGCTCCAGGGAATAAAGTCCCAGCCTATTCAATCTCTCTCTGTAACTCAGCTTCTCAAGTCCCGGCAACATCCTTGTGAACCTTATTTACATCCTTCCTGTAACTAGGTGACCAAAACTGTACACAATACTCCAAATTTGGCCTCACCAATGCCTTAGATAACCTTACCATAACACTCCAACTTTTATACTCGATACTCCGATTTATAAAGGCCAATGTACCAAAGGCACTCTTTACGACCCTATCCACCTATGACGTCACTTTTAGGGAATTCTGTACCTGTATTCCCAGATCCCTCTGTTCAACTGCACTCTTCAGAGTCCTACCATTTACCCTGTACGTTCTACTTTGGTTTGTCCTTCCAAAGTGCAATATCTCACACTTGTCTGCATTAAATTCCATTTGCCATTTTTGAGCCCATTTTTCTAGTTGGTCCAAATCCCTCTGCAAGCTTTGAAAACCTTCCTCACTGTCCACTACACCTCCAATCTTTGTATCATCAGCAAACTTGCTGATCCAATTTACCACATTATCATCCAGATCATTGATATAGATGACAAACAACAATGGACCCAACACCGATCCCTGCGGCACACCACTAGTCACAGGCCTCCACTCAGAGAAGCAATTCTCCACAACCACTCTCTGGCTTCTTCCATTGAGCCAGTGTCTAATCCAATTTACTACCTCCCCATGTATACCTAGTGACTGAACCTTCCTAACTAACTAATGAGGGACCTTGTCAAAGGCCTTGCTGAAATCCAGGGAGACAACATCCACCGCCTTCCCTTCATCCACTTTCCTGGTAACCTCCTCGAAAAACTCTAATAGATTGGTCAAACATGACCTACCACGCACAAAGCCATGTTGACTCTCCCTAATAAGTCCCTATCTATCCAAATATTTGTAGATCCTATCCCTTATCACACCTTCCAATAACTTGCCCACCACCGACGTCAAACTTACTGGCCTATAATTTCCCGGATTTCTTTTGGAACCTTTTTTAAACAACGGAACAACATGAGCCACCCTCCAATCATCCGGCACCTCCCCAGTGAATACTGACATTTTAAATATGTCTGCCAGGGCCCCTGCAAGTTCAACACTAGCTTCCCTCAAGGTCCGTGGGAATACCCTGTCCGGTCCTGGGGATTTATCCACTCTGATTTGCCTCAAGACAGCGAGCACCTCCTCCCCTTTAATCTGTAAAGGTTCCATGACCTCCCTACCTGTTTGCCCTATTTCCGTAGACTCCATGCCCGCTTTCTCAGTAAATACGGATGCAAAAAAACCATTTAGTATCTCCCCCATCTCTTTTGGTTCCATACACAGTCTACCACTCTGGTCTTCAAGAGGACCAATTTTATCCCTCACTATCCTTTTGCTCCTAACATACCTATAGAAGCTCTTTGGATTTTCCTTCACTCTGTCTGCCAAAGCAACCTCATGTCGTCTTTTAGCCCTCCTGATTTCCCTCTTAAGTAGCTTCTTGCACTTTTTATACTCCTCGAGCATCTGATGTGTTCCTTGCTGCCTGTACATTTCATACAACTCTCTCTTCCTCTTAATCAGTGTTACAATCTCCCTCGAGAACCAAGGTTCCTTATTCCTATTTACTTTGCCTTTAATCCTGACAGGAACGTACAAACTCTGCACTCAAAATTTCTTCTTTGAAGGCCTCCCACTTTCCATTTACATCCTTACCAGAGATACATCCTTACATCCTTACCATCCTTACCTTAGGGCGGCACGGTAGCACAGTGGTTAGCACTGCTGCTTCACAGCTCCAGGGACCTGGGTTCGATTCCCGGTTTGGGTCACTGTCTGTGTGGAGTTTGCACGTTCTCCTCGTGTCTGCGTGGGTTTCCTCCGGGTGCTCCGGTTTCCTCCCACAGTCCAAAGATGTGCAGGTTAGGTTGATTGGCCATGCTAAAATTGCCCCTTAGCGTCCTGAGATGCGTCGGTTAGAGGGATTAGTGGGTAAAATATGTAGGGATGTGGGGGTAGGGCCTGGGTGGGATTGTGGTCGGTGCAGACTCGATGGGCCGAATGGCCTCTTTCTGCACTGTAGGGTTTCTATGATTTCTATGATTTCTATGAGCATCTGTGGAGAGAAAACCGAGCTAATGTTTGGATAACTCTGTCATAAAGAGCACAGAGAGAGAGAGAAGAACATGGTTCCATCACAGAAAAACCATTAAGTTCATTGGTTGATAAGTTTGAATTACCTGTTCTAAATTGCTTTCAGATTAAAGCTAAATAGGATTAATATTTCAGATTAAAAACTTGAGACCAGTCAGAATTTTTTATAAAATCAAAGCTAATTAAATCAAACAGGGATGCAGGGCCAGGTAATGTGTTGTACCTGCATGAAATGGAGAGCTGGTGGACCCCATTCTGGTTCCGAGTGACTATATCTGTAGCAAGTGTCGGTTGCTTGAAAAACTGCAGCTCAGAGTTGATGAGCTGGAGTCTGAGTTTTGGATGTTACAACACATCAGGGAGAAGAGTTACCTGAACACTGTTTCGGGAGACAGTCACACCCCTTAGATTAACTACCTTGAATTCGATCTGTGGTCAGGGATAGGAGAGTGTTACTGTGAGTGAGACAGGTGGAGGGATCCAAGACGTAGGGTCACAGGAGTCTCAGTCCTTGTACTTGTCCAAAAGTTTCAGAGTCTTGCTTCCTGTGTGGATGAGAGTGGGAACTGTGGGTAAGGTGGGCAAATTGACCATCGCACTGTGGTACATTCAAGTGTGAGGAGAAAAGAGAAATGTAGTCGTATTTGGGGATAGCATAGTTCGGGGCATAGGCACAGTTCTCTGTGGCCAAGATCGAGAGTCCATAAGGCTGTAAAGACTTAGAAAATAGGCGCAGGAGTAGACCATTCAGCCCTTTGAACCTACAACACCATTCAATATGATCATGGCGGATCATGCACTTTCAGAATCCCACTCCTCCTTTCTTTCCATACCCCTTGATCCCTTCAGTCGCAAGGGTCACATCCAGCTCCTTCTTGAACATATCGAAAGAACTGGCCCCAACAGCTTTCTGTGGTAGAGAATTCCATAGATTCACAACTCTGACTGAAGAACTTCTTCTTCATCTCACTCCTGAATGGCTTACCCTTATTCTTGGACTATGACCCCTAGTTCTGGACTTCCCCAACATCGGG
Organism: Mustelus asterias; assembly: GCF_964213995.1. Classification (NCBI taxonomy): domain Eukaryota; kingdom Metazoa; phylum Chordata; class Chondrichthyes; order Carcharhiniformes; family Triakidae; genus Mustelus; species Mustelus asterias. The sequence goes on from NC_135818.1 coordinate 32,163,419, forward strand.
GAAATTTTAAAACTTTACTTTATTTCAGCAAAACCTTTGACAAGGTCCCACAGGGGAGACTTGTAAAGAAGATAAATTTGTATGTGATACAGGGTAATTTGATAAAGTGGATTCTAAATTGGCTTAGTTATGGGAGTCATGATGTGGAGATGCCGGTGTTGGACTGGGGTAAACACAGTAAGAAGTTTAACAACACCAGGTTGAAGTCCAACAGGTTTATTTGGTAGCAAAAGCCACACAAGCTTTCGGAGCTCCAAGCCCCTCCTTCAGGTGAGTGGGAATTCTGTTCACAAACAGGACACAGACTCAATTTACATGAATAATGGTTGGAATGCGAATACTTAGAACTAATCAAGTCTTTAAGATACAAACAACGTGAGTGGAGAGAGCATCACGACAGGCTAAAAAGATGTGTATTGTCTCCAGACTAGACAGCTAGTGAAACTCTGCAGGTCCAGGCAGGCTGTGGGGATTACAAATAGTGTGACATGAACCCAATATCCCGGTTGAGGCCGTCCTCATGTGTGCGGAACTTGGCTATCAGTTTCTGCTCAGCGACTCTGCGCCGTCATGTGTCATGAAGGCCGCCTTGGAGAACGCTTACCTGAATATCAGAGGCCGAATGCCCGTGACCGCTGAAGTGCTCCCCCACAGGAAGAGAACAGTCTTCCTGTCAACAGAGTCAACAGGAAGAGAACAGAGGCAAGGCTTCTCGGCCTTTTGGCTAAGATCAGGTGTAGTTATGCGGATGCTGCACTTGGTAGTGGCCATTGGGTTGCATTTAAGCTTCATTTTCATATGAAGCAATTTTTAAAAGCGGTGTCTCGGCCTTTTGGCTAAGATGCAAATGAGATCAAGCCAATCAGCTTGGCTCATGTAGATCAGGCCCAAGACAGGGTAGAGGATTGCATGCCTTGTCTTGTCAGCCTGGATCGGAAGTGTCTCAACTTGTTGAGACTCTGAATTGGACTTGATTTGATTGAATTGGAAAAGTATAAAAACAAAAGAAAACCTAAGATTTGCATTGATGCAGTCACTGCCACCAGAAGGTGGTCTGTGAAGGAGCTGTTGTGAAGGGACAGCTAAACCCCAAACACTGCTTCAGTGTTTCCCTTCCTACCTCCTCCTCTAACGCGAAAAAAAGACGTTGGGAGGGCCACAAGCAAGGGAAAGGTAAATTGAGATTTTTTAATCCTTTTACCTGTATAGGGGCAGTATGGCAGTTACGGCAGATGTGGGAAATTAGGGAGCAATCTAGTCTCCCTGACAACTTTGTCTGCAGGAAGCGTGTCCAATTGCAGCTCCTCACAGACCGCATTAGCGGGTAAATATGTGGGGGTAGGGCCTGGGTGGGATTGTGGTCGGTGCAGACTCGATGGGCCAAATGGCCTCCTTCTGCACTGTAGGGTTTCTATGATTCTATGATTGTTCGGTTGGAGCAGTTCACCTGGGCCTGGGGATTTGTCCATTTTTAAGCTGGCCAGGGCCTCCAATACCACTTCATTTCCTATGTCAAACTCTGCAAGTTCCCTACAGTCCCTTTTCTGAATTCCGTACCTACATTCCCCTTTTCCTGAGTGAGGACCAAAGAGAAGTATTCATTTAACACCCTTCCAATGTCCTGCAGCTTCTCTCATAGATTGCCCCTTGGTCTCTAATGGGCCTTACTCTTTACCTGGTTAACCTCTATCTTTAATGTATTTATAAAATATCTTGGGATTCTCCCTAATCCAGTTCGCAAGTCGTTTTTCATGCTCCCTCTTTGCTCTAACTGTACTCTTAAGTTCCCACTTGCACTTCCTATATTCTGTAGGTCTGCATCTGAATTGCTGCCTTGGTACTTGCTAAAAGCCTTTCTCTTCTTCCTTTATCCAGTCCTGAATTGTCCAAGAGAACCAAAGTCCCATGAACTTATTGCTCCTATATTTCCCCTTATAGGGAATATGTTGCACCTGTGCTCTCCCCAGTTCCTTTTTGAATGCCTCTCCACTGCTCTGCTGTACACTTTCCCTGCAAATTGTTCCCAGTCAACTTTGGCCAATCCTGCCTTATTTTAATAAAATCTATCTTCCCCATTTTAAAGCCGTCTTCTGCAGGCCATCTTTCTCGTCCATAAGAAATTGGAACAGTACTGTTTTGTGGTCACAATCGTTAAAATGCTCCTCAACTACCATGTTGAACACTTGTCCAGCTTCATGATCCAGATCCAGCACTGCACCATCACTTTTTGAGCCTGCTACATATTGATGCAAAAAACTCTCCTGAACACATTTCAAGAAATCAACGGCTCTAAACCCTTAACATTATGACTATCGCAATTTATATTGGGGAAGTTGAAATCCCCTCGTATAATTACTGGATTATTACTCTTACACACCTCTGTGAACTGTCTCCTCTATTTCCCGCTGACTCTTTGGGGCCTATAATACATTCCTAGTAATGTGGCTGCCCTCTTTATATTTGTAAGTTCTACCCACAAAGCCTGATTTGAAGACCCTTCAAAGATATCATCTCTCCTTATTGCAGCAATTGACTCGTTAATTAATAATGCTACACCACCTCCCTTTTTACACCCTCCTCTGACTCGCTGGAATTTCCGATACCCCGGAATATTGATTTGCCAGTTCTGTCGTTCCCTAAACCGTATTTCTGTGATGGCAACGATATCACTTCCATGTGTCAATCCATGCCTTTAACTCATCAGTCTTTACCATCTAGCCTTGCCTTACTCTCTTGACACTTAACATAGCTGAACACACGCTGACTTACTTCCTTTACTATAGCATGATGTGTCCCTATTTTAGGAAGCTTCTGGGTCCCATCCCCCGCTACCGAGATGCACCGAGTAAAATTTGATATCCGCGTAAATCCAGTGATGGATGGATAAGGCAGTTTTGTGGAATATGTTCTCGTGGCTCTGTCCTTCGAACCTAAGGTTGTATTAGGGAATGGCCAGGGTGGAAGATACTGAAGGTTTAACAAAAGATTTGGCATCCATTGCAAAGACAAGCTGAGCAACAGGTTCAGAGATATCAGACTGGATTTTTATCCAAGGCAGGTAGCAGGAGTCTGGCATGTTCCTGGGTTGCCCTGCCTGCCTCAGGAGAAAGTGTGTGCAAGAGCAGGCATTTCATTGTGGAGGCAATTGCAGGTTATTACTGCGCCAACCAACCCTAGAGTACTTTCAGAGGAAATCAATGGGGTAGCTGGATGCAGAGACAGGTTGTTTAAAAGATCCACCTCAGTGCTGAGGGACTCCATCCCAGTTATCATAAAAATAGAAAAACCCTCCAGCCTTCACCCCTCACACTTCTCCCTGCCTCACAATCCCATGCCACCTCCTGCCCCCCGAACCACCCATGCTTCCCACGCCAAGGTATGCCCCCATCGATTCCCTGTGGCTCTTCATGGGATGCAGTGGCACTTTCATGCCCGTTCATCCACTATACTGTATGGAAGCAATTAACCCTGTAGTGACTGCAGGATGTAGTAAAATAAAACTTCGGCAAAATCTTGATAATTTTCCACTTCAATAGAACTCATTTTCACGACAGCCCATAGAAGTATCAATGACTGAAACTGCAAGGGGTTGGTATTGTTTCATCTTATGTAAATAAACATTGTGAAATTGACAGCCTAGTTTCAAGGACCAGAGCAGTGAGTCGAGCAGTGCTTCCCTGAGGCTGAGATGTTTGAGAACTCTGTATTTCTGAGCCTTGTTATGTATGCATCAGTGAATGACTGCGGTTTTTAAAGCTTTTATTACATGCTGTCACCACAGGGTTTATTGGTTTTATACAATGCATACAAAACTGGCTCAGTCAAAGAAGGTAAGGAGTCTAACAACACCAGGTTCAAGTCCAACAGGTTTATTTGGTAGCAAATACCATTAGCTTTCGGAGCGCTGCTCCTTCGTCCTGAGGTCCAGAGGTCAGTCTCTGCTCAGCGACTCTGCGCTGTCGTGTGTTGTGAAGGCCGCCTTGGAGAACGCTTACCCGAATATCAGAGGCTGAATACCCGTGACCGCTGAAGTGCTCCCCAACAGGAAGAGAACAGTCTTGCCTGGTGATTGTCGAGCGGTGTTCATTCATCCGTTGTCGTAGCGTCTGCATGGTCTCCCCAATGTACCATGCCTCGGGACATTCTTTCCTGCAGCGTATCAGGTAGACAATGTTGGCCGAGTTGCAAGAGTAGGTACCGTGTACCTGGTGGATGGTGTTCTCACGTGAGATGATGGCATCTGTGTCGATGATCCGGCACGTCTTGCAGCGGTTGCTGTGGCAGGGTTGTGTGGTGTTGTGGGCACTGTTCTCCTGAAGGTTGGGTAGTTTGCTGAAACTACAGCATTATTCATTATTCTGTAAATTCAGTTTGTGTCTTCATATGCCCTGTTTGTGAACAGAACTCCACTCACCTGACGAAGGAGCAGCGCTCCGAAAGCTAGTGGTGTTTGCTACCAAATAAACCTGTTGGACTTTAACCTGGTGTTGTTAGACTCCTTACTGTGTTTACCCCAGATCCACGCCGGCATCTCCACATCAGTCAAAGAAGACAGAGGGTAGCAGTGGAAGGGTGCGTTTCTGAATGGAGGGCTGTGACAAGTGGTGTTCCTCCGGGATCAGTGTTGGGACCTTTGCTGTTTGTAATATATATAAATGATTTGGAGGAAAATGTAACTGGATTGATTAGTAAGTTTGCGGACGACACAAAGGTTGGTGGATTTGCGTATAGCGATGAGGACCATCAGAGGATACAGCAGGATATAGGTCAGTTGGAGACTTGCACGGAGAGATGGCAGATGGAGTTTAATCCAGACAAATGTGAGGTAATGCATTTTGGAAGGTTTAATACAGATAGGAAATATACAGTAAATGGCAGAACCCTTAGGAGTGTTGATAGGCAAAGGGATCTGGGTGTACAGGTACACAGGTCACTGAAAGTGGCAATGCAGGTGGAGAAGGTAGTCAAGAAGGCATGCTTGCCTTCATCGGCCGGGATATTGAGTTTAAAAATTGGCAAGTCATGTTGCAGCTTTATAGAACCTTAGTGAGGCCGCACTTGGAATATAGTGTTCAATTCTGGTTGCCACACTACCAGAAGGATGTGGAGGCTTTGGAGAGGGTACAGAAAAGATTTACCAGGATGTTGCCTGGTATGGAGGACATTAGATATGAGGAGAGGTTGGAGAAACTTGGTTTGTTCTCACTGGAGTGATGGAGGTTGAGGGGAGACCTGATAGAAGTCTATAAGATTATGAGAGACATGGACAGAGTGGATAGTCAGAAGCTTTTTCCCAGGGTGGAGGAGTCAATTACTAGGGGGCATAGGTTTAAGGTGCGAGGGGCAAGGTTTATAGGAGATGTATGAGGCAGATATTTTACACAGTGGTGGGTACCTGGAACTCGTTGCCGGGAGAGGTAGTGGGAGTGGATACGGTAGTGACTTTTAAGGGGCGTCTTGACAAGTACGTGAATGAGATGGGTATAGAGGGATATGGTCCCCGGAAGCGTAGTGGGTTTTAGTTAAGTCGGGCAGCATGGTCAGTGCAGGCTTGGAGTGCCGAAGGGCCTGTTCCTGTGCTGTAATTTTCTTTGTTCTTTGTTCTTTATAGTGGGTAAATGGGCATGGAAATGCCAAATCTAGGCATGGGTTCCATGAGGGGTCACAGGTTGTTTGTCGGGCATACCATGGCATGGGGAGTACAAGGAGCAACCTTTTTATAAGTTGCATCATGCAGCCTGTGATTCATGACATTTCTGAGGTGCCGTTTGAAAAGCTTGCCTGACTCCACGAAAATTTCAGAGGATGGGAACATGTCCATCTCCACAATGGAGCCGGCCAGGTCAGGAGTGCAGGGTGTGGGCTTGCAACCTGAACTAGCTTGCACGCTTGAAAGGCACTCCCAAAAATCCAGTAATTGGAAGGTACGTAATCAGAACTTGACCATAGACAGAGGCAGGTTCGTAAGTAAATGGTGTTAGAAGGGCAGGGATGTGGATGGTAATGAATAAATGGAAGTGGTCAGACAGACAATTTTTGAGTTGCAGAATTTAAAAATTACAGAACTGTCTGGCTAATTTGAAAAGACACAACATTAATAACTGAATATTTACAATTTTAGCATTTTCATTTGGTTTTAAATCAAGCATTCTTTATGCCTTCAACGGCAGTGATGATTGAAGCAATGCAGAAAAGGCAACGCTGTTTTCACATATTTCTAGTCAGTTAGTTGGCACTAAGAACAAAGAAAATTACAGCACAGGAACAGGCCCTTCGGTCCTCCAAGCCTGCACCAACCATGCTGCCCGACTTAACTAAAATCCCTTCCCTTCTGGGGACCATATCCCTCTATTCCCATCCTATTCATGTACTTGTCAAGACGCCCCTTAAAAGTCACTACCGTATCTGCTTCCACTACCTCCCCCGGCAATGAGTTCCAGGCACCCACTACTCTCTGTATAAAAAGTCTGCCTCGTACATCTCCTTTAAACCTTGCCACTCTCACCTTAAACCTATGCCCCCTAGTAATTGACTCTTCCATCCTGGGAAAAAGCTTCTGATTATCCACTCTGTCCATGCCTCTCATAATCTTGTAGACTTCTATCAGGTCACCCTTCAACCTCCGTCATTCCAGTGAGAACAAACCAAGTTTCTCCAACCTCTCCTCATAGCTAATGCCCTCCATACCAGGCAACATCCTGGTAAATCTTTTCTGTACCCTTTCCAAAGCCTCCACATCCTTCTGGTAGTGTGGCGACCAGAATTGAACACGATATTCCAAGTGCGGCCTAACTAAGGTTCTATAAAGTTGCAACATGACTTGCTAATTTGTAAACTCAATACCCCGGCCGATGAAGGCAAGCATGCCATATGCCTTCTCGACTACCTTCTCCACCTGCATTGCCACTTTCAGTGACCTGTGAATGAAAATAAGACCACGCCAACAGACTTCTAATTATGTTAGCAATTACCTTTCTCTATTTCAAGCTGTTATGTAGAATCCCATCCCATTTTCTCAGTTTTAGTTTTGAACATAGATGTGTGGAAAACAGAAGCAGGAATAGGCCATTCAGCCCTTCGAGCCTGTTCCAACATTCGTTACAATCATCCAACTCAACTCAATAGCCAGATCCAGCATTCTCACTATATTCTTTGATCCCCTTCGCCTCAAGAGCTGTTTCAATTCTTTCTTGAAAACATACAATGTTTTTGTCTCAACTACTTACTGTGGTAGAGAATTCCATAGGCTTACCACTCTCTGGGTGAAGAACTTTCTCCTCGGTTCTAAAAGGTTTATCCTGTATCCTTGGGAAATAACCCTCTGGTTCTGGATGCCTCCACCATTGGGTACATCCTTCTTGCATCTACCCTGTCTAATCCTGTTAGAATCTTACTAGTTTCTACGAGGTCCCTGTAGTGGGGAATTTTGATTCGGTGGCCAGATTTCTTGAGAAAATCTAAAGGATAACTGAAAATGCAAACTTCGCTAAGGTAAAATGACTCAGTTTAAAAGCGTAATGAAATTTATTTAAAACTATAGAAACCCTACAGTGCAGAAGGAGGCCATTCAGCCCATTGAGTATGCACTGATGACAATCCCATCCAGGCCCTATCCCCATAAACCCACACACTTACCCCGCTAATCCCTCTAACCTACGCATCCTAGGACACTAAGGGGCAATTTAACCTGGTCAATTGACCTATCCTGCACATCTTTGGAGTGTGGGAGGAAACTGGAGCACCTGGAGGAAACCCACGCAGACATGGGGAGAATGTGCAAACTCCATACAGGCCGGGAACCAAACCCAGGTCCCTGGAGCTGTGATGCAGCAGTGCTAATCACTGTGCCACCCTGGCCCTTAACTAGTTTATTAAAACATGGAAAAATCAAACATTACATACAAAAAGACAGTACAATAACTTCAGCTGAAGAGAGATCTCAGATATGCCAGGCAGCACAACAGTAAGAACATAAGAAATAGGAGCAGGAGTAGGCCATCTAGCCCCTCGAGCCTGCCCCGCCATTCAATAAGATCATGGCTGATCTGAAGTGGATCAGTTCCACTTACCTGCCTGATCCCTATAACCCCTAATTCCCTTACCGATCAGGAATCCATCTATCCGTGATTTAAACATATTCAACGAGGTAGCCTCCACCACCTCAGTGGGCAGAGAATTCCAGAGATTCACCACCCTCTGAGAGAGAAGTTCCTCCTCAACTCTGTCCTAAACTGACCCCCCTTTATTTTGAGGCTGTGCCCTCTAGTTCTAGTTTCCTTTCTAAGTGGAAAGAATCTCTCCATCTCTACCCTATCCAGCCCCATCATTATCTTATAGGTCTCTGTAAGATCCCCCCTCAGCCTTCTAAATTCCAACGAGTACAAACCCAATCTGCTCAGTCTCTCCTCATAATCAACACCCCATATCTCTGGTATCAACCTGGTGAACCTTCTCTGCACTCCCTCCAAGGCCAATATATCCTTCCGCAAATAAGGGGACCAATACTGCACACAGTATTCCAGCTGCGGCCTCACCAATGCCCTGTACAGATGCAGCAAGACATCTCTGCTTTTATATTCTATCCCCCTTGCAATATAGGCCAACATCCCATTTGCCTTCTTGATCACCTGTACCACAGGACTTTGTCAAAAGATCCCGTCTTTTGTACCAAAATGTAAGTCAGTTATACTCTTTCACTATCAATAGTTCAACCCATTAATTAGCTAAGTATGAGTTAATTTATTATTCAATATGTCCATCTAATCATGAGTGTTTCAAGTCAATTCCAATCTGCCACCTGAAATGTTATTTCATTCATTCTTTCTGATGAGCAGAAGTCCATCTCTTGGCATAGATCGCTTTCTTGTTGCCATAGCATCCAAGAAACCTTATTTTGCTTAAGTCAGCACTGACTAAATGCCAAGATTTGGTCTGATGCCAAATGAGAGCCAATCACTTGGCATCATTCAGGCCTGGGCAGTTTGAATCGTATAAAATGTATTTTAAGATGTTCCTTCATGCCAAAATATTTTGAATAAGTTTGTTTGCATCCATTGTTTAACTGCAAGTTACACCATTTTATATCAATGTTGCTGAATCTTGTATACTTTTGTTGATGTTACTGATATCTTTAGTCACAGTACTGACAAACTGCACATTTCTGCTTTTACAATATTAATAAATACAGTTCAATTTTAAATACATCAGATTATTTCAAAATCATTCATTTATATAAAGCATATAGATCATGATTCAACTGTTCATAATCCTTGCGTTGGATAAGATTGATTTTAAGTTTCTCTATATCCTATCCGTTAGCTACTAATGTCTATTAACCCCTTCTACAGTCCTCATTCTTCTAAATCCCAGTGAATATAATCCTGATCCACTCAATATCTCTTCAAGGATGGCACGCTGGCACAGCAGATAGCACTGCTTCCTCACAGCGGGAAGCGCCAGGGACCCAGGTTTGATTTGCGGTTTGGTCACTGTGCGGAGTCTGCACATTCTCCCAGTGTCTGTGGGTTTCCTCCCACTGTCCAAAAGATGTGCTGATTAGCTGCACTGACTATGCTAAATTCTCCCCTTGTTTAGTCAAACATGAGCCAGAGTGTGGTGACTAAGGGATTTTCACAACTTTGTCAAAAAATGTGTAGGTCCTGCCATCCCAAGAATCAATCTGGTAAACCTTCTCTGCACTCCCTCTATGGCAAAAACATCCTTCCTCAGAAAAGGAGATGAAAACTGCACACAATATTCACCAAGGCCCTATATAATTGCAGCAAGTAATTCCTGCTCTCAGAACACTAATCCTCTCGCAATGTAGGCCAACATACCGTTTGCCACCTTTACCACCTGTTGCATGCTGCAGTGTTATTTGGAGAAGCTGAGCGAGTGGGCAAATGCATGGAGAATGCACAGTAAATAGTCTCACAACCCCAGGTTAAAGTCCAACAGGTTTATTTGGTAGCACGAGCTTTCAGAACGCCGCTCCTTCATCAGGTGAGACTCAGCAACTGAGTCTCATCTGATGAACAAGCGACGTTCCGAAAGCTCGTGCTACCAAATAAACCTGTTGGACTTTAACCTGGGGTAGTGAGACTGCTTACTGTGCATCAACCATGCATTTGCCCATTTGCTCAGCTTATCCAAATAACACTGCAGTATCTCTGCACCCTCCCCACAGTTCACCCTCCCATCCAGCTTTGAGTCATCTGCAAATTTGGAGATATTACAGTTAGTTCCCCCCTCTAAATTATTAAGATTTATTGTGAATAGCTGGGGTCCGAGCTCTGATCCTTGCAGTATCCCAATAGTCACTATCCGCCATTCACAGAATGACCCGCTTATTCTCACTGTTTTCTGTCTGCCAACCAGTTTTCTATCATCTCAATAAACTACCTCAATCCCGTGCGCTTTAATTTCGCACTCTGATCTCTTATGTAGGACTTTATTGAATGCCTGCTGAAAGTCCAAATAAATCACATTTACTGGCTCCCCCTCATCAAGTCTGCTAGTTAGATTCTCGGAGAATTCCAGTAGATTTGTCAAGCATGATTTCCCTTTTGTAAATCTATGACTCTTTCCGATTCTATCACTTTTTACCAAGTGCTCTGTGTAAAATCTAAAGTAAAGTTAAAGTTTATTTATTAATTACAAGTAGGCTTACATTCAGACTGAAAATCCTTTTGATGATGGAATTGAGAATTTTCGCCATTACCAACATCAGGCTGACTGGTGTCTAATTCCCTATTTTCTCTCGATCTCCCTTTTTAAATAGTGGGGTTACGTGCGTTACCTTCCAATCTGTAGGGGCTGTTCCAGAGGCTATAGAATCTTGTAAAGAACAAAGCACAGCAAAGGAACAAACCCTTCGGCCCTCCAAGCCTGCACCGATCGTGATGCCTGCCAAAACTAAAACAGTATGCCCTTATGGAGTCTGTATCCTTTCATTCCCATCCTAGTTATGTATTTGTCTAGTTGCCCCTTAAATGCTGCTATCGTAACTGCTCCCACCACCTCCCCAGGCAGCGTGTTCCAGACATTCACCACCCACTTTGTTTAAAAAAAAACTTGCCTCGCGCATCTCCTCTAAGCTTTTCCCCACGCACCTACGTCCCCTAGTACTTGACTTTTCTAGTACGAGAGCATTTTCTAGAGCATCTGACTATCCACTCTGTCCATGCCATCCATAGTCTTGTCAACCTCTATCAGGGCACCCCACAATGTCCGTCGTTGCATTGAGAACAAACCAAATTTATCCAACCTCCCCTCATAGCTAATACCCTTGATCAGGCATCATCCTGGTAAACGTCTTCTGTACTCTCTCCAAAGCATCCATATCCTTCTGGTAGTGTGGCAACCAGAATTGTACACTATATTCTAAATGAGGCCTAACTAAGGTTCTGTACAGCTGCAGCATGACCTGCGAATTTTTATACCCAATTCCCCAACCGAAGGCGGCAAGCATGCTGTTTGCTTTCCCCGCAATCTTGTGCACTTTATTCCCCTTTCATTAATCAATTCCTTGGTCCTCCCTTGCTGAATTCTAACCTGCTCCCAATCCTCATGTCTGTTGTTTTTTTATGGCCAATTTGTATATCTCTTTCTTGGATCTAATGCTATCACTAATTTCCCTTGTAAGCCATGGCTTGACAACCTATGATGTGGAGATGCCGGCGTTGGACTGGGGTAAGCAAAGTACGAAGTCCCACAACACCAGGTTGAAGTCCAACAGGTTTATTTGGTGGCACAAGCTTTCAGAGCGCTGCTCCTTCATCAGGTAAGTGAGAGTTCTGTTCACAAACAGGGCATATACAGACACAAACTCAGTTTACAAAATAATGGTTGGAATGCGAGTCTTTACAGGTAATCAAGTCTTAAAGGTACAGACAATGTGAGTGGAGAGAGGGTTAAGCACAGGTTAAAGAGATGTGTATTGTCTCCAGACAGGACAGTTAGTGAGATTTTGCAAGCCCAGGCAACTCGTGGGGTTAAGGATACCAGAACAGCCCACAGAGAGATCCGCAGTGCAGCAACCGAAGAGGAGAGAGTCGAATTGGACTCCTCCAGAAGGCTGCTGTCCTCGACTCGACATGTATGCCCAAGCCATCAGGAGGTGCGTCAATGCCAGATTCATCAGCCGCACTCAAAAGACAGCCCCGAACATCACCCAAACACAACGCAGTGCCATCCGCGCGCTCAAGACCAACCGCAACATTGTCATCAAACCAGCAGACAAAGGAGGGGTCATCGTCATACTGAACAGAACGGGTTACTGCAAAGAAGTGTACTGATGACTGAAGAACGAGGAACACGACAGACGGTTACCCGCATATCCGACCAAAGAACACACCCGTCAATTCAACAGACTGATGAAGATCTTTGATGCGGACCTTCAGAGCACCCTCCATGCTCTCATCCCACGTACTCTCCGCGTTGGAGATCTCTGAAAATACACAAGGCCAACACACCCGGACGTCCCATCCTATCAGGCAATGTGCTAGAACCTCTCCGGCTATGTCGAGGGCACCTTGAAACCCATTGTACAAAGAACCCCCAGCTTTTGTCAACTGCCAGTCTCCAGATGCAATTTTACAACTTGCCCGCCTCATCCTGGACCACAATGTCTTCACCTTCAACAACCAGTTCTTCATCCAGACACACGGAACAGACATGGGGACCAAATTCGCACCTCAATATGCCAACATCTTCATGTACAGGTTCGAACAAGACTTCTTCACCGCACAGGACCTTCAACCGATGCTATACACTAGATACATCGATGATGCCAGCACTTTAACCTGGTGTTGTGAGACTTTGCTTACCCCAGTCCAACGCTGAAAGACGCCCTCATAAGAACAGGATATGGTGCTCGACTCATCGATCGACAATTCCGATGCGCTACAGCGAAAAACCGCTGGTGAGGTGTGTGTTGCGATCCTCCTCATCCGAGTAGATCCTGTGTATACGGAGGGCTTGTCCGTAGGGGATGGCTTCTTTAACGTGTTTAGGGTGGAAGCTGGAGAAGTGGAGCATCGTGAGGTTATCCGTGGGCTTGCAGTACAGTGAAGTGTTGAGGTGACCGTCCTTAATGGAGATGCATGTGTCTTAGAATGCAACCGATTACGGACCTCCTCAGAAGGCAAACATGGGACACGGCGGACAGAGTACCCTTCGTCGTCCAGTACTTCCCCGGAGCGGAGCGGAGAAGCTACGCCATCTCCTCCGGAGCCTTCAACATGTCATTGATGAAGACTAACGTCTCGCCAAGGCCATCCCCACACCCCCACTTCTTGCCTTCAAACAATCGCACAACCTCAAACAGACCATTGTCCGCAGCAAACTAACCAACCTTCAGGAGAACAATGACCACGGCACCACACAACCCTGCCACAGCAACCTCTGCAAGACGTGCCGGATCATCGACACGGATGCCATCATCTCACGCAAGAACACCATCCACCAGGTACACGGTACATACTCTTGCAACTCGGCCAACGTTGTCGACCTGATTCCCTACAGGAAAGGATGTCCCGAGGCATGGTACATTGGGGAGACCATGCAGACACTACGACAACGGATGAATGAACACCGCTCTGCAATCACCAGGCAAGAGTGTTCTCTTCCTGTCAGGGAACACTTCAGCAGTCACGGGACATTCAGCCTCTGATCTTCGGGCAAGTGTTCTCCAAGGCGGCCTTCACGACCCATGACAACGCAGAATCGCTGAGCAGAAACTGATAGCTAAGTTCCGCACACATGAGGACGGCCTCAACCGGGATCTTGGGTTCATGTCACACTATCTGTAACCCCCCATGACTTGCTTGGGCTTGCAAAATCTCACTAACTGTCCTGGCTGGAGACAATACACACCTCTTTAACCTGTGCTTGACCCTCTCTCCACTCACATTGTTTGTACCTTTAAGACTTGATTACCTGTGGAGACTCTCATTCCAACCATTATTTTGTAAATTGAGTTTGTGTCTTTATATGCCCTGTTTGTGAACAGAACTCCCACTCACCTTATGGAGCAGTGCTCTGAAAGCTTGTGGCTTGTGCTACCAAATAAACCTGTTGGACTTTAACCTGGTGTTGTGAGACTTTGCTTGACCACCTATCCCATTTTGCTTTTGCAACAGAGAGAAATAAATAATTGTTGCAGTTCACCCATGCGCTCTTTGAATGTTTGCCATTGCCTATCCACTGTTATCCCTTTAAGTAGCATTTCCGAATCCATGATTGTCAACTTGTACCTCATGCCATTGTGGTCTCCTTTAAGATTTAGGACCCTCCTTTTGAATCAATCTTTTTGAGAAATGTTATCAAATTATGGTTGCACACCACCAAGGAGTCTTGCACAACTAAATTGCCAATTATTGTTTTCTCATGAGACAATACCTAGTCTAGGATGGCTTGTTCTCTCATTGGTTCCTCAACATATTGGTCGAAAACACTATCCCATATACATTCCAGGAATTCCTCCCCTCTGGTATTGTGACTAATTTGATTTGCCCAATCGATATTCAGGTTAAAGTCGCCCATAATTACAGATGTTCCTTTATCGGATGTATGATGACCCCCATGGGGGAATCTCAAACCTCCCTGTGGGGCTCTTTGAATCCAAGTTGCCTTGGTAGCAGCCAATGGTCTGCCCAGGTGGAACTTGTTACCTGACCTCTTTATACGGCGAGGGTCTGCAGAATTATTGTCTTGGTTGGGATCTTGCATATATACGCCAAGTAGTAGTGGCTTTATTTTGTGTTTAACAACAAATATTGTTCCTTTCCAGACGGGCTTCCTAAGTTATCACATCAGTGACGAGGAACAAGCAATGTTTCGGCTAATCTTGCCTTTTAACAAGGGAAGTAGCTGTCCTGGACATAATTCTGAGGAATGAAATTGTACAGGTGGTTGAGGAAGTAGTGGGGGAGCATTTTGGTATGATAGCAACAACATGGTACAATTTAAGTTTATTATGGACAAAGAAATACATTTTCAACAAAAGGTTTTGGGTTGCGGGAGAATGGATTTGAGTCAAACGATCAGGATCTGGCCAAGGGGAAGTGCAGGGTGGATCTTAAGAAAGCAATTGGGAAATCAAAGAGGGGATCTTGCACTCAGAACAAATAAAATTACAGCACAGGAACAGGCCCTTCGGCCCTCCAAGCCTGCTGCCTGACTTAACTAAAACTCCCTACCCTTCCGGGGACCATATCCCTCTATTCCCATCCTATTCATGTATTTGTCAAGACGCCCCTTAAAAGTCACTACCGTATTCGCTTCCACTACCTCCCCCGGCAACGAGTTCCAGGCACCCACGACTGCGTAAAAAATCTGCCTCGTACATCTCCTTTAAACCTTGCCCCTTGCACCTTAAACCTGTGCCCCCGAGTAATTGACTCTTCCACCCTGGGAAAAAGCTTCTGACTATCCACTCTGTCCATGCCTCTCATAATCTTGTAGACTTCTATCAGGTCACCCCTCAACCTCCGTCATTCCAGTGAGAACAAACCAAGTTTCTCCAACCTCTCCTCATAGCTAATGCCCTCCATACCAGGCAACGTCCTGGTAAATCTTTTCTGTACCCTCTCCAAAGCCTCCACATCCTTCTGGTAGTGTGGCGACCAGAATTGGACACTCTATTCCAAATGCGGCCTAACTAAGGTTCTACAAAGCATGACTTGCCAATTTTTAAACTCAATACCCCGGCCGATGAAGGCAAGCATGCCGTATGCCGCCTTGACTACCTTCTCCACCTGCATTGCCACTTTCAGTGACCTGTGTGCCTGTACACCCAGATCCCTTTGCCTATCAATACTCTTAAGGGTTCTGCCATTTACTGTATATTTCCTATCTGTATTCGACCTTCCAAAATGCATGACCTCACATTTGTCCAGATTAAACTCCATCTGCCATCTCTCCGCCCAAGTCTCCAACGATCTATATCTTGCTGTATCCTCTGATGGTCCTCATCGCTATCCTCAAATACATCAATCTTTGTGTCATCCGCAAACTTTGAAATCAAGCCAGTTACATTTTCCTCCAAATCATTTTAGTAGCAAAGGTCCCAGCACTGATCCCTAAGGAACACCACTTGTCACATCCCTCCATTCTGAAACGTACCCCTCCACTGCTACCCTCTGTCTTCTTTGACCGAGCCAGTTTTGTATCCAACTTGCCAGCTCACCTCTGATCCCATGCGACTTCACCTTCTGCACCAGTCTGGCATAAGGGACCTTGTCCATGTAGACACCATCCACTGCCCTGCCCTCATCAATCATCTTCGTCACTTCCTCGAAAAACTCGATTAAATTCGTGAGACACAATCTCCCCTTCACAAAACCATGTTGCCTCTCCCTAATACGTCCACTTCTTTCCAAGTCGGAATAAATCCTACCTCGAAGAATCCTCTCCAATAATTTCCCTACCACTGATGTAATTACCTGGATTATTCTTGCTACCCTTCTTAAACAAAGGAACAACATTGGCTATTCTCCAATCCTCTGGGACCTCCCCGTAGCCAGTGAGGATACAAAGATTTCTCTCAAGGCCCCAGCAATTTCCTCCCTTGCCTCTCTCAGTATTCTGGGGTATATCCCATCAGGCCCTGGGGACTTGTCTACCTCAGCTGACCTCATTCAACCAATACGGAAAACGAAAGGAAGTTTATTGCTAATACATGCATCAGAAAAGATAGTCAGAACCATAACATGGTTCAATTGAAATTTGTTATGGACAAAGAAATTGACAAGTTGCAGAAAAAGGTTTTCGATTGGGGAAGAGTAGATCTTAACCAAATTAGGCAGGATTTAGCCAAGGTAGACTGGAACGAGTTACTTGTGGGGAAATCTACAGAAGAGGGGTGTTCAAAGGTGAAATGGGGAAGGTACAGGCCCAACATGTACCCTCTAGGGTAATAGGAAGGTGCAACAAACCCAGAGAACCATGGATGACCAGAGACATACAGGATACAATGAGAAGGAAAAGAGAGGCTTTTAACAAGTATAAGGGGAGTAAGTCTGCGGAGGCATTAGTGGAGTATAGAAAGTGCAGGATGGAGCTTAAGAAATCAATTAGGAGAGCAAAGGGGATATGAGAAAGCTCCGGGGGTAAAAGTAGGGAAAATCCTAAAATATTCCATAAGTATTTCCATGGGAAGAGGATAACCAGGGAAAGATTAGGGTCCATTAGGGACCAAGGGGAAAATCTGTGGATGGAACCAGAGGACATTGATCGGTTATTAAAAGATTATTCCACTTCTGTTTTCACCCATGAGAATGAGATAGTTATGGAACTCTGGGAGAGAGACTGAGGCTCTAGAGAAAATTATCATAGGGAGTGACAAAGTATTGGGGGTATTGGCAGGCTTAAAAGTGGGCAAATCTCCAGGTCCGGATGAATTGTGTCTCAGGTTGTTGTGGGAGGCAAGGGAGGAAATTGCAGGGGCTCTGACTCAAATTTTTAATTTCTCCCTGGCCGCTGGGCAGGTGCCAGAGGACTGGAGAACAGCTAATGTGGTCCCACTATTTAAGAAAGGATGTAGAGACAAGCCAGGGAACGACAGACCAGTGAGTCTCATGTCTGTGGTTGGGAGAAGACTGGAGAAGATTCTGAAGGAGAGAATCTATCTCCATTTGGAGAGGCAAGGTTTGATCAGGAATAGTCAGTATGGTTTTGTCAAAGGGAGGTCATGCCTAACACATTTAATTGAATTTTTTGAGCATGTAACCAAGTGTGTAGATGAGGGTAGTGTGGTTGATGTAGTTTATTTACATGGACTTCAGCAAAGCCTTTGACAAAGTCCCCTATGGGAGACTCATTAAGAAGGCACATGGGATACAGGGTGATCTGACAAGATGGATACATAATTGGCTTAGCAGTAGGAGACAGAGGGTGGTGACAGACGGCTGCTTTAGTGACTGGAGGCCAGTGGCGCACCACAGGGATCCGCGCTGGGCCCCCTATTGTTCGTCATTTATGTAAATGACATAGATGACTACGTGGAGGGTAGGATCAGTACGTTTGCCGATAACACAAAGATTGGCCGGATGGTTAAGTGAGGTTGAGTGTCTTGGGTTACAGGAAGATGTAGACGAGATGGTCAAATGGGCGGATAAGTGGCAGAAATTTAGTGGCAGGAGTTTAACCCTGAAAAGTGAGAGGTGATGCACTTTGGAAGGATAATTTGACAAGGAAGTATACTATGAAAGGGCTGACACTGGGAAGTGTCGAAGGACAAAGGGACCTTGGCATGTTTGTCCATAGATCTCTGAAGGTTTCCACAGGTAAATAGGGTGGTGAAAAAGGCATATGGCACATTTGCCTTTATCAATCGGGGTGTAGATTACAAAAGCAGAGAGGTCATGATGGAGTTGTATAGAACTTTGAGGCCACAGCTGGAGCACTGTATGCAGTTCTGGTCACCACATTATAGGAAGGACGTGAATGCACCGGAAAAGGTGCGAAGGCAATTCATCAGGATGCTGCCTGGGATGGAATATTTAAGTTATGAAGAGAGGTTGGATAGGCTTGGGTTGATTTCGTTGGAGCAGAGAAGACTGAGGGGGTGACCTGATAGAGGTGCTCAAGATTGAGGGGCGTGGATAGGGAGCAGCTGTTCCCCTTGGTTGAAGGGTCAGTTATGAGGGGACACAAGTTAAAAGTGAGGGGTGGGAGGTTTAGGGGGATTTGAGGAAAAACGTTTTTACTCTGGGGTGACGGTCTGGGATGCACTGCGTGGAAGGGTGGTAGAAGCAGGATGCCTCGCATCCTTTAAAAAGTACCTGGTTGAGTACTTGCCACGCCATAACATTCAAGGCTATGGGCCAAGTGCCGGCAAGTGGGATTAGGTGGGCAGGCCAGGGCCTTTCATGTGTCGGTGCAGACTCGCTGGGCTCAAGTGCCTCTTCTGTGCTGTAGTATTCTGTGATTCTACCCACTCTGACGTAACAGTCCATGTGAGATCAATATACTTTTTCTGAACACTTGGATCTCCCGCCCAGCTTGCCACCCAAACTGGACGGTCCAATTACAATATTACATAGTATTACTTTAGCCAATAACACTCCACCTGTCTGATCATTAGTCCAGAATGAAAGGAAGCTCTTCCCTCGTTACTTCAAAACCTAACTACGTAAATCCGGTAGATTCGAGGATATTCTCTGACACCTGCAACTGGTCGCAGATCCTGCGTTGTCACTTGGGGTCTTCGTGGTTGGGCGTTACTGTTAGCTGTCAGGCTGCAGTCTGACATCGTATGTCGGAGGATGTCCAGACCATTGTCCTGTGGATGGATCAAAGGCCGGCGAGTAGATGCGGTCTCTGGATTTGTGGTTGAGCCAATGGCCGGGTCCACGTGTTAGGGTTCTCTGGGTCACTGCCAGGTCAGGGGTCTTCCTTCTGGAGGTTGGCAGATCTCTAGACCTGCAAGTAGAATAGGAGATAAGAGAGGAGAAGTGCATCAAGGTAGAAAAATCCCCAGGACCTGATGAAGCATGTCCCAGGACGTTGTTGGAGGCGAGAGAGGAAATCGTGGGTCCCCTAGCAGAGATATTTGAATCATCGTTAGTCACAGGTGAGGTGCCTGAAGATTGGAGGGTGGCAAATGTTGTGCCTTTGTTTATGAAGGGCTACCGGGAAAAGCCTGGGAACTACAGGCCAGTTGATCCTAATGTCTGCAGTGGGTAAGTTGTTGGGTATCCTGAGACGAGATCTACAGCCATTTAGAGAGGCTAGGACTGATTAGACAGCATGGTTTTGTAAGTGGAAAATCATGTCTCATGAATTTGATTGAGTTTTTTGAAGGGGTAACCAGGAAGGGATATGAAGGCAGTGCAGTCGACATTGTCTACGCGGACTTTAGCAAGGCCTTTGACAAGGTACCGCACGGTAGGTTGTTGCCTAAGATTAAATCTCATGGGATCCAGCGTGAGGTAGCCAATTGGATGCAAAATTGGCTTGATGACAGAAGCCAAAGAGTGGTTGTCGAGGGTTATTTTTCAAACTGGAGGCCTGTGAGCAGCGGTGTGCCTCAGGGATCGGTGCTGGGTCCACTGTTATTTGTCATTTATATTAATGATTTGGATGGGAATTTAGGAGGCATGGTTAATAAGTTTGCAGATGACACCAAGATTGGTGGCATAGTGGACAGTGAAGAAGATTTTCTAGGATTGCAACGGTACCTCGATCAATTGTTCCAGTGGGCTGATGAATGGCAGATGGAGTTTAATTTGTATAAATGCGAGGTGATGCATTTTGGCAGATCGAACCAGGGCAGGACTTACTCAGTTAATGGTGGGCATTGAGGTGAGTTACAGAGCCAAGAGGTCTAGGGGTACAGGTACATAGCTCTTTGAAAGTGAAGTCACAGTTGGGCAGGGTGTGAAGAAGGCATTCAGCATACTTGGTTTCATTGGTCAGAATATTGAATACTGGCATTGGGGCATATTGTTTAAATTGTACAAGACATAATAAGGCCACAATTGGAATATTGTGTGCAGTTTTGGTCACCCTGTTATAGAAAGAATATTATTAAACTAGAGAGAGTGCAGAAAAGCTTTACTAGGATGCTACCGGGACTTGATGGCTTGAGTTATAAAGAGAGGCTAAGTAGACTGGGACATTTTCCCCCTGGATCAAAGAGGACTTGGGGGTGATCTTATAGAGGTCTATAAAATAATAAAGAGCACAGATAAGGTAGATAGTTAACATCTTTTCCAAATGGTAGGGGAGTCTAAAACGAGATGGCATAGATTTAAGGTGAGAGGGGAGAGATACAAAAGGATCCAGAGGGGCACTTTTTTCACACAGATAGTTGTATGTGTCTGGAATGAACTGCCAGATAGTAGTGGAGGCGGGTACAATGTTGTCTTTTAAAAAGCATTTAGAACGTTAAATGGGTAAGATTGGTAGAGAGGGGTATGGGCCAAATGCAGGTAATTGGGGCGAGCTTATTGTTAAAATTGGGCGGCATGGACAAGTTGGGCCGAAGGGCCTGTTTCCATGCTGTAAACTTCTATGACTTTATCAGTAAAGTTAAAAGAGCAGCGTTAGTAATTTTTAAACAGGAGAATTGATTTTTAATTTTTAAAATGGGAGTTGGGGGGTGGAGAGGTGGGGGAGTGTTTGCATGCTGCAGAAAGTTGCAGCTCTCCGGGTCAGAGGGGTTGGGGCCTGGGGTGCGAAGGCTCCAGCTCTGGAGGTAGTGTCCTGGTTGGTGGGGGTCAGGGGAGTGAAGGCCCCAACTCTGGAGTTAAAATCCCGGTCAGGGCTGGCCATAGGAGGTGGAATTCCTTTTGGTTGGGTCCTGAGGAGTCGAGGCCCTGGAAGGTGGAATCCCAGTTGCTGGGGGCTGGGAGATGAAGGTCCTGGCCCCAAAGGTCGAATCCCGGTTGGTGGGGTCCCGGGGAATGAAGGTATCGGCCCCGGAGGTGGAACCCCAGTTGGTGGGGCTGGGGAGTGAAGGCCCCTGAGGTGGAGTGCCAGACAGTGGGAGCCAGGCTAGTGAAGGCCCTGGAAGTAGAGTAGTGGTCATTGGGAACCAGGGGAGTGAAGGACCCAATCCTGGAGGTAGAATTCCGGTTGGTGGAAGCCGGGGGCTGAAGGCTCCGGACCCGGAGGTAGAGCCTCGGCCAGGGGGGGAGTGAAGGCCCCAGAGGTAGAATCCAACGCCAGCTGATAGTCGTCAGACTGCAATGCCAGTCATTGGTCCTATCTTTTAATCATGATGTGGAGATGCCGGCGTTGGACTGGGGTAAACACAGTAAGAAGTCTCACAACACCAGGTTAAAGTTCAACAGGTTTATTTGGTAGCAAATACCATAAGCTTTCGGAGCAATGCTCCTTCGTCAGATGGAGTGGTCTCTGTTCTCAAACAGGGCACAGACACAGAAATCAAATTACAGAATACTGATTAGAATGCAAATCTCTACAGCCAGCCAGGTCTTAAATGTACAGACAATGTGGGTGGAGGGAGCATTCAACACAGGTTAAAGAGATGTGACTGGGGCTGGGGTATGAAATACATCTCTTTAACCTGGTGTTGTGAGACTTCTTACTGTCCTATCTTTTAGGACTGAGATGAAGAAAAGTATTTTCCTGACGATTGAGCAACTTCGTTATTCTTAATCTCTGCCTCAGATGGTGGTGGAAGCAGGATTATTGAATATTTTTAACACTGGGGTAGATAGATTCTTGTTGGGCAAGGGAAGTGGTGGGAAGAGAATGTGGAACTTGAAATACAAACCGATCAGCCATTATCTTATTAGATGGCAGAGCAGGCACCCGGGGGCCATCTGGCCTACTTTCTTATTTTATATGCTGATAGAGGGTGGTATAGCATATCCTTGACTGTGACATTTGTCTTTCTGATGCTGATGATCAAACATACGATTATATGAATTAGAAGCAGCATTTGGCCCCCCAGGCCTGTTCCACCATTCAATGATGTGGACAGTGGCTTTTGCTACCAAATAAACCTGTTGGACTTTAACCTGGTGGTGTTAGACTTCTTACTGTGTCCACCATTCAATAACATAATCGCTGATCTGATCATGGCCCCAACTCCACATTCGTTCCTACCTTGACTTTGGGCGGCACAGTGGATAGCACTGCTGCCTCACAGTACCAGAGACCCAAGGTTCAATTCCAGCCTTGGGTGACTGTCTGTGTGGAATTTGCACCTTCTCCCCATGTCTATGTGAGGATGCTCTTGTTACTTCCCATCGTCCAAAGATGTGCAGGTTACGTGGATTGGCCATGCTAAGTTGCCCCTCAATGTCCCAAGAATTGGAGGATTAGCGTGGTAAATGCATGGGGTCACAGGGATAGGACAAGGGGGTGGGCCTGAGTAGGATGTTCTGTTGGAGGGTTGGTACAGGCTCAATGGGCCGAATAACCTCATTCTGCATTGTAGGGATTCTATGATACTATACCTCGTTAGTCAAGAATATATATACTTTTGCTTTAAAGATATTCAACACCCCTATCTCCACTGCTGCTTGTGGAAGAGAATTCCAAAGGCTCACTACCCTTAAATGGGCGATTCTATGTATTTAAACCCTGCCCCCTAGTTCTAGTCTCTTCTAAAAGGAGAAGTTTCTTTTCAGCATCCATCTTGTCAAGGCCCTTCATAATTTTATTTTAGTAGGATTACCTTTCCATTCTTTTGAACTTCAGTGGATACAGCCCCAGTCTAACCACCACCTTGTCACCCCCAAATCCCAACTTGATAGAATCTGTTCATTGGCCACTCCAGGAGTCCCTCAGTATGAAACATTAGTGCAGCATCATCAGCATGGAGCAACTCTCTGATGAGGGGTTGGTGCATCTTTGTTTTAGCTCTTAGATGAACAAATCTGAGCAGCTTTCCATCACTAAAACCCAGTTGGATATAATTTCTATTCTGACCCTGTTGGGCTCTGTGTGACGTGTGTTAGAAGCTCTTTGTAGACAAAAGAGCATATGCACACGTTGCACCTTTTTTCAGCTGAACAAAATAGGCAATAACTATTCCCTGGTTCATTCCCCAGGGCAATGTCTTGACCAGTTAGAGTCAACTTGTCTAGTTTGAACTTGGTCAACCTCCAAGCTTTGTCATTCTCCATGCCAGCGCCTCTACCATGCTGAATCTATTTGCCAAACAATC
Organism: Mustelus asterias; assembly: GCF_964213995.1. Lineage (NCBI taxonomy): Eukaryota > Metazoa > Chordata > Chondrichthyes > Carcharhiniformes > Triakidae > Mustelus > Mustelus asterias. Next base: position 32,187,066 of record NC_135818.1, read on the forward strand.
ATACTCCCTTTTTATGAAGTATAAATTGTTATTCCCTTTACATTTGATATTCTTACAAATGTCCTGATGAGTACCAAATGAAAAGCTTTATTGATCTGATTTGATTTATTATTGTCACATATATTAACATTCAGTGAAAAGTATTGTTTCTTGCGCGCTTTACAGACAAAACATACCGTTCATAGAGAAGGAAACGAGAGAGTGCAGAATGTAGTGTTATAGTCATAGCTAGGGTGTAGAGAAAGATCAACTTAATGCAAGGTAAGTCCATTCAAAAGTCTGACAGCAGCAGGGAAGAGAGTTGGTTGGTACGTGACCTCAGACTTTTGTATCTTTTTGCCGACGGAAGAAGATGGAAGAGAGAATGTCTGGGGTGCGTGGGGTCTTTAATTGTGCTGGCTGCTTTGCCGAGGCAACGGGAGGTGTAGACAGAGTCGATGGATGGGAGGCTGGTTTGCGTGATGGATTGGACAACGTGCCATTTTCTAGCAGTTTCTGTGCTACCAAATGGCAAATGATATAGCTACAAGTGAAATATGGTCGCCATTGTGAAGTACTTTGCATCGTAAATGTTTATAATGTCCTTTGCATAAGTTATATATTACAAATGAATTGGAAGTTAACTGGGTAAAGAGGCTTTAAAATGGATACTACTGTATCGTGTTGCATTGTTGCTTGGTTCCAGTGCAGTTCGGAATTGTGATAATGCCAGTTAAGATTCTATTATGTGATGTATGTTAAATACATGTATGAGTCCTCAAAACTTTTCAACTTAAAAACATTCTTACAAGTTAAATATGATGGCTTTATAATGACTTTTTAATATGATTTTTAGTAAGTATGCACTTTTACTTATTTATCTTGTCATTGGCAGTACCTTGAGGCCCAAGGATGAAGCTGTGCAATTTCACAATCTTATTGTTTTCCACGTGAAATGCAATTTTGTTGTCGATGTAAAAATTCTGATTAAAAATGAAAGTTGCGATCTAAAGTTTCAGTTACAACATGTTGACTGTGTTATGTCAGTCAATCCTAAACAAATTTTGTATATATGACAAAATGTAGAATTGAAACATTATTCTGATCTTGCTTCCAATTTTGCTATCCTTATTTTTGCAGGTATTTGATCAATATCTAAACTTTATCACTTTGGAAGATGACATGTTTGTGTTGTGCAACCAGAACAAGGAGCTCATCTCATATCATGGTATTGACTTTAGTCTCTTACTCAACAGTATAATTGATAAATGCATGAATAATGTTTTTGGAAAAAATTTAGGCTTATGCCACTTTTCAATAGTGTGCAAGATAACAAACACACTATAAAATTCATTCTTGAATGTAGTTGGAGATGAAACAGCCAATTGTGTATTTGCTTCAGAATGGGTTGATCCAGGTTTTGGACTTATCAGCAGGTGAGCCAGTAACACATTAGAGTTGTCATTGAAAACTGCATATTTAAAAATGTATCAATCTTTGAAATAAAGGTCACTATAAGATGCACTACCGAATAGACAAATAAATTAACTGGATAAATGTTTGTTACATAGTAAAAACAATTAATAACCAAAATGCATTGAAAAAGCTGATGTTGGACATCGTCTATAGCAAAATCAATGTTGAAAGTATTAACCTTTTGAAATAGTTCACACCTATTGATCATGGTATAATGGGTCTTTACAATATTAAAAGGTATGTAACATAACATGAACAGCATAACCCATTACTTGCACTATAGGTTGGCCCTGACACCATGCAATTGCACTAAAAAGGCACGAGTTAATGAGGATTTTGTAGCCTTTGTCAGAATTAATTGATAAGATAAAAGGAATATACCCAAACCTCTACTTAGAGTTAATCAAATGTGCTTCCCAATGCAGCCAGGCCAATATCATGCATTGCCCAGTTTTTGATACACTCTCCGGTTTCATTTAAAGCCCATCCAGCAGCTCCTAATGTTGCATCTCCTTATTTTGGCCTCTTTTAGTGCGTATTTTTACTCTTTCTTTACTGTGCTCCAATTTATTTTTAATGATTTCTTTGCAAGATTTTAATTGCTTAATGGACCAGAACTTCCAAGTAGTGGCAATCTGACTGCCACTCCATTCCTAGTTGCTACACGAGCCCGGCCTTCTGACTTGATGTGGAGATGCCGGCGTTGGACTGGGGTAAACACAGTCCAACAACACCAGGTTAAAGTCCAACAGGTTTATTTGGTAGCAAAAGCCACACAAGCTTTCGGAACAGGCTGTTCCTCCGTCAGGTGGGTGGGAGTTCTGATCACAAACAGGGCACAAAGACAAACTCAATTTACATGAATTATGATTGGAATGTGAGTCTTTACAGCTAATCAAGTCTGAAAGGTGCAGACAATGTGAGTGGAGGGAGCATTATGCACAGGTTAAAGAGATGTGTATTTTCTCCAGACAGGACAGCTAGTGAGATTTTGCACATCCAGGCAGGTTGTGGGGGTTACAGATAGTGTGACATGAACCCAATATCCCAGTTGAGGCCGTCCTCATGTGTGCGGAACCTGGCTATCAGACTCTGCGCTGTCGTGTGTCGTGAAGGCCACCTTGGAGAACGCTTACCCGGAGGTCAGAGGCTGAATGCCCGTGACCGCTGAAGTGCTCCCCAACAGGAAGAGAACAGCCTTGCCTGGTGATTGTCGAGCGGTGTTCATTCATCCGTTGTTGTAGCGTCTGCATGGTTTCCCCAATGTACTAGGTCTCGGGACATCCTTTCCTGCAGCGTAACGGGTAGACAACGTTGGCCGAGTTGCAAGAGTATGTACCATGTACCTGGTGGATGGTGCTCTCGCGTGAGATGATGGCATCCGTGTCGATGATCCGGCACATCTTGCAGAGGTTGCTGTGGCAGGATTGTTGGTGCCGTGGTCACTGTTCTCCTGAAGACTGGGTAGTTTGCTGTGGACAATGGTCTGTTTGAGGTTGTGCGGTTGTTTGAAGGCAAGAAGTGGGGGTGTGGGGATGGCCTTGGCGAGATGTTCGTCTTCATCAATGACATGTTGAAGGCTCCGGAGGAGATGTTGTAGCTTCTCCGTTCCGGGGAAGTACTGGACGACGAAGGATACTCTGTCCACTGTGTCCCGTGTTTGTCTTCTGAGGAGGTCGGAGCGGTTTTTCGCTGTGGCACGTCGGAACTGTTGATCGATGAGTCAAGCGCCATATCCTATTCTTATGAGGGCATCTTTCAGCGTCTGGAGGTGTCTGTTGCGATCCTCCTCATCCGAGCAGATCCTGTGTATTCGGAGGGCTTGTCCGTAGGGGATGGCTTCTTTAACGTGTTTAGGGTGGAAGCTGGAGAAGTGGAGCATCGTGAGGTTATCCGTGGGCTTGCGGTACAGTGAGGTGCTGAGGTGACTGCCCTTAATGGAGATGCGTGTGTCCAAGAATGCAACCAATTCCGGAGAGTAGTCCATGGTGAGTCTGATGGTGGGTTGGAACTTGTGATGGCATCATATAGAACATAGAACATAGAACATTACAGCGCAGAACAGGCCCTTCGGCCCACGATGTTGCACCGACCAGTTAAAAAAAAAAACTGTGACCCTCCAACCTAAACCAATTTCTTTTCGTCCATGAACCTATCTACGGATCTCTTAAACGCCCCCAAACTAGGCGCATTTACTACTGATGCTGGCAGGGCATTCCAATCCCTCACCACCCTCTGGGTAAAGAACCTACCCCTGACATCGGTTCTATAACTACCCCCCCTCAATTTAAAGCCATGCCCCCTCGTGCTGGATTTCTCCATCAGAGGAAAAAGGCTATCACTATCCACCCTATCTAAACCTCTAATCATCTTATATGTTTCAATAAGATCCCCTCTTAGCCGCCGCCTTTCCAGCGAAAACAATCCCAAATCCCTCAGCCTCTCCTCATAGGATCTCCCCTCCATACCAGGCAACATCCTGGTAAACCTCCTCTGCACCCTCTCCAAAGCCTCCACATCCTTCCTGTAATGTGGGGACCAGAACTGCACACAGTACTCCAAGTGCGGCCGCACCAGAGTTGTGTACAGTTGCAACATAACGCTACGACTCCTAAATTCAATCCCCCTACCAATAAACGCCAAGACACCATATGCCTTCTTAACAACCTTATCTACTTGATTCCCAACTTTCAGGGATCTATGCACACATACACCTAGATCCCTCTGCTCCTCCACACTATTCAAAGTCCTCCCGTTAGCCCTATACTCAACACATCTGTTATTCCTACCAAAGTGAATTACCTCACACTTCTCCGCATTAAACTCCATCCGCCACCTCTCGGCCCAACTTTGCAACCTGTCTAAGTCTTCCTGCAAACTACGACACCCTTCCTCACTGTCTACCACACCACCGACTTTGGTGTCATCAGCAAATTTGCTAATCCACCCAACTATACCCTCATCCAGATCATTAATAAATATTACAAACAGCAGTGGCCCCAAAACAGATCCCTGAGGTACACCACTTGTAACCGCACTCCATGATGAATATTTACTATCAACTATATTTACTATATATTTACTATATATTTACTATCAACTATATTTACTATATATGGTGAACAATCACTGAAACAACTATATGATGACATCAACAAGTTCCATCCCACCATCAGACTCACCATGGACTACTCTCCAGAATCGGTTGCATTCTTGGACACGCGCATCTCCATTAAGGACGGTCACCTCAGCACCCTTTGTCGTCAAGTACTTCCCCGGAGCGGAGAAGCTATGGCATCTCCTCTGGAGCCTTCAACATGTCATTGATGAAGACGAACATCTCGCCAAGGCGATCCCCACTTCTTGCCTTCAAACAACCGCACAACCTCAAACAGACATTGTCCGCAGCAAACTACCCAGCCTTTAGGAGAACAGTGACCACGACACCACACAACCCTGCCACAGCAACCTCTGCAAGACGTGCCGGATCATCGACACAGATGCCATCATCTCACGTGAGAACACCATCCACCAGGTACACGGTACCTACTCTTGCAACTCGGCCAACGTTGTCTACCTGATACGCTGCAGGAAAGGATGTCCCGAGGCATGGTACATTGGGGAAACCATGCAGCTGCTGCGACAACAGATGAATGAATACCGCTCGACAATCGCCAGGCAAGACTGTTCTCTTCCTGTTGGGGAGCACTTCAGCGGTCAAGGGCATTCGGCCTCTGATATTCGGGTAAGCGCTCTCCAAGGTGGCCTTCACGACACACGACGGCGCAGAGTCGCTGAGCAGAAACTGATAGCCAAGTTCCGCACACATGAGGACGGCCTCAACCGGGATATTGGGTTCATGTCACACTATTTGTAACCCCCACAGTTGCCTGGACCTGCAGAGTTTCACTGGCTGTTCTGTCTGGAGACAATACACATCTTTTTAGCCTGTCTTGATGCTCTCTCCACTCATGTTGTTTGTATCTTAAAGACTTGATTAGCTGTAAGTATTCGCATTCCAACCATTATTCATGTAAATTGAGTCTGTCTTTATATGCCCTGTTTGTGAACAGAATTCCCACTCACCTGAAGAAGAGGCTTGGAGCTCCGAAAGCTTGTGTGGCTTTTGCTACCAAATAAACCTGTTGGACTTTAACCTGGTGTTGTTAAACTTCTTATTAGGTGGGAGGCCAGGGATTTCTCACATAGCTGTGCAGACTCGATGGGCTGAAGGGCCCCTTCTGCACTGTATGATTCTGAAGCAAGTGAGTTTAAAAGTCCCAGCTAGTTTGAGAAGCCAGGGTAAAGGTATGAAGGTCAGTGCTATAGTTACTTAGGAACTTTGGTGGTTTTATAAATGGCTTGATCAGGGATACTCAGCATGACTTTGTCAGAGGGAGGTTGTGCCTAACAAATTTGTTTGAATTTTTTGAGGAGGTGACCAGGTGTGTAGATGAGGGCAGTGCAGTTGATGTAGACACCATAGAAACATACAGTGCAGAAGGCCATTCGGCCCATCGGGTCTGCACCGACGACAATCCCATCCAGGCCCTATCCCCGTAACCCCACAAATTTACCCTGCTATTCCCTCTAACCTAAACATCCCAGGACGCTGCATGGCCAATCAACCTAACCCGCACATCTTTGCACTGTGGGAGGAAACTCGAGCACCCGGAGGAAAACCACGCAGATACGGGGAGAATGTGCAAACTCGACACAGATCGTGACCCGAGCCAGGAATCGAACCCAGATCCTTGGAGCTGTGAGGCAGCAGTGCTAACCACTGTGCCACGGTGCTGTCCATTTTGTTCGTTCATATTTTAACTTGTTTAATTTTAATCTTCCCTATCCAACTTCTGCTTAACTTATTTTTTGCAGTTTTAACTGTCACCTGGAGAATCAGCAATGGGGGCGGCATGGTGGCACAGTGGTTAGCACTGCTGCTGCACAGCGCCAGGGTTCAATTCCAGCCTTGGGTCACTGTGCGAAATCTGCACATTCAACCCCGTGTCTGCGTGGGTTTCCTCCGGCTGCTCCGGTTTTCTTCCACAATCTGAAAGATGTGCTGGTCAGGTGCATTGGCCATGCTAAATTCTGCCTCAGTGCACCTGAACAGGAGCCGGAGTGTGGTGACTGGGGGATTTTCAGTCATTTCACTGCAGTGTGAATGTGACACTAATAAATAAACTTTAAAGCTTAAAATCTTTAAACATTTGACCTACAACTGCCCTGCCCCATTCCGGATTTGGGCCCTGAACTGTCTGCACATTTGTCAAGTGCGTTTTGCAGCTTCATCCGTGGTCAGTTTTCATCACTTCTGCAAAAGGAGTGGGTGACAAGAGGGCCTGAAGGTAGTAACCACCACCGAGAAGAGTCAGTGAAAAAAGGAGCCAGAGGCAGTAACCACCTAGGTACAGAAAAATAATACAGCACAGGGTCAGGCTCTTCAACCCACTGAGCCTGCGCCGATATGTGATTTCTATCCGCTCTGTTTGCCTCCCAATCATGTGTCTATCAAGATGCACCTTGAAGGTTGCTAACATGCCTGCTTCCACCACCTCCAATGGCAGTGCATTCTAAGCACCCACCACCCTCTGTGTGAAAAACTTTCCCTAAATTAATCACCCCTCACCTTAAACCTCTGCCCTCATTTTCGGACAAATGTGAGGTAGTGCATTTTGGAAGGTCTAATGCAGATAGGAAATATACAGTAAATGGCAGAACCCTTAAGAGTATTTGATAGGCAAAGGGATCTGGGTGTACAGGTACACAGGTCACTGAAAGTGGCAATGCAGGTGGAGAAGGTAGTCAAGAAGGCATACGACATGCTTGCCTTCATCGGCCGGGGCATTGAGTTTAAAAATTGGCAAGTTATGTTGCAGCTTTATAGAACCTTAGTTAGGCCGCACTCGGAATATAGTGTTCAATTCTGGTCACCACACTACCAGAAGGATGTGGAGGCTTTGGAGAGGGTACAGAAAAGATTTACCAGGATGTTGCCTGGTATGGAGGGCATTAGCTATGAGGAGAGGTTGGAGAAACTTGGTTTGTTCTCACTGGAACGACGGAGGTTGAGGGGAGACCTGATGGAAGTCTACAAGATTGAGAGGCATGGACAGAGTGGATAGTCAGAAGCTTTTTCCCAGAGTGGAAACTTCACACACTGCCACCCAAGGCCGCAATTGAACTTTGGTCCCTGGCACTGAGGCAGTGATGCTAACCACTGTGCCACCAGGCTGCCCATCTTATCTTGTGTATGTGGCACCAAATGGAATGTCTTTTGGAAATCCAAATGCATTGCACCCATTGATTTCCTTTTATCAATTTTGCTTGTTACAGACAGTAATTTGTCTCAAGAAACGTCAATAAATTTGTCAAATTTCCCTTTCACAAAGCCATATTGACTCTACTTGTTTGTATTAGGATTTTCTAAATGTGCTGCTACTACCTCTAATAATGGATTCTAGCATTTTCCCAAGGACAAATGTTCAGCTAACTGGTCTGTAGTTTCCTGCTCTGTCTCCCCCCTCGAATAAAGTTCACAGAATCAATCATAGAATCTTTACAGTGCAGAGAAAGATCATTTGGCCAATCGAGTCTCCGAAAGAGCATCCTACCCATCCCCCACCCTAACCCCGTGCATTTACCATGCATACTGTCTGTGTGGAGTTTGCACATTCTCCTCGTGTCTGTGTGGGTTTCCTCCGGGTGCTCCGGTTTCCTCCCACAGTCCAAAGATGTGCGGGTTAGGTTGATTGGCCATGCTAAAATTGCCCCTTAGTGTTCTGGGATGCGTAGATTAGAGGGATTAGCAGGTAAAATATGTAGGGATATGGGGGTAGGGCCTGGGTGGGATTGTGGTCGGTGCAGACTCGATGGGCCGAATGGCCTCTTTCTGTACTGTAGGGTTTCTATGATGATAATCCACCTAACCTACACATCTTTGGTTGTTACATTTGTAGTTTTCCAATTAAATGGGAGCTTTCCAGAATTTAGGAAATTTTGGAAGATTACAACTATATGCATCAATTAACTCAGCATCCATTGTTTTTAAGATTCTAGAATTCACGGCATCAGATTCAAAGGACTTGTCAGACTTTAATCTCATTTGTTTTCTCAATACTTTTTCTCTAATTATAGTGATTGTTTTAAATTCTTCCCTTTTGTATCTTTGTTTTCTATTTTTTGGGGGATTTTTCCATGTTTTCTACTGCCTGTCATCTTCCCTGTCCTGCTTTCACCTTGCCACTACCTCTTGTCCTCTCTCCTCCCTATCATTCTTTGCACATGATTTGACTTCCTTAAAAAGCCTATTTCCACATCTTGCTTTCAGCAATCAATAGACCTGATATCACCGATAGTGAAATGGAAATCATTATGGACACGCTTGTGGACAGTCTCTTCTGCTTCTTTGTTACAATGGGTAAGTACAGTATAATAAATTCTTACATGTATTACCATGAGTTCTTTTAAGGCTGGTATAACCTGTCAAATTGTTTAAAGAAAACTCCCTACTTTGTATTTCTTAAGTATTGTTTTATAAATTGAGGTGGGTCAGAAGTTTACAAAAATTTCTATTATTATTTTCATTGAACATTATATGCTGGAAGCTCGTACTTGAGAAATTGAAGGACCAGTAAATTTGTCACTAGGTTAGTTGAGATTAACTGCAAAGTTTACAGAATTAAGTAAAATGTCACAATGTTTCGATGAGGCTAACTTGGGTTGCCCAGTTTTGACAGCAGTATTTTATGTCACACAGTGGTTTAATGTGACACATGGTTGCACCTCTACAGTTCCCATTTATTGAGTTTCAAACTTCATGGACAGCATATAGAGAGAAGTAAAGAAACTGCTAGATTGTCCTTCCGTCCAATTCAGAGTGAGGAAAGCGTTAGTGGTGTGAGGCATAGGAAGAAAAATAACTAAAAGAAATGTCTTTGTCTAAGTCTTGTCACCTGATCTTCTTTCCATTAGGTGCTGTTCCAATTATACGATGCCCTCGAGGAAATGCAGCTGATATGGTAGCAGTGGTAGGAAATACATTTAAATTTCCTTCATTTTACATGATAGAAAATGTATGTGTCTTTTTAAAAACTAGACCTAATATACAATTCAAAGACTTGCATATGTATAGCTGTCAGTTATTTAAAAGTCACTTCATCTGGTGTTAGAATGTTTTGTTTCCATCAGTCAGTGGAACAAATCAGTTTAGTGTGTGGTTGTTTCAGTTGGTTGTATTCTCATCTCCTGAGATTCGGGTTTGAGAAAGGTTTGATGAGATATTGAACTAAGGTCCTCTTTGCCTGCTCACATCCATGTTAAATATTCCATGAAACTATGAAAGGAAAAGCATTTGTGATCTGGGAGCTAGTGTCCATTTGTGATCTGGGAGCTAGTTGATGTCAAAATAATAAAATTTCTGCATCGTTCCTCAACTTGATGAATGCAAAATTCATAGAAAACCAGCTGTTACTGAAAACCACTCCCTTCCCAGGTACAAAATGGTGGAGAGGAAGCATGCACATATTTTCAACCACTGTGGCTCTTGCCAGCATTGGTTGACCACAAAGCTGACCTCCAATACACATCTGCTCGTGAAACTTAAAGGGAACTATGAGGGTGTTAGGCACGAATGGCAAGGATAGATTAGGAAACCTTACTGAAGGGGTTGACGGTTGAGTTCAGAAGTTGAGATGTCTTACTGTGAATATGAAGTTTATAGATCTGATAAGTAACTACCACTGATTGCACATTCAGTTCATTTTCAAAGTATGATGGACTGGCTCTCAGTAACAGCAACTCTAATTTCCATAGCAACTTTAATGTAGTAAAATGTGCTAAGACAATTCACAGGACGGAATCAGACAGAAGTAGAGTTCTGAGCCATAGAAAGAGATATTATTGCAGGTAATAAAAGATTTGGTTAAAGAGGTAAATTTTAGGGAGCATCTTGAAGGAGGAATGAGGAGTGGAGAAACAGGGAACTTTAGGATCCCAGAGCTTGGGCCGTAGTAATTCGGAGGTCAATCATTTGAGTTAAACCCAACATGATTTTTACTTAGGTTTGAAAAGTAAACAGTATTTAAGTAGATCCGTCTGAGCATTTTGTAGTTCAAACTCAATAAATAATGCAGTTTTAACCTTTTATTTCACAGCAAAGGCTAATTTGAGCCATGCAATACCCATTTTCAGGAGTCACACTCCCTTCCCAGGTACAAAATGGTGGAGAGGAAGCATGCGCATATTTTCAACCACTGTGGCTCTTGCCAGCATTGGTTGACCACAAAGCTGACCTCCAATACACATCTGCTCATGAAACTTAAAGGGAACTATGAGGGTGTTAGGCACGAATGGCAAGGATAGATTAGGAAACCTTACTGAAGGGGTTGACGGTTAAGTTCAGAAGTTGAGATGTCTTACTACAGTTGCACAGTAAGAAGTCTCACAACACCAGGTTAAAGTCCAACAGGTTTATTTGGTAGCAAATACCATAAGCTTTCGGAGCGCTGCCCCTTCGTCAGATGGAGTGAAAATCTGTTCTCCAACAGTGCACAGAGACACAACATCAAGTTACAGAATACTAATTAGAATGCAAATTTTCTGTATTCTGTAACTTGATGTTGTGTCTCTGTGCACTGTTGGAGAACAGATTTTCACTCCATCTGACGAAGGGGCAGCGCTCCGAAAGCTTATGGTATTTGCTACCAAATAAACCTGTTGGACTTTAACCTGGTGTTGTGAGACTTCTTACTGTGCTTACCCCAGTCCAACGCCGGCATCTCCACATCATTACTACAGTTGTACAGGGCCTTGGTGAGATCACAACTGGAGTGTTGAATACAGCATTGGTCTCCCTGCCTAAGGGATATACTTGCCAAAGAAGGAGTGCAACAGAGGTTCACTAGGCTGATACCAGAGTTGACAGGGCTGTCCTTTGAGGAGTGATTGCTTCGACTGGGCCTGTATTCACTAGAGTTTACAAAGATGAGAGGAGATTGAAATGTATAAAGTTCTAATAGGGCCGGACAGACTAGATGTGGGGTGGATGTTTTCCCTGGCTGGGGAATCTAGAATTAGGGGACACAGTCTCAGGATACCGGTAGACCATTTAGGACTGAGATGAGGAAAGATTTCTTCACTCAAAGGGTAGTGAACCTGTGGACCTTTCTACCACAGAAGCCTGTGAAGGCTAATTCACTAACTGTATTCAAGAAAGCGATACTTTTAAAAAAGATTTCAATTGCATCAATGGATATGGAGAGAAAGCGAGAACATTAGCAGCCATGTACAAACTGTGTTGACAGCAAACGCAGGCATTTTTAACTCTAAGTGTTCCATCCACCATTTGGGTAAGAATAAACTAGAGCTGTCCTTTACCTATGCCTGAAACAGGTATTGGCTCTTTTCATATGCAAATAAAGGGTTTGACATCTGCTTCAAGAACCTCCTGTAACATTGGTTTGCCCCGTTCAGGAAAAATGCTTCTCATCATATTAAAAAAGGGATAAGGAAATAGACAGTTTCTTTTGTACATTACAGCAGTGACCACACTTCAAAAATTAACTTATTAACTGCAATGATCTTTGGAGGCATTCTGAGGTAATGGAAGGAGCTACCTATAAGTCTGTCTTGTCTTTCATTTATGTTGTGCCTTCCCTGACTTCAGTACATGCAAAGTACGTTTTACAGACAATTAAATACCTTTTGAAATGTAGTCACAGTTGTAAAGTAGTAAGTTTCAATTAACATCCTGTACCTGCTGCTCTGAGCTCTGCCCTGAGGCCCCAATTATTCTGCTGACGCCCTTAGTTCTTCCTCTGAATCTCACCCAGTCCTTTCACTAATCACTTCTAAATCAATTGTTCATCCCTGAACTTCTGTCCAGCCACTCACCTGTGGTCACTGTTTGTTGCTTCCACAGTGTAATGTGGTCTGAAGCTCCTTGGACTCCACTGTTTAAATATACTTTACACAACCCAGTATAATTTGAAGTTTAAGTCCTTATTTCGATGTACTACAAACTACAATCTGTACTGTCTACATGAGCTGATGTACTTATATGAGCTGTCTCTTTGATTTGATTTATTATTGCCACACGTATTAACATAGTGAAAAGTGTTGTTTCTTGCGCACTATACAGACAAAGCATACCGTTCATAGAGAAGGAAACGAGAGAGTGCAGAATGTAGTGTTACAGTCATAGCTAGGTTGTAGAGAAAGATCAACTTAATGCGAGGTAGGTCCATTCAAAAGTCTGACAGCAGCAGGGAAGAAGCTGTTCTTGAGTTGGTTGGTACGTGACCTCAGACTTTTGTATCTTTTTGCCGACGGAAGAAGGTGGAAGAGAGAATGTCCAGGGTACGTGGGGGTCCTTCATTGTGCAGGCTGCTTTGCCGAGGCAGCGGGAAGTGTAGACAGAGTCAATGGATGGGAGGCTGGTTTGTGTGATAGATTGGGCTACTTAACTTCCTTAATTTCTGCTCTATGTACTGGCATTTTTTTGCAATTGAAAATGACTCCAATTTATTTTATTGTAGAAATTGGATAAGAAGCTGCGTGAAAACCTGCGCGATGCCAGAAATAGTCTCTTCACAGGAGATGGGCTTAGTGGAGGACAATTCAGGTACAATGCGATAACTTGATTCTGTGTTCAGAAATCAATCCTGACTCGAAGAAAATGCTTCTTTGAAGTCGAGCATAATTTAAGAAAGCTTTGTAATTTACTTTCACTTTCTGTACAACTTAGGACATTGGCACTGGTTTCGGGGTAGATGGGGTCAGTACAAGCAGAAGGGGTTGCATTTGGGCAGGACCTGGACCAAAATCCTCGTGGGAGGGGGTTGGCAAGATGGCGGGGTGCCGGGTAGTGCTGTCGGGTAGGGTTTAAACTACAATGGCAGGGGATGGGAATCTGAGCAGGGAGACCGGGAGAAACAAGGATAGAAACAAAAGACAGAAATACAAGAAGCAATCAGGTTGATAAATCAAGAACGCAAATAGATATAAATGGTAATGATAGAGTTGCAGAGGTATGGCTGCAGATTTACCAAGGATGGGAATGGAACATCTCGGGGTATTCATTATTTAGAAAGGACAGACAAAAAGGGAAAGGAGGTGGGGTAGTATTGTTAGTAAAGGAGGAAATCAATACAATAGTGAGGAAGGATATTGGCTCGGAAAATCATGATGTGGAAGCTGCATGGGTGGAGATAAGAAACAACATTGGGCAGAAACCATTGTTTGAGGTTGTCTATTGGCCCCCAGACAGTATGGAGAAGTCAAAAGGTATTAAATAAGAAATTAGAGATGCATTCAGTAAAGGTATGAGTGTAATCATGGGTGACTTTAATTTACACACAAATTGGACAAGCCAAACTATCAGTGGTAGAGGTTAGTGGGCAAACTTAAAGCACAAGGGATACAGGGTTATTTATAGACATGGATCAATAATTGGTTGACAGACAGGAACCAGAAAGTGGGAATAAGTAGGTCTTTTTCTGAGTGGCAGGCAATGATACTTGGTTACCTCAGGGATCAGTGCTTGGGCCCCAGCTGTTCATAAAATCATAGAATCCCTACAGTGCAATAAGAGACCATCGGCCCATCAAGTCTGTGCCGACTACCTGACAGAACATCCCACCCATGGCCAATCCCCGTAACTCCACATATTTACCTTGCTAATTCCCCGAACCTGCACATTTTGAGACACGGGGGCAATTTAGCACGGCCAGTGCACCTAACATGCACATCGTTGGATTGTGGGAGGAAACTGGAGCACCTGGTGGAAACCCATGCAGATATGGGGACAATGTGCAAATTCCACACAGACAGTCACCCAAGGCTGAAATTGAATTTGGTTCCCTTATGCTGTGAAGCAGCAGTGCCAACCACTGTGCCACCCTTGATATACACAAATGACCTGAATGAAGGAACCAAATGTAACATTTTCAAGTTGTTGATGACAAAACTGGGCAGAGTTGTGAGGAGGGTGCCAGGAGGCTTCAAGGTGATTTTCACAAATTGAGTGAGTGGGCAAACACATGGCAGATGCAATGCAATGTGGCTAAATGTGAAGTTATACACTTCGATGTGAAAAACATCAGGGAAGAGTATTATTTAAATGGTCTTCTATTGAGAAGTGTGGATTGTACACCAGTCAGTGAAAGTGGAGAGGCAGGTGCAGCAAGCAATTAGGAAGGAAAATGGTTGCAAGAGGATTTGAATTCGGAAGTAGGGATGTCTTACTGCAGTTATAAAGGACCTTGGTGAGACCACTCTTGGGAGTGTTGCAAGCAGTGTTGATCTCCCTACCAAAGAAAGGATTTTCTTGCCATAGAGGGAGTGCAGCTACTGCGGTTCGAGGGACACTCCTATGAGGAGAGATTGGCGAATACATTCCCAGTTGAACCAGAGTTTAGAGGATGAGGAGAGATCTGATTGAAACATATAAAATTCTAACCGGGTTGGACTGACTAGATGCAGGGAGGATGTTTTCCCTGGTTGGGGGAAATCTAGAACCAGGGGACACGGTCTCAGGATATGGGTAGATTATTTAAGACTGAAACGAGGAAAAATTTCAAAGGGTCGTGAACCTGTGGAATTCTCTGCCACAGAAGGCGTGGAGGCCAGGTCGCTGAATGTATTCAAGAAAGTGATAATATTTTAGATTTTAATGGCAATCAAGGGGTATGAGGCGAAAGTGGGAATATGGCATTGAGATAGTGGATCTGCCAAAATCATATTGAATGGCAGAGTGCGCTCACTGGGTTGAATAGCCTACTCCTAGTTTCCATGTCGTGTTAAGTCACTGAATGTGAGAATGGGCTTCTGACAGAATTGATGGATCAACTGACAATTTCTATAAGTTTATTTGGATTCCAATAGAAAATGGAAGATTAATTTCTTTTTTAGAGTTTTAGTGAAGGGCTTATATATTCAATTTGTTTACTCTTTGGATGCCCTGACCATTATAAATAATATCAAAAATGTTCTAATGTGGATAGATGTTTAATAGTGAACATAGCTCCAGCCTGTTCAGTGTAAGCCTTTGCGGGTATCTGAGTGCCCCAACATGGATAGGCAGGTAACTCGACCATATTTAATTTGACCTCCCATAGTACAATTAAGTGTTCAATTTGAACTTAATTGCTGGTATTCAGGGGTCAGAAATTTAGCAGTGAAATAGATACAGGAGATGCAGTTCCTCAAGGTAAGTCACTCTTTTAGCATTCATTGTCATTTAGGAGGAGCAAGTGTATCCCCGCTCTCTCCTCCCCCACCCCTATCATTAGATAAATATAATTATACTTTTAATAATTGTTAGCTGAAATAAAACTAAAGATTCTGTTCTATTTAAATATTCTCAAAATTCAAGAGAACAAAAAGAACTCAGTGGTTCATTAAAATAGCAATTCCTTATGAAATTCTAATTTGGTCTCTTTTGTAATTTTTGACTACTTGATCTGAAGCTTTGCTGCTGGTTTTTCAAACTACTTTTTTATTTTGAAGGTTAGAATGGTCATCAGTGCGAATATCAAAATATGATTTCTCCCATATCAATGAAATTAATACAGTAATTAAAGATGCATTAATATTTTGCAATATACCATCTAGAAAAATAATCATACAAGGAATGCTGTAAACTATTAGTTTAAGCTTTTTGACAAGTGTTATTTCAAGCTTTTTGACCTGCTATTTCAGTCTGGAGAACAGACTGCAGCACGGTGGCACAGTGGTTAGCACTGCTGCTTCACAGCGCCAGGGACCTGGGTTCAATTCCTGGCTTGGGTCACTGTCTGTGTGGAGTTTGCACATTCTCCTCGTGTCTGCGTGGGTTTCCTCCGGGTGCTCCGGTTTCCTCCCACAGTCCAAAAGATGTGCGGGTTAGGTTGATTGGCCATGCTAAAATTGCCCTTAGTGTCCTGGGATGCGTAGGTTAGAGGGATTAGCGGGTAAATATGTAGGGATATGGGGGTAGGGCCTGGGTGGGATTGTGGTCGGTGCAGACTCGATGGGCCAAATGGCCTCTTTCTGCACTGTAGGGTTTCTATGATTCTATGAACATCCAATTTGTTTGTTCCATGATATTATTTGTATGTGTCACAGTTGTTTTTCCCCATGTGTTTGCTTTCTCTTGACAGCTTCCAAAGACCATTATTAATCCTTGCAGACAGAAATATAGATTTGGCAACGCCATTACATCATACATGGACATACCAAGCTCTGGTTCATGATGTTCTGGTAAGAAAGTAACTAACGTTTCCGTTTTGATTCTAACAGTAGAAATATTTTACAACTATCAAACACAAAATTGCTGAACTACACTACAATAGAAGTGCAAAGTATTACCAGGAATGACAAACAATGTTCCAGATTTTGTTGAACCTATAAGTGTCTGACTAGCCCATGCTGTTATTAGTGCACAAATTGAACTGCCGGTAGTAGCAAGGAAAAGATAACCCATGACTTGCAAAGCACCAGCTTTGCAGAAACGGACCTTGCCCTTAACCTTCCTATGATTTTCACACAGTTGCTGCATTTGCAGATGTCTTTCACATTATACTCGTAACAAAACTTCATCTAGTAACTAATAGCATACCATTTTAATAGTGGGATAACATCTCTTGCCCAGAAAGTGGACAATTATAGGTGTGGAGGTCAGGCTGCATCTGTAGAGATACAGACAGATTTAATGGGCCGTTAGTTTCGTGGTTTGGCAAATTGCCACTCGGCTCCTAGTTAGTTATCCTTGAATGAAACAGCACCTTTTTCACCCAATTTTCAAACTCAGACTGGGTGAGAAAGTTGCAGTGCAACAGCTTTCTGAGGCCTTGTAGAGAGGACAACTGAGTCAGAGATGAGGAAGATCTCAGAAGAATCATAGAAGCCCTACAGTACAGAAAGAGGCCATTCGGCCCATCGAGTCTGCACCGACCACAATCCCACCCAGGCCCTACCCACATACCATACAGATTTACCCCTAATCCCTCTAACCTACGCATCCCAGGACACGAAGGGCAATTTTTTTTTTAGCATGGCCAATCAACCTAACCCGCACATCTTTGGACTGTGGGAGGAAACCGGAGCACCCGGAGGAAACCCACGCAGACACGAGGAGAATGTGCAAACTCCACACAGACAGTGACCCAAGCTGTGAAGCAGCAGTGCTAACCACTGTGCTACCGTGCCACCCTTTTTTACAGAACTAGCTGCCACCTTAAAGCAGATAAGTTTTTAAAGATCCAGTCACTGTGAGAAGCCAGAGAGAGGGTAAGTTTCTAATTTAAGTGGATAGGAAAGTGAGGGGGAGCGGTGCCGTCAGGAGGGCATGGTGGGGGGGAGGGGGGGGGTGGGGGGTGATGCCGTTGGGAGGGTATGGTGGGGGGATGCCATCGGGAGCAAAAGTGTTGTGGGGGGACAGTCGGAGAATAGTTATGAGATCCCATGGATGGCAGTAAGTCACAATGTCGGATGGTTCCTATTGCAGGGCAATTTATGCAACAGTAGTTTAAACTTCCAGGCCAAGCAATCCTTGTGTGAGGATTTTTGGTGGGGTTTGGGATTCCAAGCTCTCTTTTTTGGACTGCACCCCCCTCCAACCTTCCACCAACCCCAACCCACCTCTCTTCATGCTATGACATCCCAGTGACTGGACGTTATAGGCCATTGATTAACATTATTAACCTTTCTTCCTTTACCATTTTGTTCCTTTCATTTTTCTGTTGATCCAGACTTTCTTTCTGTCTCTCTCTCTACCTGATCTGACGTTAAATTCGCCAACTCTAATTCACACTCTTTCTCCTGTTTCTTAACCGTTATTAATTATTAATTAATTTTACTGGTTAAGGAAATACACATTGTTCACCAGAATTCCAGACGCCCTTTTTGCCCATTATCAGCTTGCACTTCCAGCCACTTAGTGGGCAAAATCTTTCAAAGCTTAGTCCTCATAAGCAGGCCTAACTAAACAGAACTTGCACCCTGCAGCACAAGCTTTGTTTCCTCAAATATATACACATTAATTCCGTATTAACCTGCACTTACCAGTAGATGGTGCAGTAAGGCTACAAAGATTTTATTTCCTTCTACACAATTCTGGCACTTATAGGTGGCTGTTGAAAGTAGCAGTGCCACTTAATGTTGTATAAAATACATACTTGAGTCATAAGTTATTGTGGAGCTTCACTTGCACTTGTGAAATATTTTAATAAACGGGTTCAACAAAGTGGATGGTTGAGGTCATTAGCATCTGGTTCTGACAATTGATACTTCTCAAACAACCATTGGCTATTAATATAAACAACCCAGCATATGTTTGCTGCAATAAAGATCACACATGAACTTCATGTGGCTGACACACATTAACTTAAGACATTTGAGTAATCTGCTCCGTATTCAGTAAGGGCGACATGGTGGCATAGTGGTTAGCACTGCTGCCTCACAGCGCCAGGGACCCGGGTTCAATTCTGGGCTCGGGTCACTATGTGGACTTTGCATGTTCTCCCCGTGTCAGCGTGGGTTTCCTCCAGGTGCTCGGGTTTCCTCCCAAAGATGTGCGGGTTAGGTGGATTGGCCATGCTAAATTGCCCCAGTGTCAGAGGGGTTTGCAGGGTAAATAAGTCGGCTTATGGGGATAGGGTCTGGGTGGAATTGTCAGTGCAGACTCGATGAGCCAAATAAAGAACAAAGAAAATTACAGCACAGGAACAGGCCCTTCAGCCCTCCAAGCCTGCACCGACCATGCTGCCCATCTGAACTAAAACCCCTTACCCTTCCGGGGATCATATCCCTCTTCCCATCCTATTCATGTATTTGTCAAGATGCCCCTTAAAAGTCACTATCGTATCTGCTTCCACTACCTCCCCCGGCAGAGAGTTCCAGTCACCCACCACCCTCTGTGTAAAAAAAAACTTGCCTCGTACATCTCCTTTAAACCTTAACCCTCGCATCTTAAACCTATGCCCCCTTGTAATTGACTCTTCCACCCTGGGAAAAAGCTTCGGACTATCCACTCTGTCCATGCCCCTCATAATCTTGTAGACTTCTATCAGGGCGCCTCTCATCCTCTGTCGTTCCAATGAGAACAAACTATAGCTAATGCCCTCCATATCAGGCAACACATCCTTGTAAATCTTTTCTGTACTCTCTCCAAAGCCTCCACATCCCTCTGGTAGTACGGCGACCAGAATTGAACACTATTTCAAGTGCGGCCTAACCAAGATTCTATAAAGCTGCAAAGCGTGACTTGCCAATTTTTAAACTCAGTGCCCTGACGGATGAAGGCAAGCATGCCGTATGTCTTCTTGACTACCTTCTCCACCTGCATTGCCACTTTAGTGTACAGGGTGTAGCTGTGCACCCAGATCTCTCTGCGTATCAGTAAATGGCCGCCTTCTGCATTGTAGGGATTCTATTCAATGACTAAACTTCCCACCTTATGCCATGTAATTTGATTCCATTCGTGCCCAAAAAAAGCTATCGATCTTTGCCTTGAATTTAGTCATTGACTGACCATCTACATTGCAAGAATTCCAAAGATTCATAACACTCTTGGCGAAGAATTTTCTCCTCATCTCATTCCTATATGGCTGATCTTTTATTCTGGGACTATGATTCCTAGTTCTGTACCTACCAGCCAGGGCAAACAGCCTCTCATCATCTATTCTGTCAAACCCTCTTAAGAGTTTATATATCTGTGAGATTGTTTCTCATTCTTCTACATTCCGAAGAATATGGGCTATTGTACTCGGTCATTTTTCATAGGACCACCCTTATCCCCGGAATCAATCTGGTTGATTTGTTCTTTATTTTATCCTCCTTTTGGCAATTATAATAATACACCTGGTGTTGGTGTATTGGTGCTAATTCAACCAGTGTGAGCCAAGACGCTATAGCTGGCCTCTGCATGCCTGGATTAGGAAGAGGGAATGTATTGGTCAGACTTTCTGTATCCACCCCTCTCGCCCACTTAAACCTGTTGCAGGTAAACTCTGCTGCATTTTGGGTGAGGGCAGCGTGTCGGTGATGGCTTTGATGCCTTCCTAAGATTGAATAACAGTTGGATAGGTTACAGGGTTCTAGACCCTCAACACACAGCGACAAGCTCAGGAGAAAGGATTAAGTACGCTCTTAACATCATGATTGTACTTTGGTGACTATCATTTTTTTTTTGCTGGATTTAACAATATGGCTTATGCCAACCTCTCAGCAGGAGATGAGTTTAAAATGTTTTCCTGGCTCTTGTTTCTATTCTGGTTGAGTGGCAGGTGGAAGCAGACAAGTCCTGAGTATCCCAAATGCCGATTGGGCTTGGGTGAGTCACTGGGTAAAGTGGCCACTGGGACTGAGCTTTCACCTCCAGATCACGGTGGTTAGCACTGCTGCCTCACAGCGCCAGGGACCCGTGTTCGATTCCCGGCTTTGGGTCACTGTCTGTGCGGAGTTTGCAGGTTCTCCCCGTGTCTGCGTGGGTTTCCTCCCATAGTCCAAAAGATGTGCAGGTTAGGTGAATTGGCTGTGTTAAATTGCCCCTTAGTCCCCCTGACACTAACTAGGGTAAATGCATGGGGTTATGGGGGTAGGGCCTGGGTGGGATTGTGGTCGGTGCAGACTCGATGGGCCGAATGGCCTCCTCCTGCACTGTAGGATTCTGTGATCTGTGTTGTCTCTTAGTCTTTATTGTAAATGGGCTGGAAAATACCATACAATTTGCCTTTCTAATTGCTTGCTGTGCCTGAATGTTAACTTTGTGATTTGTGCACCAGATTCATCTACATACCAATTTTTATTCTCACCATTTTAGAAAGTGTTTTACTTTTCCATTCGTCCTCCCAAATTGAATGGTTTCGCACTTCCCCAGTTTTGTACCTCACCTTTGTGTCTAACTAAGACAGGCACCTAATTGGAAGTCTGGTAATATTGTATGTACCTTTACATAGTGACCGAATTAAGAATATGTTATCATTCAAGCTCATACGAGATACTTGTGTCCGAGGTTTAAAAAATGTTTCCATGAGCAAGCCCTCACTTCCTCTGAACATTATAGTGACCTTTTTTGTGAAATCATTCATGTAACGTGCTCCACATCTCCAGTCAATAACAAGTAGATCTTGCATTACATCTTGCTCCATTTCAGAACACTTAATATTAGCCACACGGACACATTCTTAACTGACTATCAAGTTCATAGATGACAAAGCAAATAATAACTGGTCGATATTGAAGGCAGACTAAAAGCCAGAGGTCTGGATCCAGTTCATGACAGTTTACGCAGACAAACTGCCAGATCAGATTTCTTTAAGAACAATCTTGCAGAACTTGTTAGAAAACTTTGTTATGAAGGGGAGGTTGATCCCCTCTCTGAGAACTAACACTGAACCACTCCGAGGAGTACCTTGCTTTATAATCTGTTAAAAGTGCACACACAGATTTTAAGACAAATAGTACGATCTGAGACTCTCTTCAATGTTGAGTCTCAGGTAGTTATTTTGACTTAACAACTAAAAGTTGCTGAAGAGCAGGTCATACTATTTCTGTTAAAAGTGTGTGCACTTTTAACAGCCTGTTGTCTTGGCAACACTACTGCCTGGCCTCTTGAAACAATGTTTCAGTCTGTGTACTGCATATGCACCTGCATCTCTTTTAAAACACCATCTTTTTAACAGATAATTTTACAAGCACCAACTTCACAACAACTTCCAAAGGGGAGATGATGGTCTGTATGCAGTCCGTTGCAGCATTTACATGCACAGAACCAAATTAACTAAGATTTGGTGGTAAGAAAGTATTTGTAGGATTTTTAATCCAAAGCATTTTTGACATTCTGTCTTCATGACATCATGGCTATGAAGATCGTCAAAGGATAGAAGTGACTGTTTAACGTTTTATTGACTGAAATTGTGTCCTCAGAGGTCAGTTTTGGCATCATTGTTTCTCAAGTTTGGATCATTTATGTGCAATAGGTAACAGGGATACATGGTCAACATTTGTGCATGTCTGAAAAAAATATGGAGTATAGTTAATAGCAAAAGGTACTAAAAGCAGAAGAGGAAAATATTTTCACAATTGATTCAGATTTTGTAAATTTAAATGTGGAGAAATGGCAGTTTCACAACTTTAGATAATTTTGTGATGTTCTATATGGTGTAGAACATAGAAAAAATACAGCACAACAGGCCCTCCGGCCCACAAGTTGCACTGGTCATGTCCCTACCTACCGAGGCTTATATATAGGCTTACCTATAACCCTCAATCCTATTAAGTCCCATGTACTCATCCAGAAGTCTCTTAAAAGACCCTCGAGTTTTCCTCCACCACCACTGACGGCAGCCGATTCCACTCACCCACCACCCTCTGAATGAAAAACTTACCCCTGACATCTCCCCTGTACCTACTCCCCAGCACCTTAAACCTGTGTCCTCTCGTAGCAGCCATTTCAGTCCTGGGAAAAAGCCTCCGAGAATCCACCCGATCTATACCTCTCAACATCTTGTACACCTCTATCAGGTCACCTCTCATCCTTTGTCTCTCCAAGGAGAAAAGACCGAGCTCCCTCAACCTATCCTCATAAGGCATGCCAACCAATCCAGGCAACATCCTTGTAAATCTTCTCTGCACCCTTTCAATCATTTTCACATCCTTCCTGTAATGAGGTGACCAGAACTTTGCACAGTCCTCCAAGTGGGGTCTGACGAGGGTCTTATAAAGCTGCATCATTATCTCCCGACTCCTAAACTCCATCCCTCGATTGATGAAGGCCAGCACACCATACACCGCCTTAACCACCTCCTCTACCTGCGAGGCTGATTTAAGAGACCTATGGACCTGGACCCCAAGGTCCTTCTGATCCTCTACACTGCTAAGAGTCTTACCCTTGATATTATACTCCTTTATCCCATTTGACCTACCAAAATGGACCACTACACATTTATCCGGGTTGAAGTCCATCTGCCGCTTCTCCGCCCAGTCTTGCATCCTTTCTATGTCACGCTGCAGCTTCTGACATCCCTCCAACCTATCCACAACACCACCAACCTTTGTGTCGTCGGCAAACTTACCAACCCATCCCTCCACTTCCTCATCCAGGTCATTTATGAAAATGACAAACAGCAAGGGTCCCAGAACAGATCCCTGGGGCACTCCACTGGTGACCGACCTCCATTCAGAAAAAGACCCATCTCCAACCACTCTCTGCCTTCTGCAGGCAAGCCAATTCTGGATCCACAAGGCAACAGCGCCTTGGATCCCATGCCCTCTCACTTTCTTGAGAAGTCTTGCATGGGGGACCTTATCGAACGCCTTGCTGAAGTGCATGTAAACCACTTTTCCTTCGTCAATGTGTTTAGTTACATTTTCAAAGAACTCCACCAGGCTCGTAAGGCACGATTTGCCTTTGACAAAGCCGTGCTGACTACTTGTGAGCATACTAAACTTCTCTAAATGTTCATAAATCCTGTCCCTCAGGATCTTCTCCATCAGCTTACCAACCACTGAGGTTAGACTCACCGGTCGGTAATTTCCTGGGCTATCCCTATTCCCTTTCTTAGAACATAGAACATAGAACAGTACAGCACAGAACAGGCCCTTCGGCCCACGATGTTGTGCCGAGCTTTGTCTGAAACCCAGATCAAGCTATTTCCTCCCTATCATCCCGAAGTACTCCATGTGCCTATCCAATAGCTTCTTAAATGTTCCTAAAGTTTCTGACTCCACTATCCACTTATCCACTATCCACTTAAGGAACAGTTGTTAGGGCTACAGGACAGGCATGTGCCTGTTAAAAAGAAGGATAGGAAGGGTAGAATTCGAGAACCGTGGATAACCAGGGAAATTGAGGGACTGGTCAAAAAGAAAAGAGAGGTGTCTGGTCGGTCCAGGCAGCTAAAAATGGAGGGAGCTCTGGAGGAGTACAAAGAAAGTAGGAAAGAACTCAAACGGGGAATTAGAAGAGCAAAAAGGGGTCACGAAATGTTCTTGGCAGACAGGATTAAGGAGAATCCCAAGGCATTTTATTCATACGTTAGGAACAAAAGGGTTGTCAGGGAAAAAATCGGACCTCTCAGGGACAAAAGTGGGGAATTATGCTTGGAGCCCAAAGAAGTAGGGGAGATCCTAAATGAATACTTTGCGTCGGTATTCACAAAGGAGAGGGATGTGTTGACTGGGAGTGTCTCGGAGGGGAGTGTTGAACCGTTGGAGAAAATCTCCATTACAAGGGAGGAAGTGTTAGGTTTGTTAGAGAATTTAAAGACTGACAAATCCCCAGGGCCTGATGGAATCTATCCAAGGCTGCTCAGGGAGACGAGAGATGAAATCGCTGGGCCTCTGACGCAAATCTTTGTCTCGTCACTGGACGCAGATGAGGTCCCAGAGGATTGGAGGATAGCTAATGTGGTCCCGTTATTTAAGAAGGGTAGGAAGGATAACCCGGGTAATTATAGGCCGGTGAGCTTGACGTCCGTGGTGGGGAAGTTGTTGGAGAAGATTCTTAGAGATAGGATGTATGCGCATTTAGAAAGGAATAAACTCATTAACGATAGTCAGCATGGTTTTGTGAGAGGGAGGTCATGCCTCACTAACCTGGTGGAGTTTTTTGAAGAAGTGACCAAAATGGTTGACGAGGGAAGGGCGGTGAATGTCGTCTATATGGACTTAAGTAAAGCGTTTGACAAAGTCCCTCATGGTAGGCTGGTGAAAAAGGTTGGATCTCATGGGATATAGGGGGAGGTGGCTAGATGGGTGGAGAACTGGCTTGGTCACAGAAGACAGAGGGTGGTAGTGGAAGGGTCTTTTTCCGGCTGCAGGCCTGTGACTAGTGGTGTTCCGCAGGGCTCTGTATTGAGACCTCTGCTGTTTGTGATTTATATAAATGATCTGGAAGAAGGTGTAACTGGGGTGATCAGTAAGTTTGCGGACGACACAAAATTGACAGGACTTGCAGATAGTGTGGAGCATTGTCAGAAGCTACAGAAGGATATCGATAGGCTGGAAATTTGGGCAAAGAAATGGCAGATGGAGTTCAATCCTGATAAATGCGAAGTGATGCATTTTGGTAGAAATAATGTAGGGAGGAGCTATACGATAAATGGCAGAACCATAAAGGGTGTAGATACGCAGAGGGACCTGGGTGTGCAAGTCCACAGATCCTTGAAAGTGACGTCACAGGTGGAGAAGGTGGTGAAGAAGGCATATGGCATGCTTGCCTTTATAGGACGGGGCATAGAGTATAAAAGTTGGGGTCTGATGTTGCAGATGTATAGAACGTTGGTTCGGCCGCATCTGGAATACTGCGTCCAGTTCTGGTCGCCACACTGCCAGAAGGACGTGGAGGCTTTAGAGAGAGTACAGAGGAGGTTTACCAGGATGTTACCTGGTATGGAGGGGCTTAGTTATGAGGAGAGATTGGGTAAACTGGGGTTGTTCTCCCTGGAAAGACGGAGGATGAGGGGAGACTTAATAGAGGTGTATAAAATTATGAAAGGCATAGATAGGGTGAACGGTGGGAAGCTTTTCCCCAGGTCGGTGGTGACGTTCACGAGGGGTCATAGGTTCAATGTGAAGGGGGGGAGGTTTAACACAGATATCAGACGGACATATTTTACACAGAGGGTGGTGGGGGCCTGGAATGCGCTGCCAGGCAAGGTGGTGGAGGCGGACACACTGGGAACGTTTAAGACTTATCTAGACAGCCATATGAACGGAGTGGGAATGGAGGGATACAAAAGAATGGTCTAGTTTGGACCAGGGAGCGGCGCGGGCTTGGAGGGCCGAAGGGCCTGTTCCTGTGCTGTATTGTTCTTAGTTCTTTGTTATCCCTGCAGGCAGTCCATTCCACACCCCAACCACTCTCTGCGTAAAGAACCTACCTCGGACATCCTTCCTATATCTCCCGCCATGAACCCTATAGTTAGAAGTGGGCAGCAAAGGATTCTGGGAAGGGTTTTTATTTTAACTTTAAAAGTCAGTTACCTGGGAGGTTCCCCCTCATTGATCCACTGGAGCAAGCTGAGAGGGGTGATTGAAAAGCAGCAGTGCTGGTAAGAGATTAATTGGATTAATTGAATTGTTTATTTATTTAATTAGTCAGCTCGTGTGTGTATTTTTTTGGCCTTTACTTTAACAGCAGTTTTTCAAGTTTAAAGTGAAAACTAGAAGTGGGCAGCAAAGGAGTCTGGGAAGGGTTTTTATTTTAACTTTAAAAGTCAGTTACCTGGGAGGTTCCCCCTCATTGATCCACTGGAGCAAGCTGAGAGGGGTGATTGAAAAGCAGCAGTGCTGGTAAGAGATTAATTGGATTAATTGAATTGTTTATTTATTTAATTAGTCAGCTAGTTTGAAATGTGTATACTTCAATGCCAGGAGTATTCGCAATAAAGTGGGTGAACTTGCAGCGTGGATCAGTACCTGGGACTTCGATGTTGTGGCTATTTCAGAGACATGGATAGAGCAGGGGCAGGAATGGATGCTGCAGGTCCCGGGGTTCAAATGTTTTAGTCGAAGTAGGGAAGGAGGTAGAAGAGGGGGAGGGGTAGCATTATTGGTCAGAGATTGTATCACAGTGTCAGAGAGGAGGTTTGATGAGGACTTATCTGTTGAGGTAGTATGGGCGGAGATTAGAAATAGGAGAGGAGAGGTCACCCTGTTGGGAGTCTTTTATAGACCTCCTAAAAGTTCTAGAGAGGTTGAGGAAAGGATTGCGGAGTCAATCCTGCTTAGGAGTGAAAGTAATCGGGCAATTGTTATGGGGGATTTTAACTTGACTAATATTGACTGGAATTGTTATAGCTCTAGCTCGTTAGAGGGGTCAGTTTTTGTTCAAAGCGTGCAGGAAGGTTTTTTGACTCAGTATGTAGACAGGCCAACTAGAGGTGAGGCTATATTGGATCTGGTGCTGGGAAATGAGCCAGACCAGGTGCTAGACTTGGAAGTTGGTGTGCATTTTGGTGATAGTGACCACAATTCGGTTACGTTCACCTTAGTGATGGAAAGGGATAGGCATGAACCTCGGGCCAGTGGTTTTAGCTGGGGGAAGGGTAATTATGAGGCTATTAGGAGAGAATTAGGAAACATAGGTTGGACTAGGAGATTACAGGGACTGGGAACGTCCGACATGTGGAGTTTTTTCAAGGAGCAGCTACTGCGAGTCTGTGATAGGTATGTCCCTGTCAGGCAAGGAGGAATTGGTAGGGCTAGGGAACCGTGGTGCACCAAAAAAGTTTCTTTGTTGGTTAAAAAGAAAAAGGAGGCTTATGTTCGGATGAGACGTGAGCACTCGGGTAGTGCACTAGAAAGCTTTAGATTGGCTAAGAGGGAGTTGAAGAGCGAGCTTAGAAGGGCTAAAAGGGGACATGAGAAGACTTTGGCGGATAGGGTTAAAGAGAATCCTAAGGCGTTCTATAGGTATGTCAAGAACAGAAGGTTGGTTAGGGCAAGTTTAGGGCCAGTTATAGATGGCAGAGGGAAGTTATGTGTGGAACCGGAGGAGATTGGTGAAGCATTGAACCAATATTTCTCTTCGGTGTTCACGCAAGGGGACATGAATATAGCTGAGGAGGACACTGGGTTGCAAGGGAGTAGAATAGACAGTATTACAGTTGATAAGGAGGATGTGCAGGATATTCTGGAGGGTCTGAAAATAGATAAATCCCCTGGTCCGGATGGGATTTATCCAAGGATTCTCTGGGAGGCAAGAGAAGTGATTGCAGAGCCTCTGGCTCTGATCTTCAGGTCGTCGTTGGCCTCTGGTATAGTACCAGAAGATTGGAGGTTAGCGAATGTTGTCCCATTGTTTAAGAAGGGGAACAGAGACTTCCCCGGGAATTATAGACCGGTGAGTCTCACTTCTGTTGTCGGCAAGATGTTGGAAAAAATTATAAGGGATAGGATTTATAGTTATTTGGAGAGTAATGAATTGATAGGTGATAGTCAGCATGGTTTTGTGGCAGGTAGGTCGTGCCTTACTAACCTTATTGAGTTTTTTGAGAAAGTGACCAAGGAGGTGGATGGGGGCAAGGCAGTGGACGTGGTATATATGGATTTGAGTAAGGCGTTTGATAAGGTTCACCATGGTAGGCTTCTGCAGAAAATGCAGATGTATGGGATTGGGGGTGATCTAGGAAATTGGATCAGGAATTGGCTAGCGGATAGGAAACAGAGGGTGGTGGTTGATAGTAAATATTCATCATGGAGTGCGGTTACAAGTGGTGTACCTCAGGGATCTGTTTTGGGGCCACTGCTGTTTGTAATATTTATTAATGATCTGGATGAGGGTATAGTTGGGTGGATTAGCAAATTTGCTGATGACACCAAAGTCGGTGGTGTGGTAGACAGTGAGGAAGGGTGTCGTAGTTTGCAGGAAGACTTAGACAGGTTGCAAAGTTGGGCCGAGAGGTGGCGGATGGAGTTTAATGCGGAGAAGTGTGAGGTAATTCACTTTGGTAGGAATAACAGATGTGTTGAGTATAGGGCTAACGGGAGGACTTTGAATAGTGTGGAGGAGCAGAGGGATCTAGGTGTATGTGTGCATAGATCCCTGAAAGTTGGGAATCAAGTAGATAAGGTTGTTAAGAAGGCATATGGTGTCTTGGCGTTTATTGGTAGGGGGATTGAATTTAGGAGTCGTAGCGTTATGTTGCAACTGTACACAACTCTGGTGCGGCCGCACTTGGAGTACTGTGTGCAGTTCTGGTCCCCACATTACAGGAAGGATGTGGAGGCTTTGGAGAGGGTGCAGAGGAGGTTTACCAGGATGTTGCCTGGTATGGAGGGGAGATCCTATGAGGAGAGGCTGAGGGATTTGGGATTGTTTTCGCTGGAAAGACGGCGGCTAAGAGGGGATCTTATTGAAACATATAAGATGATTAGAGGTTTAGATAGGGTGGATAGTGATAGCCTTTTTCCTCTGATGGAGAAATCCAGCACGAGGGGGCATGGCTTTAAATTGAGGGGGGGTAGTTATAGAACCGATGTCAGGGGTAGGTTCTTTACCCAGAGGGTGGTGAGGGATTGGAATGCCCTGCCAGCATCAGTAGTAAATGCGCCTAGTTTGGGGGCGTTTAAGAGATCCGTAGATAGGTTCATGGACGAAAAGAAATTGGTTTAGGTTGGAGGGTCACAGTTTTTTTTTAACTGGTCGGTGCAACATCGTGGGCCGAAGGGCCTGTTCTGCGCTGTAATGTTCTATGTTCTATGTTCTAGTGTGTGTATTTTTTTGGCCTTTACTTTAACAGCAGTTTTTCAAGTTTAAAGTGAAAACTAGAAGTGGGCAGCAAAGGAGTCTGGGAAGGGTTTTTATTTTAACTTTAAAAGTCAGTTACCTGGGAGGTTCCCCCTCATTGATCCACTGGAGCAAGCTGAGAGGGGTGATTGAAAAGCAGCAGTGCTGGTAAGAGATTAATTGGATTAATTGAATTGTTTATTTATTTAATTAGTCAGCTAGTGTGTGTATTTTTTTGGCCTTTACTTTAACAGCAGTTTTTCAAGTTTAAAGTGAAAACTAGAAGTGGGCAGCAAAGGAGTCTGGGAAGGGTTTTTATTTTAACTTTAAAAGTCAGTTACCTGGGTGGTTCCCCCTCAGTAGTAGTTTTTTTTTTCTCTCGGGCCCCTAGCCCTATAAATTGGTGCAGAGGAGATACCCGATCCTCTACACTGGTAGAGGATCCCACCCTTCCATCCTCCTCTAACCTAATTATAAGTGTGGGGAAGTTTTTTGTTTTCTTTTTTTCTTGCTGGTAATGGCTTCAGGGATGGCAGTTCAGGCAGTATGCTGCATCTCCTGTGGGATGTATGTGGTGAGGAAATCCAGTAGTGTTTCAGGAGATTTTAGTTGTAAGAAGTGCATTAGATTGCAGCTTCTGGAGGAGCGTGTAAAGGAGCTGGAGGGGGAGGTAGAGGAACTCCGCATAATTCGGGAGGCGGAGGTGGAAGTTGATAGGAGTTATAGAGAAATAGTAACTCCTAGAAATGAGGCTTGGGTCAATGCCAGGAGGAGGGGTAAGAAGCAATCGGGAAGACAATCCCCTGGGGCGGTTCCCCTCCATAATAGGTTTTCGGTGCTGGAGGCTACAGTTGAGGAGGAATCAACTGAGCATAGAGAGCAGATCTCTGGGGGTGAGCCGAGTGAGAAAGCTCAGGTGGTTAGGGGCTGTAAAAGACTGGGCCTTGTGATTGGGGACTCCACAATTAAGGGGACAGATAGGAGGGTCGGAACTAAAGGTAGGGACTCAGGGTTGGTGTGTTGCCTACCAGGGGCTGGGGTCCGGGATGTGTCTGACAGGGTATTCAGGACTCTTAGGGGGGAGGGAGATAAACCACAAGTTATTGTACATGTGGGGACACACGACATAGGGAGGATAGGGGAAGGGGATATTAGGCAGGGATTTATGGAGTTGGGGTGGAAACTAAAGGCCAAGACTGACAGAGTGGTTATCTCTGGACTCTTGCCTGTACCACGGGATAGTTTAGAGAGGAATAGGGAGAGGGAAGGTTTGAATTCATGGCTGAGGGGATGGTGCAGGAGGGAGGGGTTCAGGTACTTAAGCAATTGGGGCTCGTACTGGGGAAGGTGTGACCTCTATGAGAAGGATGGTCTACACCTTAATCAGAAGGGGACCAATATCCTGGGGGGTAAATTTGCTAAGGCCATGCAGGGAGGTTTAAACTGATTCGGGGGGGGGGAGGGATCCTGAGTAGTGGGGCTGAAAGTGAGGGATGCATGGATGGGGACTGCAATGCACGGCATTGCAGAGGTGGGGTGGAGCAGGGTTTGAAATGTGTATACTTCAATGCCAGGAGTATTCGCAATAAAGTGGGTGAACTTGCAGCGTGGATCAGTACCTGGGACTTCGATGTTGTGGCTATTTCAGAGACATGGATAGAGCAGGGGCAGGAATGGATGCTGCAGGTCCCGGGGTTCAAATGTTTTAGTCGAAGTAGGGAAGGAGGTAGAAGAGGGGGAGGGGTAGCATTATTGGTCAGAGATTGTATCACAGTGTCAGAGAGGAGGTTTGATGAGGACTTATCTGTTGAGGTAGTATGGGCGGAGATTAGAAATAGGAGAGGAGAGGTCACCCTGTTGGGAGTCTTTTATAGACCTCCTAAAAGTTCTAGAGAGGTTGAGGAAAGGATTGCGGAGTCAATCCTGCTTAGGAGTGAAAGTAATCGGGCAATTGTTATGGGGGATTTTAACTTGACTAATATTGACTGGAATTGTTATAGCTCTAGCTCGTTAGAGGGGTCAGTTTTTGTTCAAAGCGTGCAGGAAGGTTTTTTGACTCAGTATGTAGACAGGCCAACTAGAGGTGAGGCTATATTGGATCTGGTGCTGGGAAATGAGCCAGACCAGGTGCTAGACTTGGAAGTTGGTGTGCATTTTGGTGATAGTGACCACAATTCGGTTACGTTCACCTTAGTGATGGAAAGGGATAGGCATGAACCTCGGGCCAGTGGTTTTAGCTGGGGGAAGGGTAATTATGAGGCTATTAGGAGAGAATTAGGAAACATAGGTTGGACTAGGAGATTACAGGGACTGGGAACGTCTGACATGTGGAGTTTTTTCAAGGAGCAGCTACTGCGAGTCTGTGATAGGTATGTCCCTGTCAGGCAAGGAGGAATTGGTAGGGCTAGGGAACCGTGGTGCACCAAAAAAGTTTCTTTGTTGGTTAAAAAGAAAAAGGAGGCTTATGTTCGGATGAGACGTGAGCACTCGGGTAGTGCACTAGAAAGCTTTAGATTGGCTAAGAGGGAGTTGAAGAGCGAGCTTAGAAGGGCTAAAAGGGGACATGAGAAGACTTTGGCGGATAGGGTTAAAGAGAATCCTAAGGCGTTCTATAGGTATGTCAAGAACAGAAGGTTGGTTAGGGCAAGTTTAGGGCCAGTTATAGATGGCAGAGGGAAGTTATGTGTGGAACCGGAGGAGATTGGTGAAGCATTGAACCAATATTTCTCTTCGGTGTTCACGCAAGGGGACATGAATATAGCTGAGGAGGACACTGGGTTGCAAGGGAGTAGAATAGACAGTATTACAGTTGATAAGGAGGATGTGCAGGATATTCTGGAGGGTCTGAAAATAGATAAATCCCCTGGTCCGGATGGGATTTATCCAAGGATTCTCTGGGAGGCAAGAGAAGTGATTGCAGAGCCTCTGGCTCTGATCTTCAGGTCGTCGTTGGCCTCTGGTATAGTACCAGAAGATTGGAGGTTAGCGAATGTTGTCCCATTGTTTAAGAAGGGGAACAGAGACTTCCCCGGGAATTATAGACCGGTGAGTCTCACTTCTGTTGTCGGCAAGATGTTGGAAAAAATTATAAGGGATAGGATTTATAGTTATTTGGAGAGTAATGAATTGATAGGTGATAGTCAGCATGGTTTTGTGGCAGGTAGGTCGTGCCTTACTAACCTTATTGAGTTTTTTGAGAAAGTGACCAAGGAGGTGGATGGGGGCAAGGCAGTGGACGTGGTATATATGGATTTGAGTAAGGCGTTTGATAAGGTTCACCATGGTAGGCTTCTGCAGAAAATGCAGATGTATGGGATTGGGGGTGATCTAGGAAATTGGATCAGGAATTGGCTAGCGGATAGGAAACAGAGGGTGGTGGTTGATAGTAAATATTCATCATGGAGTGCGGTTACAAGTGGTGTACCTCAGGGATCTGTTTTGGGGCCACTGCTGTTTGTAATATTTATTAATGATCTGGATGAGGGTATAGTTGGGTGGATTAGCAAATTTGCTGATGACACCAAAGTCGGTGGTGTGGTAGACAGTGAGGAAGGGTGTCGTAGTTTGCAGGAAGACTTAGACAGGTTGCAAAGTTGGGCCGAGAGATGGCGGATGGAGTTTAATGCGGAGAAGTGTGAGGTAATTCACTTTGGTAGGAATAACAGATGTGTTGAGTATAGGGCTAACGGGAGGACTTTGAATAGTGTGGAGGAGCAGAGGGATCTAGGTGTATGTGTGCATAGATCCCTGAAAGTTGGGAATCAAGTAGATAAGGTTGTTAAGAAGGCATATGGTGTCTTGGCGTTTATTGGTAGGGGGATTGAATTTAGGAGTCGTAGCGTTATGTTGCAACTGTACACAACTCTGGTGCGGCCGCACTTGGAGTACTGTGTGCAGTTCTGGTCCCCACATTACAGGAAGGATGTGGAGGCTTTGGAGAGGGTGCAGAGGAGGTTTACCAGGATGTTGCCTGGTATGGAGGGGAGATCCTATGAGGAGAGGCTGAGGGATTTGGGATTGTTTTCGCTGGAAAGGCGGCGGCTAAGAGGGGATCTTATTGAAACATATAAGATGATTAGAGGTTTAGATAGGGTGGATAGTGATAGCCTTTTTCCTCTGATGGAGAAATCCAGCACGAGGGGGCATGGCTTTAAATTGAGGGGGGGTAGTTATAGAACCGATGTCAGGGGTAGGTTCTTTACCCAGAGGGTGGTGAGGGATTGGAATGCCCTGCCAGCATCAGTAGTAAATGCGCCTAGTTTGGGGGCGTTTAAGAGATCCGTAGATAGGTTCATGGACGAAAAGAAATTGGTTTAGGTTGGAGGGTCACAGTTTTTTTTTTTAACTGGTCGGTGCAACATCGTGGGCCGAAGGGCCTGTTCTGCGCTGTAATGTTCTATGTTCTATGTTCTATGTTCTAGTTATGCCCCCTAGTTACCGCTCCATTCACCCGAGGAAATAGTCTTTGAACGTTCACTCTATCTATCCTCCTCATCATCTTATAAACCTCTATCAAGTCTCCTCTCAACCTCCTCCGCTCCAAAGAGAAAAGCCCATGTTCCTTCAACCTTTCCTCATAAGACCTACCCTCCAAACCAGGCAGCATCCTGGTAAATCTCCTTTGCACTCTTTCCAGTGTCTCCACATCCTCCTTGTAGTGAGGTGACCAGAACTGCACACAATATTCCAAATGCGGTCTCACCAAGGTCCTGTACAGTTGCAGCATAACCCCACGGCTCTTAAACTCAAACCCCCTGTTAATGAACGCCAACACACTATAGGCCTTCTTCACGGCTCTATCCACTTGAGTGGCAACCTTCAGAGATCTATGGATATGAACCCCAAGATCTCTCTGTTCCTCCACATTCTTCAGAACCCTACCTTTGACCGTGTAATCCACATTTAAATTAGTCCTACCAAAATGAATCACCTCGCATTTGTCAGGGTTAAACTCCATTTGCCATTTTTCAGCCCAGCTCTGCATCCTTTCTATATCTCTTTGCAGCCTACAAGAGCCCTCCACCTCATCCACTACTCCACCAATCTTGGTGTCATCAGCAAATTTATTGATCCACCCTTCAGCCCCCTCCTCCAAGTCATTTATAAAAATGGCAAATAGCAGAGGACCAAGCACTGATCCCTGTGGCACTCCGCTGGTAACCGGTTTCCAGTCCGAAAATTTTCCACCCACCACCACCCTCTGTCTTCTGTTAGATCGCCAGTTACCTATCCAATCGGCCAAACTTCCCTCTATCCCACACATCCTTACTTTCTTCATGAGCCGACCGTGGTGCTCTTTATCAAACGCCTTACTAAAATCCATGTATATGACATCAACTGCACTACCTTCATCTACACACTTAGTTACCTCCTCAAAAAATTCTATCAAATTTGTGAGGCAAGACTTGCCCTTCACAATTCCGTGCTGACTATCCCGGATTAAGCTGCATCTTTCTAAATGGTCGTAAATCCTATCCCTAAGGACCTTTTCCATCAACTTACCGACCACCGAAGTAAGACTAACCGGCCTATAATTACCAGGGTCATTTCTATTCCCTTAAACAGAGGAACCACATTCGCCACTCTCCGGTCCTCTGGCACCACCCCCGTGGACAGTGAGGATGCAAAGATCAATGCCAAAGGCTCTGCTATCTCATCCCTTGCCTCCCAAAGAATCCTAGGATATATTTCATCAGGCCCAGGGGACTTATCAACTTTCAGTTTATTCAAAATTGCTAGTACATCTTCCCTCCGAACATCTAATTCCTCCAGCCTATCAGCCTGTGACACCTTCTCTTCCTCAAAAACATGGCCCCGCTCCTTGGTGAACACCGAAGAAAAGTATTCATTCATCACCTCTCCTATCTCTTCTGACTCCATGCACAAATTCCCACTGCCGTCCTTGACTGGCCCCAGCCTCACCCTGGTCATTCTTTTATTCCTCACATAAGAGTAAAAAGCCTTGGGGTTTTCCTTGATCCGACCCGCCAAGGACTTCTCATGCCCCCTCCTAGCTCTCCTAAGCCCCTTTTTCAGCTCATTTCTTGCTGACTTGTAACCCTCCATCGAGCCAACTGAACCTTGTTTTCTCAACCTAACATACGCTTCCTTCTTCCTCTTGACAAGACATTCCACCTCCGTTGTGAACCATGGTTCCCTCACTCGGCCATATAGGATCTTGAATATAGGATCCACATCCGCAATCCTCCAGAACCCCTCCTGTCTCCATCGACGACGCTAAGATCATCGCCAGAGGCTCTGCAATCTCTTCCCTCGCCTCCCACAGTAACCTGGGGTACATCCCATCCGGTCCCGGTGACTTATGAACATAGAACAGTACAGCACAGAACAGGCCCTTTGGCCCACGATGTTGTGCCGAGCTTTATCTGAAACCAAGATCAGGCTATCCCACTCCCTATCATCCTGGTGTGCTCCATGTGCCTATCCAATAACCGCTTATATGTTCCTAAAGTGTCTGACTCCTCTATCACTGCAGGCAGTCCATTCCACACCCCAACCACTCTCTGCGTAAAGAACCTACCTCGGACATCCTTCCTATATCTCCCACCACGAACCCTATAGTTATGCCCCCTTGTAATAGCTCCATCCACCCGAGGAAATAGTCTTTGAACGTTCACTCTATCTATCCCCTTCATAATTTTATAAACCTCTATTAAGTCTCCCCTCAGCCTCCTCCGCTCCAGAGAGAACAGCCCTAGCTCCCTCAACCTTTCCTCATCAGACCTACCCTACAAACCAGGCAGCATCCTGGTAAATCTCCTCTGCACTCTTTTCAGCGCTTCCACATCCTTCTTATAGTGAGGTGACCAGAACTGCACACAATATTCCAAATGTGGTCTCACCAAGGTCCTGTACAGTTGCAGCATAACCCCACGGCTCTTAAGCTCCAACCCCCTGTTAATCTTGATGCTATTCAAAATTTCCAACACATCCTCTTTGTTAATGTCCACATACTCAATCTTTTTGGTCCGCCTCAATCCTGCAGTACAACCACCCAGGTCTTTTTCCACTGTGAATACCGAGGTAAAATATTCATTCAGCACCTCTGCTATTTCTTCCGGTTCTGTACAGACTTTCTCACCTTCACCTTTTATAGGTCCTATTCCTTCACATCTCATCCTTTTACTCTTCACATATTTATAGAACGCCTTCGGGTTCTCCTTAATCTTACCTGCCAAGGCCTTCTCGTGACCCCTTCTGGCTCTCCTAATTTCTTTCTTAAGTCCCTTCCTACAAGCTGTATACTCATCTAGATCCCTATCATCACCTAGCTCTCTGAACCTTTTGTACGCTTTCCTTTTCTTTCTCACTAGGTTCAGCGCAGCTTTCGTGCACCACGGTTCCCGTAACCTACCAATACCTCCCTGTCTCATCGGAACGTTGTCATGCAGAACTCCAGACAAACATTCCTTGAAAATCTGCCACCTTACTTAAGTACTTTTCCTCGAGAATGCCTCCTTCCAATTTACGCCTCTA
Source organism: Mustelus asterias (assembly GCF_964213995.1). NCBI lineage: Eukaryota > Metazoa > Chordata > Chondrichthyes > Carcharhiniformes > Triakidae > Mustelus > Mustelus asterias. The sequence continues at coordinate 32,224,234 of NC_135818.1, forward strand.
ATCTCCTGCCCGATGGCTTCATATTTCCCCTTACTCCAGATAAACACTCTCCTAGCTTGCCTGATCCTATTTCCAATGCTAGCGTAAAGGAGATAGAGTTATGATCACTATCCCCAAGATGCTCCCCCACTGAGAGATCTGACACCTGTCCAGGCTCATTAGCCAGTACCAAATCGAGTACAGCCTCTCCTCTTGTAGGCTTATCTACATGCTGTGTCAGGAAACCCTCTTGAACACACCTAACAAACTCCTCCCCATCCAAACCCCTTACTCTCGGGATATTCCAATCGATGTTTGGGAAATTAAAGTCTCCCATCACGACAACCCTGTTATTCCTACATCTCAGTAAGAAGTCTCACAATACCAGGTTGAAGTCCAACAGGTTTATTTGGTAGCAAACACCATCAGCTTTCGGCGCGTGCTGCTCCTTCGTCAGATGGAGTGGTCTCTGTTCTCCAACAGTGCACAGACACAGAAATCAAGTTACAGAATACTAATTAGAATGCAAATCTCTACAGCCAGCCAGGTCTTAAAAGGTACAAATAATGTGGTTGGAGGGAACATTAAACACAGATTAAAGAGATGTGTATTGTCTCCAGACAGAACAGCTGGTGAGATTATGCAAGACCAGGGGCAAGCTGTGGGGGTTACTGATAATGTGACATAAATCCAACATCCCGGTTTAGGCTGTCCTCATGTGTGCGGAACTTGGCTATCAGTTTCTGCTCAGCGACTCTGCGCTGTTGTGTGTCGTGAAGGCCGCCTTGGAGAACGCTTACCTGAAGATCCAAGGCTGAATGCCCGTGACTGCTGAAGTGCTCCCCCACAGGAAGAGAACAGTCTTGCCTGGTGATTGTCGAGCAGTGTTCATTCATCCGTTGTCGTAGCGTCTGCATGGTTTCCCCAATGTACCATGCCTCGGGACATCCTTTCCTGCAGCGTATCAGGTAGACAATGTTGGCCGAGTTGCAAGAGTATGTACCGTGTACCTGGTAGATGGTGTTCTCACATGAGATGATGGCATCCGTGTCGATGATCCGGCACGTCTTGCAGAGGTTGCTGTGGCAGGGTTGTGTGGTGTCGTGGTCACTGTTCTCCTGAAGGCTGGGTAGTTTGCTGCGGACAATGGTCTGTTTGAGGTTGCGTGGTTGTTTGAAGGCAAGAAGTGGGGGTGTGGGGATGGCCTTGGCGAGATGTTCGTCTTCATCAATGACATGTTGAAGGCTCTGGAGGAGATGCTGTAGCTTCTCCGCTCCGGGGAAGTACTGGACGACGAAGGGTACTCTGTCCACCGTGTCCTGTGTTTGTCTTCTGAGGAGGTCGGTGCGGTTTTTCGCTGTGGCGCGTCGGAACTGTTGATCAATGAGTCGAGCGCCATATCCTGTTCTTATGAGCCCCCCCCCCCCCCCCTCTCTTTTGCCTTCCTCTTTGTCCTTTCTGAAACATCTGAAACCTGGCACCTGAAGTATCTCATACCTTTGGTCTGAGCTCTCCCCTTCTCCATCACCCGTCTATTCTCCCTCTTACACTGTGTACAATCCTTCTCGATTTGCGGGCTCGCCTCCTCACTCTCAGTTACCTCATCACGATTCCCTCCCCCCAACCTTTCTAGTTTAAAGTCTCCCCAGTAGCCCCAGCCAACCTTCCTGCCAGGATATTGGTTCCCCCTGGGATTCAAGTGCCACCCGTCTTTTTTGTACAGGTCACACCTTCCCCTAAGGAAGTCCCAATGATCCAGGAACCTGAATCCCTGCCCCCCCGCGCCAGTCCCTCAGCCACGCATTCATCCTCCACCTCACTCCATTCCTGCTCTTAGTTTCCCGTGGCACAGGCAGCAATCCTGAGATTACTACCTTAGCGTTCCTCCTTCCCAACTGTCTACCTAACTTCTAATATTCTCTTTTCATGACCCCTTCCGTCTTCCTACCTATGTCAGCGGTACCAATATGTACCACGACCTCTGGCTCCTCTCCCTCCCACCTCAGGATATCTGGGATGTGATCAGAGACATCCGGGATCTTGGCACCAGGGAGGCAGACCACCATCCGAGACTCCCGTTTGCCTCCGCAAAAACGCCTGTCCGATCCCCTTACTGTTGAGTCCCCGATTAATACTGCCTTCCTCCTCCTTTCCTTAGCCCTCTGTGTGATGCCCCAAATCTGGAGTGTAACCAAGTGTGTTGTGGTTTTTCATTGGATATAGAGTCATAGAGGTTTGCAGCATGAAAACGGGCCTGCGGTCCAACTTGTCCATGCTGCCCTTTTTTTTTAAAACCCCAAAGCTAGTCCCAATTGCCCGCATATGGCCCATATCCCTCTATATCCATCTTACTCATGTAACTGTCTAAATGCTTTTTAAAAGACAAAATTGTTCCCGCCTCTACTACTACCTCTGGCAGCTTGTTCCAGACACTCCCACCCTCTGTGAAAAAATTGCCCCTCTGGACACTTTTGTATCTCTCCCCTCTCGCCTTAAATCTATGCCCTCTAGCTTTAGACTCCCCTACCTTTGGGAAAAGGTATTGACTATCTAGCTGATCTATGCCTCTCATTATTTTATAGACCTCTATAAGATCACCCCTCAGCCTTCTATGCTCCAGAGAAAAAAGTCCCAATCTATCCAGTCTCCTTTATAACTCAAACCATCAAGTCCCCGGTAGCATCCTAGTAAATCTTTTCTGCACTCCTAGTTTAATAATTTATTTTATATAATAGGTGACCAGAACTGCACACAGTATTCCAAGTGTGGCCTTATCAATGTCTTGTACAACTTCAAGTCATCCCAACTCCTGTATTCAATGTTCTGACCAATGAAACCAAGCATGCTGAATGCCTTCTTCACCACTCTGTTCACCTGTTACTCCACTTTCAAGGAGCTATGAACCTGGACCCCAAAATCTCTTGCTCTGTAACTCTCCCCAACGCCCTACCATTAACTGAGTAAGTCCTGCCCTGGTTCTACCTAACAAAATGCATCACCTCACATTTATCTAAATTAAACTCCATCTGCCTTTTGTCAGCCCACTGGCCCAGTTGATCAAGATCCTGTTGCAATCGGAGATAACTTTCTTCACTGTCCACTATGCCACCAATCTTGGTGTCATCTGCAAACTTATTACCATGTCTCCTATATTCTCATCTAAATCATTATCAGTGATTTGTTACGATAATTGTTGTGATAAAAGATTGAAAGCATTCCAGTATGGAAGTTGCAGTAACAGTGACTTTATTCACAAACATGCATGGGAGACATAACCCTGTTCCTCCAAGGCGTTTGTCTGATACCAAGACTGTGTAACATCCTTAACACTATAAAATTCTAATAAGCAGAATTATACAGGCTGCCTCTAATTTAGCTGACAGAAGGCTCTTATCTGTGTTTCTTATCACCCTTTTGCTTACCCATCTTGTGAAGGTCATTAAATTTGTGATTGTTACTTTTCCACACCGTCATGCAGAGAACGGGCTCTAATGACTTATTTTAAAACTGTTAATGCTCATAACTACATTTTCTCCAAAGCTATTAATGTTTAATGTCAAATTATTCCAATTACCTCTTTCAGTCCCTCTTTTTGGACCTCTGGTCAGGCATTACCTGGCCCAAGTGGGCCTTTCCCAAGATCCTCAGTTAACCAGAAACTCTAGGGATTCAGCTAGAGTTCAGTGGGCCTCAGATCTACTATCCTATCTACTATACTATCTTATGGCTTTGCTGGAGTCCTAGTCCTGGAACCATCATTTTATTAACTTGCAAAATCTTGATCAATGTTCCTGACTTTGCATTTCCTGGGAGGGAAGTGTCAGTAGCAGTGAAGACCAAGGTATATCCCCTATTGGATGGTGATGGCTATCACGAGGGGACATAGCTTTAAATTGAGAGGTGACAGATATAGGTCAGATGTCAGAGGTCGGTTCTTTACTCAGAGTAGTAAGGGCGTGGAATGCCCTGCCTGCAACAGCAGTGGACTCGCCAACATTAAGGGCATTTAGATGGTCATTGGATAAACATATGGATGATATTGGAATAGTGTAGGTTAGATGGGCTTTAGATTGGTTTCACAGGTCGGTGCAACATCGAGAGCCGAAGGGCCTGTACTGCGCTGTAATGTTCTATGTTCTATTGTCCAGCATCACTACCTATACTGTTTGGGATACCATTAGTCTCAGAATAAATTAAGATTACAACAGATACAACAGCTGCTGTTACTCAACCTACTTTCTACCAGTCACACTACATTCTTTCCATTGTGGCCCGATTACTGGCCGTGTCCTCTAATCTTCCAGCCTTTCCTGTGGCCAGTGTCACATGCACCTTCCCCCTCATGATTGATGACAGCTTTGTTCCAAAAACCTCTTGGTAATGACTTTTCACTGCTTTTCGAGCTATTCAACCCGGGATGTCATTGATGTTCCACCGTGAACTGAGGGCCCTGTCCGCAAGATGAAAATCCTCCACTTTAAAGGAGCCTGATCTGTACACAGAAGGTATGGATATTATCACACACTGATCCTCTATATTGGAATCTTGTCCGTTAGAAGCACCACTGCCCTGGGGGTGGTTTGCAGTTCCTTTCAAGAGGTTTAACCAACACCACAATGGCAGAATCATTACTGATGCATTTGAGAATATTGCAGCAACACATGTTGTAATGCTGGGATTCAGCAAACACCCAGGACCCTTGCTGGCACACCCATCAATTTCCTTCAACTCCCAGGAATTTGAATTCATCTCCAACCTGATATGTTCCGGTATTATGTTTCTGTGGTATGCTCATCAGAAATGTTATTGTGTCTTCGATAGCTTTTGGCATGAGCGGTTTAACTACTAATTCCTGTTGTTGTTCTTGTAATTTGATGAGATCCAATTTCTCCACAGCCTGATGCATGTTGAGGTATAATACCAAATTTTATATTGTCAGTGTACCGTGTGGTGGCACAGTGGTTCGCACTTCTGCCTCAAAACTTTAGGGACCTGGGTTCCTGGCGGCATGGTAGCACAATGGTTAGCACTGCTGCTTCACAGCTCCAGGGACCTGGGTTCGATTCCCGGCTTGGGTCACTGTCGGTGTGGAGTTTGCACATTCTCCTCATGTCTGCGTGGGTTTCCTCCGGGTGCTCCGGTTTCCTCCCACAGTCCAAAGATGTGTGGGGGTTAGGTTGATTGGCCATGCTAAAAATTGCCCTTAATGTCCTGAGATGCGTAGGTTAGAGGAATTAGTGGGTAAATATGTAGGGATATGGGGGTAGGGCCTGAGTGGGATTGTGGTCGGTGCAGATTCGATGGGCCGAATGGCCTTTTTCTGTACTGTAGGGTTTCTATGATTCAATTCCAGCCTTGGGTGACTGTGTGGAGTTTGCACATTTTCCCCATGTCTGTGTGGGTTTCCTCCAGGTGCTCTGGTTTCCTCCCACAGTCCAAAGATGTGCAAAGTAGGTGGATTGATCATGCTAAATTGCCGTTTAGTGTCCCAAGATGTGTAGGTTAGATGGGATTAGCAATGGTAAATGTGAGGGATTACAAGGATAGGGCAGGGGAGAGCATTGAGGTAAGATGCTATGTCAGAGTGTTGGTGCAGACTCGATGGGCTGAATGGCCTCTTCTGCACTGTAAGGGATTCTATGAATATCTGACTTAATGTTGAGTCCTGAGCCACCATGTTACATGCCCTCCCCTGGACTGAGAGTCAGTCATTTGCCTAGCTGGGAGCAGTAACACGATGGCTAGTTTCTTCATGGATGTTTGATGCTGGCACATTGCTTCAACCAGGTTGATGTTATACAACGCTGTTGAGAGTATTGCCACTCTAATGCTCATCCCCAGACAAATGGGCAAATTAGTCCATCACTCCTGTGTAGGACAGAGGGGGCGAATTGCCCCCACCCACAAGTTGGCGTTATATACTGTTGCAAAGTTAAGTAGAGTAATTGTAGATTGGCGTTTGTAAAATTACAAAATGCGAGGAAAAAAGCATTGCATGGTCCCTTTAAAAAGGTGGTGCTTTTTCTGTGCTTAGAAGGTTCAAAAAATGCAAGTGCATATATGAAGCATTCAAACTGGAACGTTTGTATTGAAAGGTCAAGCAGCTGTGTTACCAAGGCAACAGGCTTTCAGGCTTCTGAATGTTTTTGAATTCAGCCAATCAATTTGAATTAGGCACTTAGATAGCATGAACCTATTAAATTTAAATCTGATGGTTTTGCCAACAAGGACCAAATCCTATTGTGGGGGATATTGATATGTCATCACAGGTATAAAAGAAGGGAGGCAGTGGGACAAAAGCCAGAGTAACAGCTGTTAGTTCAGCTCTTAGCTTCATTTATGTCTGAAGAGAAAGCACCATCTTGATAGCGAAGGTACCAAAGAAGAAGGAAGAATCGACAGAGAAGGTCCAGAATATTTGAAGACACAAAACTTGGTTGTAATTTAGAGAGAGACTAAAATTCTATTCTTTTTGTTAATAAGTGGGAATTGTATTTATCTGAACAGCATTCCATTAGAATCATGTTTTATTCGATTTGTTAATAGTTTAGTTAACTTGTTCGCTGTTAGTTAGGTAATAAATTGTTAATAAATTGAGGTGGCACTTTTTCAAGGAATGTCTGTCTAGAGTTCTACAGGACAACGTTCCGGGCAGACAGGGAGGTGTTGGTAGGTTAAAGGAACCGTGGTGCACGAAATCTGTGCGGGACCTAGAACATAGAACATAGAAAGCCACAGCACAAACAGGCCCTTCGGCCCACAAGTTGCGCCGATCACATCCCCACCTCTAGGCCTATCTATAGCCCTCAATCCCATTAAATCCCATGTACTCATCCAGAAGTCTCTTAAAAGACCCCAACGAGTTTGCCTCCACCACCACCGACGTCAGCCGATTCCACTCACCCACCACCCTCTGAGTGAAAAACTTACCCCTGACATCCCCCCTGTACCTACCCCCCAGCACCTTAAACCTGTGTCCTCTCGTAGCAACCATTTCAGCCCTTGGAAATAGCCTCTGAGAGTCCACCCTATCCAGACCCCTCAACATCTTGTAAACCTCTATCAGGTCACCTCTCATCCTTCGTCTCTCCAGGGAGAAGAGACCAAGCTCCCTCAACCTATCCTCATAAGGCATGCCCCCCAATCCAGGCAACATCCTTGTAAATCTCCTCTGCACCCTTTCAATGGCTTCAACATCTTTCCTGTAATGAGGTGACCAGAACTGCGCGCAGTACTCCAAGTGGGGTCTAACCAGGGACCTAGTCGAGTAGAAAAGCATACAAAAGGTTCAGAGAGCTTGGCAAAGATAGGGATCTAGATGAGTATACAGCTTGTAGGAAGGGACTAAAGAAAGAAATTAGGAGAGCCAGAAGGGGTCATGAGAAGGCCTTGGCAGGTAGGATTAAGGAAAACCCTAAGGCGTTCTATAAATATGTGAAGAGTAAAAGGATGCGACGTGAAGGAATAGGGCCTATAAAAGGTGAAGGCGGGAAAATCAGTACGGAACCAGTAGAAATGGCAGAGGTGCTTAATGAGTATTTTGCCTCGGTTTTAACAGAGGAGAAGGACCTGGGTGGATGTACTGTGGGCTTGCGATGCACTGAAAAGATTGAGTATGTGGACTTTAACAAAGAGGTTGTGCCGGAATCTTGGAATGGCATCAAGATAGATAAGTCGCCGGGTCCGGATGGGATGTACCCCAGATTACTGTGGGAGACGAGGGAAGAGATTGCAGAGCCTCTGGCGATGATCTTTGCGTCGTCGATGGAGACGGGAGAAGTGCTGGAGGATTGCAGATGTGGTTCCTATTTTCAAGAAGGGGAATAGGGATAGCCCAGGAAATTACTGACCGATGAGCCTAACCTCAGTGGTTGGTAAGCTGATGCAGAAGATTCTGAGGGACAAGATTTATGAGCGTTTGGAGAGGTTTAGTATGCTCAAGAATACTCCGCATGGCTTTGTCAAGGGCAGATCGTGCCTTACGAGCCTGGTGGAGTTCTTCGAAAATGTGACAAAACACATTGATGAAGGGAAAGCGGTAGATGTGGTTTATATGGATTTCAGCAAGGCATTTGATAAGGTCCCCCATGCAAGGCTTCTAGAAAAAGTGAGAGGGCATGGGATCCAAGGGGCTGCTGCCCTGTGGATCCAGAACTGGCTTGCCCAAAGGAGGCAGAGAGTGTGTATAGATGGGTCTTTTTCTAAATGGAGGCCGGTCACCAGTGGTGTGCCCCAGGAATCTGTTCTGGGACCCTTGCTGTTTGTCATTTTCATAAATGACCTGGATGAGGAAGTGGAGGGATGGGTTGGTAAGTTTGCCGATGACACGAGATTGGTGGGGTTGTGGATAGTCTGGAGGGATGTCAGAAGTTACAGAGGGACATAGATAGGATGCAAGACTGGGCGGGGAAGTGGCAGATGGACTTCAACCCAGATAAATGCGTAGTGGTCCATTTTGGCAGGTCAAATGGGATGAAGGAGCACAATATAAAGGGAAAGACTCTTAGTACTGTAGAGGATCAGAAGGACCTTGGGGCCCGGGTCCATAGGACTCTAAAATCGGCCCCGCAGGTGGAGGAGGTGGTTAAGAAGGCGTATGGTGTGCTGGCCTTTATCAATCGAGGGATTGAGTTTAGGACTCCGGGGATAATGATGCAGCTATATAAGACCCTCGTCAGACCCCACTTGGAGTACTGTGCTCAGTTCTGGTCGCCTCATTACAGGAAGGATGTGGGAAAGATTGAAAGGGTGCAGAGGCGATTTACAAGGATGTTGCCTGGATTGAATGGCATGCCTTATGAGGATAGGCTGAGGGAGCTCGGTCTTTTCCCCTTGGAGAGACGAAGGATGAGAGGAGACCTAATAGAGGTGTATAAGATGTTGAGAGGCATCGATCGGGTGGACTCTCAGAGGCTTATTCTCAGTGTGGAAATGTCTGCTATGAGAGGACACAGGTTTAAGGTGCTGGGGGGTAGGTACAGGGGAGATGTTAGGGGAAGTTTTTCACACAGAGGGTGGTGGGCGAGTGGAATTGGCTGCCGTCAGTGGTGGTGGAGGCGAACTCAATAGGGTCTTTTAAGAGACTCCTGGATGAGTACATGGGACTTAATGGGATGGAGGGTTATAGATAGGCCTAAAAGGTAGGAATATGTTTGGCACAACTTGTGGGGCCGAAGGGCGTCTTTTGTGCTGTAGTTTTTCTATGTTTCTAAGTGTTTCTCAACTGGAAAGCTTGTCTTCTCATTACTGAGTTGGTAACTACAATATGGAACTGAGCCATTCTGACTTAGATGTCCAAGGTACTATCATTGATTTGTGCTTCCCATGTTAGTTGACCTCAGCTGTTAACTGCAGCGGGGCACTGTAGTTGATTTCAACACTAAGGGGAGTAAAAATTGGGTTGCCTTCCTGTATTTCTTCCATATCCAGTGAATATTGAGTTCAGCTCCTGGGCTCTTTCTTTCTCACCACCTCATCATGGCTGCCAAAATTGTTAATGATCACGTGCAGAATGGGTGCTTCACAAGGCCTTGTACCAGGGGCACCAAGTGTCTGTAAATTGTAGTCCTGAAAAAGTAAGCAAGAAAGGAAAACTAATAAACAATTTACTCTCTCTTCAATCAAACAGTCTGGACCCTATTTTACCATTTGATTCTAAGTGCTGGGCGGACTTGAAACTGAGTGTGTTTCAGATCCGACCCGTTCTCAGGTGCCCCCCCCTGCAAAAATATCAGCAATTCTGAATTGCGCTGCACAAGCCTGTGGGCGGGGTTTAACGCAACTCCAATAAGTGCCTCCAACTGCGCATGCGCAGAAATAAAATGATAGAATGCGACTCCCCTGCCACATTGCTCCTGGGTTGAATAATGCCTCCCCCTGGCCCCCACAGACATTACTGGCCCCTTTCCCCACCGATCTCAGGCAGAGTGTCAGTGGACCATCCCCTTCCCCCTCACTGATCTCAGGCAGAGTGGCAGCAGAACCCCCTGCCACCTCACTGATCACAGGCAGAGTGGCAGTGGTCCCCCTGTCCCCCCACCACTAATCTCAAGCAGAGAGCTGTCGGACACTCGGCACTTACCTCCGCACTAACTGGAGCGCCCGAATAGGACGTTTGTGCAGCATGTTTTGCACCAAATCTGGATGGGCGAGCGTGATGGTAAAGTGGGAATTGCTGGTAAGGTTGGGCGTGCAGCCCATTAAGTCAATTTAAACGCATGCAAATGCATTTAAATGGACGTCTCTGCCACTTTGGGCGTGGCAGTCCTGGTTGCGGCCATTTTTGGGCCTTGGTAAACGGAACTGGCGCAGGGGTGGGCGCAGATCGCGCTACTCGCTCATGCCTGACTTTACCAAGTTTTTGCACCCAAAAACAGGCAAGAAAACAATTTTCAGTGATGTCTTTTAAAAAAATTCTCATTCTGTGAACAATCTTTGTTTTTTTATAAACCTTTGATGCTTCACTTCAGTGAGTGCATTGGCAGATTCTTATCACTTTTATAACGCTCAATGCTATTCCAGGGTCCTTTTGAAAATAAGGATATTTGAAACTATACAACCATTGAACACTACATCAATAAACACTAGGATATCATTGCAATTTTCATACCTTATGCAATTTCTTAAGTGACTTCCTTTTGGAAATGAGCTGGGTAATGTTATCAAACTTAACGTTCAAGTGTCAATACTGCAACTTGGAACTTTGGTCGTTCAAAACTTATATTTTTTTGTAATCTTAAATAATGCTTATCTCTTAGATTTTATGTTTCTTTGGAAAGATGCGCAGTTTCCACTTATGGCAGGACGGCTGATGTGTTAAGGCTGCAGTGTGTTGGAGTTTATGGATACTGGTGTTATCTCGGGCAAACATACCTGCAATAAGTATCTGTGGTTTGAGGAGCTCAGAGTCATTGAACTAGAGGCAACACATTAGGGAGCGTGAGAGTTGCCTTGATGCTTTGTTTCAAGAAGGGAAGGGTCATAGCCTTTATGATAGAATTTTCTGGTTTGGAAAGTGGTCAGGGGCAGGAGTATTTTACTGCAGCTAAGATGGGTAAGAGGACCCCAGAGGGCAGGAGTGGAGGAGTGTCAGTCTCTGCAATTCACCAACAACTTTAAGGTTGTTTCAGCTTAGTTGGATGAGAGTGGAGGCTGTTAGGTGGGAGAACTGACTGACCATGGCACTGTGGTACTGGCAGGATTTGTGGTTCAAGTGGGGAACTCATAAGATTGTAGTGAACAGTATAGTGAAGGCAGTTGACACTGTTCTCTGTAGCAAGGAGCAAGCGTCCAGGCAGCTGTGTTGCCCACCTGGTGCCAGGGTTCAGGATAACTCTTGTGGACTGAAGAGGAACTTTCATTGGGGGGGGGGAGGCGTGTGCAAATTGGCATAGGGTGCATAAAATTAGAGAGATAAATACTCGAAAGACTGGTGTGGGAGAGTGGATTTTGGTTTGTGGGGCATCAGTACCAAAGTGGGGACTGTACCATTGGGACGGCCTACATCTGAACAATGGGATGAAAGATGGTTCTGGAGGGGGAATACATAGGCTTGTAAAGCAAAAAGATATGGCAGCATTGCAAGGCAGCTATTTAGGTTATGATGCCCAGAGTGTGACAGGAAGGGAGAGACATATAAAAAGCATCAAATGCTGTCAATGGGGAGAAAAAATGGTAAAAAGGCAAAATTAATGGCTCTTAAATGCAGGTTGTATTTGGCATACAATAAATGAATTATTTATTGAATAAATGAACCAGGGACCTGTCTGTGTGGTGTTTCCACGTTCTCCCCGAGTTTGCGTGGATTTCCACCGGGTGCTCCGGTTTCCTCCCTCTAAAAGACATGCTGGTTAGGTGCATTAGCCATGTTAGATTCTCCCTCAGTGCACCCAAACAGGTTCCGGAGTGTGGTGACTCGGGGATTTTCACAGTAACTTCATTGCAGTTACAATTAAGCCTAATTGTGACACTAATAAATAAACTTAACAGCACAAATTGAGGTTAATGGATATGATCTTATCGCCATTACAGAGGAGTTGTTACAAATAGATCAAAGCTGGGAACTAAATTTTCAGAGTTGTGTAAGGGCCAGCAGGAAGGAAAAGCTGGTGGGGTAGCTTTGTTAGTATGAGAAGGAATAAGTATGATGGCAGGAAATGGTCTTGGATTGGAAAATGTCAAGTCCATGTGGATGGAGGTAAGAAATAATAGGGGAAAAAACTACTGGTGGGAGTAGTCTTTTGTCCCCTAACAATTGCTATGCTATAGGATGGAGAATAAATCAGGAGATAATCAAGGCATGGAAAAAAAGAAGCATTATATTAATCATGGATGACTTTAATCTTCATGTGGATTGGGAAAATCAAATTGGGAGAGGTAGCCATGAGGAAATATTCAGAGCATGTATTCAGGACAGTTTCCTAGAATAATATGTTGTACATCCGACCAGGGAGCAGGCTATTTTGGATAATGTGCAATGAGACAATTTTAATAAACAATCTCAAGGTAAAAGATTCCCTAAGTAACAGTGGCCAAAACACAGTAGAATTTAGCATCCAGTTTGAGAATGAGAAAGTTGGGTCCAAAATAACTGCTAAATTTAAATAAGGGTGATTACAATGAGGACAGAGTTGGCTGGAGTGGCCTGGGAAAGGAGTTTAGCAGAAGGGATGGTTGATCAGCAATGGCAGACATTTATAAAAATAGTTAATGACTCACAGCAAAGATATATCCCAGTGAAGAAGAAGGATTCGAGGAAGGGGATAAATGAAAGAAAAAAAAAATCATGCAATGTGGGAAAGATTAGTAATAAGCCAGAAAAATGGGAAAGTTTTAAAAACCATCAAAGGATGACCACAAATAAGAAGAGAAACTGAGGGTGAACTGCCATGTAATATAACAATGGACAGTAAGAGCATCTTCAAATATATAAAAAGGAAGAGAGAAGCCAAAGTGAACATAGGCCCTTTTAGAGAATGAGACTGGAGAAACAATAATGGGGAACCAGGAGATGAACGAAGTTAAATAAATACGTTGCATCAGTCTTCATGGTGGAAGACACTAATAACATTGCAAAATACTAAATAATGAAGGGGCAAAAGTGGGGTTGGGGGGAGGAAATAACTAAATGATGACCACGAGAGGAAAAAGTGCTAGGGAAACTAATGGGGCTAAAGACCAATTAGTCCCCTTGATTGGATGAGTTGCACTGATGTAATCTTCCAAGAATCCTTAAATTCTGAAAAAATCCCAGAGGATTGGAAAGCTGCCAACGTAAAGGGAGGGAGACAAAAAAAAACAGGTAACTAAAGGCCAGTGAGCTTAACATCTGTCATTGGGAAAATGCTACTCAAGTCCAATGTAAACGATATAATAGTCTAGCATTTAGAAGTACATATATCATTAAGCAGTGTCAACATGCCTTCATGAACGTGAAATCAAAGAACAAAAAAAAGTATAGCACAAGAACAGGCCCTTCGGCCCTCCAAGCCTGCGCTGATCATGATGTCCTAACTAAACTAAAAAAAACCTTCTGCCCTTACTAGGTCCATGTCCTTCCGGTAGTGTGGTGACCAGAACTGCATGCAATACTCCAAATGTGGCTGAACCAAGGTTTTCTATAGCTGCAACATGATTTCCCAACTCTTGTACTCAATGCCCCAGCTGATGAAGGCAAGCATGCCACATGCTTTCTTAATCACCTGTGTTACCACTTTTATGTTAATGTTCCTAAAGGCTCTGTCATTTACAGTCTAATTCACATCTAATTTTGATCCTCCAAAATGCATCCCCTCACATTTGTTCAGATTAAACTCCATTTGCCATTTATATGCCCAAGTCTCCAATCTATCTATGCACTGTTGTATCCTCTGACAATTCCCGGCACTATCAGCAACTCCACCAATCTTTGTGTTATTTACAAACTTACCAATCAGACCTCCCACATTTTCCTCCAGCTCATTTATATATGCTACAAACAACAGAGTTCCTAGCACTGATCCCTGTAGAACACCACTATCTACAGGTCTCCATTCTGAAAAACACCCACCGCTACTGTCTTCTGTCACCAATCTAGTTCTGTATCCATTTAGACAACCCACTCTGAATCCCATGTGATTTTATTTTTTTGTACTGGTCTGCCATGTGGGACCTGGTCAAACGCCTTACTGAAGTCCATACAAAATACATACACAGCCCTTCCCTCATCTTTGTTACCTCTTCAAAAAACTCTATCAAGTTGGTGAGACATGACCTTCCCCATACAAAACCATGCGGTCTGTCGCTAACCAGTCCATTTTCTTCCAAATGTACATATACCCAGTCCCTTGGTATCTTCTCCAAAAGCTTCCCCACCACTAACACAGTGACAGTGGTTAGCATTGCTGCCTTACAGCATCAGGGACCCAGGTTCAATTCCGACCTTGGGTCACTGTCTGTGTGGAGTTTGCACATTCTCCCCTTGTCTGGGTGGGTTTCCTCTGGGTGCTCCGGTTTCCTCCCATAGTCCAAAGACTTGCAGGTTAGGTTGACTGGCCATGATAAATTTGCCCCTTAGTGTCAGGGGAATTAGGACTGTAAATATGTGGGGTTCCAGGGATGAGATCTGGATGGGATTGTTGTCGGTGCAGGCTCAATGGGCCGAATGGCCGCCTTCTGCACTGTAGATTCTATGACATCAGGCTCACCAGCCTAAAATTTCCTGGATTATTCCTGCTTCCCTTCTTAAACAAGGGAACAACATTGGCTATTCTCCTGTCCTCTGGAACCATGGCTGTGGTCCAAGAGGATGTGAAGATATCTGTTAAGACCCCAGCTATTTTGCCCCTTGCCTCCCACAGTAACCTGGAACAGATCCCATCCGGCCCTGGGGACTTGTCTACCTTATTGCAATTTAAAATACCCAACACTTCCTCCTTCGACATATTGACATTCTCTAGAGTGGTCACACATCTATCCCTGACCTCGACATCCGTCATGTCCTTCTCCTTGGTGAATACCGATACAAAGTACTCATTAAGGATCTCACCCACTTCCTGTGGCTCCACTCCTCCATTGTCCTTGAGGAGGCTGAGTCTTTCTTTTGCTTACCCTCTTGCTCCTAATATATTCAAAAAAAGCCTTGGGATTCTCCTTGACTCTGTTTGCTCAAGACATTTCATGGCTCCTTTTAGCCCTCCTAATTCCACGGTTAAGTTCCTTTCTACTTTCACTGTACTCCACAAGGGCTTCGTCAGTTTTTAGATGCCTATGCCTATCGTATGATTCCTTTTTCCATTTGACTAAGCTTACAATTTCCCTTGTCATCTGTGGTTCCCGAATCCTGCCATTTCTATCCTTCATTTTTGCAGGGTCATGCCTGTTCAGCACTTCAATCAACTGGCCTTTAAAAGCCTCCCACATGCCAGGCATGGATTTGTCCTCAAATAGCCGCTCCCAATCCACATTCCCCAGTTCCTGTCTAATTTGGGTGTAATTGGTCCTCGCCCAATTAAGTGCCCTCACCCTAGGGTCACTCTTGTCCTTATCCACAACTACCTGAAATCTTGTGGAATTATGGTCGCTAAGCCCAAATTGCTCCCACACTGAAACATCGATCACCGGGCCTGCCTCATTCCCCAGTACCAAGTCTAGTATTGCCCACTCCCTGGTTGGATTGTCAACATACTGTATCAGAAAGCCCTCCTGGACACATTGAACAAATTGCTCTCCATCCGAGCCCTTGGCTGTAAGGGAGTCCCAGTCAATATGGGGGAAGTTAAAGTCACCCACCACAACTACCTTGCTTTTTTCACACGTTCTCAGTATCTGACTACACAACTGTTCCTCTGTCTCCTGCGGGCTGTTGGGAGGTCTATAACATACTTGTGATTTCACACTTCTTATTCTTGACCTCCACCCATAATACCTCACTACAAGATCCCTCCAATGTGTCCTCCCTCAATACAGCTGTGATGTGCTCCCTAATCAGCTATGCACCTTGCCCACCCCCTTTTGTATCACCTTCTGTCCTGTCTAAAACAACAATATCCCAGAATGTTAAGCTGCCAGTCCTGTCCCTCCTTTAACCATGTCTCCGTAATTGCAATAACATCATAATGTTAGATGTTAGGGATGTTAAAGATGTTAGGGGTAAGTTTTTCACACAGAGGGTGGTGGGTGAGTGGAATCGGCTGCTGTCAGTGGTGGTGGAGGCGAACTCAATAGGGTCTTTTAAGAGACTCCTGGATGAGTACATGGAGTGTAATAGGATGGAGGGTTATAGGTAGGTCTAGAAGGTAGGGATGTGTTCGGCACAACTTGTGGGCCGAAGGGCCTGTTTGTGCTGTAGTTTTTCTATGTTTCTATAATTCCATGCAGTAATCCAGGCTCTCAGTTCATCTGTTTTACCTATTATACTTCTTGCATTGAAGCAAATACACTCCAGACCTCTAGCCCTGCCGAGCCCTGCAAAGCCTGGCTTTGCCTGTTCTTACTCTGTGCTATGTTTGTTTCAGTCTCGCTTTTTTCCCTAGTCCCTATTCTGACTGGTCTGCTGTTCCGGTTCCCAGCCCCCTGCCACACTAGTTTAAACTGCCCTCGAACATCACGAGCAAATCTCCCGCCCAGGTTATTGGTGTCCCTCCAGGTGCAACATCCTCCTTGTACAGGTCCCACCTTCCCCAGAAGACATCCTTATGATCCATATATCTGAAGCCCACCCTCCTACACCAGCTCTTTAGCCATGTGTTCAACTGTACTATCTCCCTGCTCCTAGCCTCACTAGCATGTGGTACGGGGAGTAATCCTGAGATCACAACCCTAGAGGTCCTGCTTTTTAGGTCCCTACCTAACTTCCTGTACTGTCTTCGCAGGACCTCTTCCCTCTTCTTGCCTATATCATTAGTGCCAACATGGACAATGACATTTGTCTGTTTACCCTCCCATTTCAGGATGCCGTGTACCTGCTCCGAGACATCCAGGACCCCAGTACCAGGGAGGCAACACACCACCCTCGAGTATTGTTGCATCCACCGAAAAACACCCTTCTGTGTCCCTGACTATCGAGTCTCATACCACTATCACTCGCTTGGACTTGGCCTGACCCTGCTCTACACCATGCCTGACAAATTTATTAGAATTCTTTGAGGTGGCAATGAGCAGGATATATAAAGGGGAACCAGTAGATTTCCCAAAAGTGTTCCCTAAGGAACTGCACAATACTACTTAAGGCTACTTAATAAGATAAGAGGTCATGGTGTTGGGGTGACGAGTAGAAGACAGAGTTGGCATTTTGAGATGGGAACCTGTAACTAGTGGAGTGTCACAAGGATCTGTGCTGGGGTCACAATTGTTTACAATATATATTTCTTGGATGAGGCAAGTGAATGTACTATTTGCCAGATTTGCAGCTGGCATAAAGATAGGCGGGAAGGCAAGTGGTGATGACAGAGTCTACAGAGGGATACAGACAGGTTAAGTGAGTGGGCAAATACTTGGGAGATGGAATATAATGTAGGAAAATTGAAGTTATGTACTTTGGTAGGAAGAATAAAGGAGCTGAATATTATTTAAATTGAGAAAGACTGCAGAAGGCTGCAACAGGGATTTGGGGGTCCTCATGCCTAAATCCGAAACAGCTATTTAAAAAAAAAAAATCCAATTCAATCAAATCAAGTCCAATTCAGAGTCTCAACAAGTTGAGACATTCCCGATCCAAGCTGACAAGACAGGGCTCTCACCTCCTGTCTTGGGCTTGATCTACATGATCCAAGCTGATTGGAGTAGGCATTGCATCTCCTCCAAGGCTTGATCTCATTTGCATCTCAGCCAAAAAGCAGAGATGCCGCTTTTAAATATTGCTTCAAATGAACCTAAAATGTAACCTAATGACTTCAACCAAGTACAGCATATCGGTACTACACTTGATCTTAGCCAAAAGGCCGAGAAGCGATGAATCAGAAAAAGCTAGTTTTTTTTTTGTTTTTTTTATACTTTTCCAATTCAACCAAACCAAGTCCAATTCAGAGTCTCAACAAGTTGAGACATTTCCGATCCAAGCTGACAAGACAGGGCCTCCACTCCTGTCTTGGGCCTGATCTACATGAGCCAAGCTGATTGGAGGAGGCGCAGGTCTTCCTCCTCCAAGGCTTGATCTCATTTGCATCTTAGCCAAAAGGCCGAGATGCCGCTTTTAAAAATTGCTTCATATGAAAATGAAGCTTAAATGTAACCCAATGGCCTCAACCAAGTGCAGCATCCGCATAACTACACTTCATCTTAGCCAAAAGGCCGAGAAGCGTATGCAAGTTCAGCACCTAACAGGGAAGGCAAATGGAATGTTGGCCCTCAGCCATTCCCAACCCCAACTCAACCTCATTACCTTTTTCAGTAACATTTATAAAACCCCTTCTATTGCTGGTTAACCCAGAGAATTGTGCGGAGAAGAGGAGGAAATATATGATTGTGAAGTTTCAATAAAAGTTTAGTTTGAAACATTATAGTTTTAGTTCATAGAAATGGAATCCATTTTGCATATGTGCATCTAATTATCCCAACTCATTTTGTCCTGTTCTATTTCCAATAATTTTAAAACCTGTATATTTTTGATGGTGGCATCTTTTTCAATTGTTCCAGTTGTTTTCAAAGCTACTCCCATTCTCAATTTTTTGCTGTTCACTTGACTGATTAGTATAGAATCCCTACAGTACAGAAGGAGGCCATTCAGCCCGACAGCAGTCCCACCCAGGCCCTATCACTGTGACCCCACATATTTACTCTGTTAATCCCCCGACACTAAGGGGCAATTTCACATGGCCAATCCACCAAACCTACATGTCTTTGTATGAACCATGAGAATGGCTTGCACTAAATTTAAATAAAATTAAGTCTGGTTGTTCAACTGTTCATTCGTTTATTTCAACATCTGGTATGTTTGAACTGACTTTCAGAAGGCTGTTGATCATCAGCTAAAGAGGAGATGCACTTGACCTTTCTAGCACTTGCATGTGGAATGCTGTGAACTACGTTTGCCAAAATTATTAAATGATAGAGTTTTCAATTTCTCAATTTAATTTGGAATTGATTCAGTGATTCTAGAACAAACTTAATGTAGGACATTATGTCCAGTAACACATGATTAAAATGTTATTGATATCAATAGCTTTGAAAGTGGATCATGATTTCTTGGGTGTTACATCTTAAATATTTTATATTAGAGAAGGTGAGCACACAATGTTTTATTGATTGACATTCTTTATGAAATAAATGCATTCTCTTTATAATACTGGAAGAATGGCAGTCCCCCTTACTTCCCTGGCATAGTCTGTCAGTAATGTATCATTGTCAACAATTTTTGGTTTTCCAGCCAGATATTTCAGTGCATCCCAACAACAGCCAAGAAATACCAGAAAAAAACAAATGACAAATGGCTCCACAGTTTTGGCAATAATGATTTTAATAAATATTTTGACAGTTGCAGTGCAACGCTCCAGCTGGTCACTTTGCTTCATATCCCATGAAGCATGATACTTGGAGTAAATTTTGCAATGCATTGGCAGTCTATTTTTTCAATTATCTTTCATCTAATGCATTCTATTCCTGGATAGTTCAAAGCTGAATTGAATTGTTCAGTTATTCAAATTAAGCAACATAAATAACATAAAGTGGTTATTTTATTGCTAATAGATTATTAATGTACAACTTGAAAAAAATTGCTCCATTATTAAAGTTACAAAGCCAATGCTCAGAGTAGACTGGACAAACCTAAATCCATTCCTTGCTCAAAAACCAAATTCCAGCTGAATTCGATTCAAAGTCCCCATAAGAGGGGTGGAAATTGATCCAAGCTGACAAGATGTATTGCACCCCAACTTGGGCGTCGTCGGATGCGTGATCTGAGAAACTGCATGTGCTAATCATTGTAAAAGAATCAGCAACTAATATGCCAAGAGGGCAAAGAAGTCTTATTTTCCCCCCTTTTTAACTTCTAAGGAGCTGTCTGCACTTTTCCCTCCCAGTGTAGATGAATTCTGCCTGATTCAATTTCCTGAACAGTTTTTGATTACACTGAGCAGTTTGGATCAAAACAAATTAAACTTAACCATCAGTCGGGTTACCCTTAAGCAGCCCTTTCTTGCCAAATCATCAAGAAGCCAGACTACGAATTATGCACCAAAACATCTATTGGTCACAAATAAAACAGTTAAAAGTTGGGCATTTGCTTAATAGACATGTATAAGTGTAACCAAGCATTACCTCACAGCTGAGTAGCAGAACGTTAATGGATAGCATTACTTTACAAATTGAGCAGCCGAAGTTAGACATCCAATTCAGTAAATCAATGGTAATAGATGCAAGTATGAGCTATAGCAGTACCCAGACCTGTGGTTATACATTGGTAACATTTCTTTCAGAGTAATTCCTTAGATAGCTGACATATTAATCGCTTTGAAATATCAGTCAAATAGCACAAGTCTACCTGTGTGATTTACACTTCTCAAAGTATATACAATTACAACATCATGAGTGGCATGATGGAATAAACAAAGAAACATAGAATAAAAATAAAATACTGCAGATACTGGAATCTTAAATAAAAATAGAAAATGCTGGAAGATCTCAGCAGGTCTGACAGCATCTGTTGGGAGAGAATAGAGCTGACGTTTTGAGTCTAGATGATCCTTCGTCAGAGCTTAGAGCAAACAGAATTAGCAGAGATTTATACTATGGGGACAAATAAAAGGTGTGGCTATGGGCACCCGCATGGGTCCAAGTTATGCTTGTCTCTTTATGGGTTACGTGGAGCATTCCCTGTTCCAGTCTGACTCTAGCCCCCTCTCGCAACTCCTTTATTGGTACATTGATGACTATTTCGGTGCCACTTCATGCTCTAGCCTGGATCTGGAAAAATTTATCAATTTTGCTATCAATTTCCGCCCCTCTTATCACCTTCACATGGTCCAATTCTGATACTTCCCTTCCCTGACCTCTCTGTCTCTATTTCTGGTGATAAACTGTCCACTAGCATCCATTACAAGCCCACTGACTCCCACAACTACCTTAACTACAGCTCTTCACACCCCACATCCTGTAAGAACTCCATCACATTCTCTCAGTTCCTTCAGCTCTGAGACATCTGTTATGATGATATCACTTTCCAAAATAGTGCTGCCGATATGTCTTCCTCCTTCCTCAATCATAGGTTTCCACCCACTGTGGTTGACAGGGCTCTCAACTACATCCAACCCATCCCCAGACCACTGCTCTCTTTCAGAACCAGGATAAGGTCTCCCTTGTCCTCACTTTTCACCCCACCAGTCTACACATTCAAAGGATCATCCTCCGCCATTTCTGC
Source organism: Mustelus asterias (assembly GCF_964213995.1). Taxonomy (NCBI): domain Eukaryota; kingdom Metazoa; phylum Chordata; class Chondrichthyes; order Carcharhiniformes; family Triakidae; genus Mustelus; species Mustelus asterias. The sequence continues at coordinate 32,245,544 of NC_135818.1, forward strand.
CAACTCCAGCAAGATGCCACTACTCAAAACATCTTACCCTCACCTCCACCTGTCTCATTCCACAGGAACCGGGACACCCTGGTCCACTCCTCCATTGCATCCAACACCTCACCCCCTGCCCAAGGCAACTTGCCATGCAATCATAGAAGGTGCAACACCTGCCCCTTTACCTCCTTCCTGCTGGGATGGTGGTCCCAGGTCCTAAGCACCCATTTCAGGTGAAGGAGCGCTGGTCTATTGCATTCACTGCTCCCATTGCGGTCTACTCTACTTTGGAGAGACGTAACGCAGACTGGGTGACTGCTTTGCTGAACATCTTCGGTCCATCTGCAAGCAGGACCCAGACCTTCCTGTCGCTTGTCACTTCCAACACACCATCCTGCTCTCCTTTCCAAATGTCCATCCTTGGCTTTTTGCAATGTTCCAGTGAACCCCAATGCAAACTGGATGAACAGCACCTCATCTTCCGATTGGGCACTTTATAGCCTTCTGGAGTGAACATTGAGTTCAACAACTTCAGAGCACAAACTCTCTTCTCCACCTTCACCCTATTTCCATTTATTTTATTTCATTTTGTTTCATCTCATTCATCCATTCTATCATCCTTCTTTCTCTCGTCCATTGTTCCACTTTTCCATTCCAGCTGTCCGTCCTGCCGCTGCATGTGTGGGGTTACAGTGATAGGGCAGGAGAGAGGGCCTGGGTAAAATACTCTGAGAATCGGTGCAGACTTGATGGACCAAATGGCCTCTTCTGCATCATAGGGATTCTGTGATTCTTACGAGTTAGGAAGTTTTTCCTCCTCTCAGTCCTAACTGGCCTACCCCATATCCTGAGATTGTGACCCCTTATTCCAGAGCCCCAGCCAAAAGAGGCAATCTTACCAGAGCAGAGAACCTGGGTAAGACACTCGGAGTCGGTGCAGACTTGATGGGTTGAATGGTCTTTGCACTGTAGGGAATCTAATCTACGTACCAACAACTGGCCTCTCTGTCTGACCCCACCCCCTTGGCACTGTCCAGTGCCTGGTGGGCAGTGCCAGACTGGCAGAGCCAGTTGGTGTGGAGATGCCGGCGTTGGACTGGGGTGAACACAGTAAGAAACTTCACAATACCAGGTTAAAGTCCAACAGGTTTATTTGGTAGCAAATACCATAAGCTTTCGGAGCACTGCTCCTTCGTCAGATGGAGTGGAAATCTGCTCTCAAACAGTGCAAACAGACAGAATCAAGTTGCAGAATACTGATTAGAATGCGAATCCTACAGCCAGCCAGGTCTTAAATGTACAGACAATGTGGGTGGAGGGAGCATTCAACACAGGTTAAAGAGATGTGTATTGTCTCCAGACAGAACAGCTAGTGAAATTCTGCAAGTCCAGGAGGCAAGCTGTGGGGGTTACTGATAATGTGACATAAATCCAACATCCCGGTTTAGGCCGTCCTCGTGTGCGGAACTTGGCTATCAGTTTCTGCTCAGCGACTCTGCGCTGTCCTGTGTTGTGAAGGCCGCCTTGGAGAACGCTTACCTGAAGATCCAAGGCTGAATGCCCGTGACTGCTGAAGTGCTCCCTCACAGGAAGAGAACAGTCTTGCCTGGTGATTGTCGAGCGGTGTTCATTCATCCGTAGTTGTAGCGTCTGCATGGTTTCCCCAATGTACCATGCCTCGGGACATCCTTTCCTGCAGCGTAACAGATAGACAACGTTGGCCGAGTTGCAAGAGTAGGTACCGTGTACCTGGTAGATGGTGTTCTCATGTGAGATGATGGCATCCGTGTCGATGATCTGGCACGTCTTGCAGAGGTTGCTGTGGCAGGGTTGTGTGGTGTCGTGGTCACTGTTCTCCTGAAGGCTGGGTAGTTTGCTGCGGACAATGGTCTGTTTGAGGTTGCGTGGTTGTTTGAAGGCAAGAAGTGGGGGTGTGGGGATGGCCTTGGCGAGATGTTCGTCTTCATCAATGACATGTTGAAGGCTCCGGAGGAGATGCCGTAGCTTCTCCGCTCTGGGGAAGTACTGGACGACGAAGGGTACTCTGTCCACCGTGTCCTGTGCTTGTCTTCTGAGGAGGTCGGTGCGGTTTTTCGCTGTGGCGCGTCGGAACTGTTGATCGATGAGTCGAGCGCCATATACCTGTTCTTATGAGGGCATCTTTCAGCGTCTGGAGGTGTCTGTTGCGATCCTCCTCATCCGAGCAGATCTTGTGTATTCGGAGGGCTTGTCCGTAGGGGATGGCTTCTTTAACATGTTTAGGGTGGAAGCTGGAGAAGTGGAGCATCATGAGGTTATCCGTGGGCTTGCGGTACAGTGAGGTGCTGAGGTGACCGTCCTTAATGGAGATGCGTGTGTCCAAGAATGCAACCGATTCCGGAGAGTAGTCCATGGTGAGTCTGATGGTGGGATGGAACTTGTTGGAGGTTCTCGCACAGGGTTCCATTGCCTGAAACGATGGGACGGCCGGGTGCGTTTGCCTTCTGTATTTTTGGGAGGCAGTAGAGATCTCCAACTCGTGGAGTACGTGGGATGAGAGCACGGAGGGTGTTTTGAAGGTCCGGATCAAAGGTTTTGATCAGAGTGTTGAGTTGACGGGTGTGTTCTTTGGTCGGATCTGTGGGTAACTGTCTGTAGTGTTCCTCGTTGTTCAGTTGTCGGTACACTTCTTTGCAGTAATCCGTTCTGTTCAGTATGACGATGGCCCCTCCTTTGTCTGCTGGTTTGATGACAATGTTGCGGTTGGTCTTGAGAGCGCGGATGGTGTTGCGTTGTGCTTGGGTGATGTTCGGGGCTGTCTTGTGAGTGCGGCTGATGAATTTGGTGTTGACGCACCTCCTGATGGCTTGGGCATACATGTCAAGTCGAGGGCAGCGGCCTTCCGGAGGAGTCCAATTCGACTCTTTCCTCTTCGGTTGCACAGCGGATCTCTCAGCTGTTCCGGTTCATTGGCTGTCTCATTGTGTTCACTGTTGGCCTCTTGGGGTTTGTGGAAGAACTCCCGCAGCCTCATTCGCCTGATGAATTCCTCTGTGTCCGCTGCGAGACTGATGGGGTCTATTTTGGTAGTGGGACAAAAGTTGAGCCCTCGGCTGAGAACTTCGATTTCATCTGGTTGAAGTGTGTAGTCGGACAAGTTGACAATGGATTTTCCTGCAGTGGTACTGTTTTCTACTGTGGTACCGGGGCGGGGGGGGGCTTGGTTGCTGCTGGTGGTGATGCCGAGTTTCTCGAGTTTCCTGTTCTTGGTGTGCATGTAGATGGTGTAGTTCCTTTGTCTCGTCTGCTTGGCAGAGTTTCGCAGCTGGTCTGCGTCCCGAGCGCAAGTTGAGAATGGTTTCCAGGCTGCGGCGTTTGCTGTAGAGCGGGTGTATGAGGTGGTTGAGGAGGGTGAGAGAGGTGCGACGGCAAAGACTCTCAGCGTAGTCTATGTTATAGGTTGACCTGAGTGGGTTCGTGATCCGTAGTCCTTTCGGTGTCTTGTCTGCTTTCTTGCATGTTTGTAGAAACTTGATGTCTGTGTCGATATGTGCGATCTTCTTGGAGCCAGATGGGGCAGCCCCCTGCCCCGCCCCTGACCTCCCTGGGGGATGTTAATGGCCTCCGGTTCGACCTTCGAGGCCATCGCGACTGGTCCCTGCTTCTGGGGACCAGCTGTGATTCTTGCCGGAGAGAAACACTCCTGGCGAGGTTACACAGGCAAGTGAGCCTGGACGATAATGTCCTGGGCTCATTAAATCTATGTAAAATCATATCAAAATAAATTTGAATAAATTATTCAGCCTTGTGCTAGAAATGGATGCGAGGCCTATTGCGCCAGACATCTGTGCTGGTAAGATTGCGAGAGACGAGAAATCGGGCATGAATCTGATTTCTCGACTCTCTCGTGATCTTACCGGCTCGCCTTGCCAATCAGCTGGCAGGGCGCAGTCTACATCCAGTCAGAATTTTATCTGTGCTCATTTTTCCAAATTCCATTGTATACAGACCCAGTTGACCCAATCTCTCCTCGTAAGACAATCCTGCCATGCCAGCAATCAGTCTAGTGATCTTATGCTGCACATTTATCCATTTTTGATTTGATTTATTGTCACGTGTGGTATACAGTGAAAAGTATTTTTTCTTGATTGCTATACAGACAAAGCATACCGTTCATAGAGAAGGAAACGCGAGAGTGCAGAATGTCGTGTTACAGTCATAGCTAGGGTGTAGAGAAAGTTCAACTTAATGCAAGGTAGGTCCATTCAAAAGTCTGATGGCAGCAGGAAAGAAGCTGTTGGTACGTGACCTCAGACTTTTGTATCTTATTTTGGACGGAAGAAGGTGGAAGAAAGAATGCCCGGGGTACATGGGGTCCTTAATTATGCTGGCTGTTTTGCTGAGGCAGTGGGAAGTGTAGACAGCGTAAATAGATGGGAGACTGGTTTGTGTGATGGATTGGGCTACATTCACGACTTTTTGCAGTTTTTTGAGGTCTTGGGCAGAGCAGGAGCCATACCAAGCTGTGATACAACCAGAAAGAATGCTTTCTATGGTGCATCTGTAAAGGTTGGTGAGAGTCGTAGCTGACATGCCAAATTTCCTTAGTCTTCTGAGAAAGTAGAGGTGTAGGTGGGCTTTCTTAACTATAGTGTCGGCATGGAGGGATCAGGACAGGTTGTTGGTGATCTGGGCACCTAAAAGCTTGAAGCTCCCGACCATTTCTACTTCATCCTCGTTGATATAGATAGGGGCATGTACTCCACTACTCTTCCTGAAGTCGATGACTATCTCCTTCGTTTTGTCGACATTGAGGGAGAGATTATTATCGCTGCACCAGTTCACCAGATTCTGTATCTCATTCCTGTACTCTGTCTCATCATTGTTTGAGATCTGACCCACTACGGTGGTGTCGTCAGCAAACCTTAAAACCAAATTGGAGGGGAATTTGGCCACACGGTCATAGGTATATGAGGAAAATAGTAGGGGGCTGAGAGCACAGACTTGTGGGGCACCAGTGTTGAGGATGATCGTGGAGGAGGTGTTGTTGCCTACCCTTACTGATTGTGGTCTGTGGGTCAGGAAGTTCAGAATCCAGTCGCAGAGGGAAGAGCCAAGGCCCAGGCCACGGAGTTTGGAAATGAGATTTGCTGGCATATATATCCTTCCTTTCTTAAGACCAAAACTGTACGCAATACTCCAGGTGTGGTCTCAGCAAGGCCCTGTACAGCTGCAGTAAGACATCCTTGCTCCTGTACTCGTGTACACTGCAGTAGAGATCAACCTTCTTAACTGTTGTACCTGCATGCTTTTTTTCAGTGACTGGTGTACTCGGACATTTAGGTCTCTTTCTGCATCGACACTTAAGGATCTGTCACCATTTCAATAATACTCTGCCATTCTGTTTCTCTGACCAAAGTGGTTAACTTCACATTTATCCATGTTCTACAACAAGTACTGTGTATTTGACCATTCATTCCATCCTATCCGGTTGTATCATAGCTTGGTATGACTCCTGTTCTGACCAAGAAGCTACAAAGGATTGAATGTAGCCCAATCCATCACGCAAACCAGCTCCCATCCATTGACTCTATCTACACTTCCCGTCGCCTCGGGAAAGCAGTCAGCATAATCAAGGGCCACATGCGCCTCTCTTCCACCATCTTCTATCGGAAAAAAGATACAAAATATAGAAACATAGAAGATAGGAGCAGAAGAAGGCCATTTGGCCCTTCGAGCCTGCTCTGCCATTCATCATGATCATGGCTGATCATCCAACTCAATAGCCTAGTCCTGCTTTCTCCCCATAACCTTTGACTCAATTCGCCCCAAGTACTATATCTAACCGCCTCTTGAAATCATTCACTGTTTTGGCATCAACTACTTCCTGTGGTAATGAATTCCACAGGCTCACCACTCTTTGGGTGAAGAAACGTCTCCTCATCTCCGTCCTAAATGGTCCACCCCGAATCCTCAGACTATGACCTCTGGTTCTGGATACACCCATCATCAGGAACATCCTCCTTGCATCTACCCTGTCTAGTCCTGTTAGAATTTTATAAGTCTCTATGAGATCCCCCCTCATTCATCTGAACTCGAGCGAAAACAATCCCAACCTAGTCAATCTCTCCTCGTACATCAATCTCACCATCCCCGGAAGTAGCCTGGGAAACCTTTGTTGCACTCCCTCGAGAGCAAGAACATCCATCCTCAGAAAAGGAGACCAAAACTGCATATACTCTGTGTGGCCTCACCAAGACCCTGTATAATTGCAGCAACACATCCCTGCCCCTGTACTCGAAACCTGTCACAATGAAAGCCAACATACCATTTGCTGCCTTTACTGTCTGCTGCACCTGCATGCTTACCTTCAGCAACTGGTGCGTAAGGACACCCAGGTCCCGTTGCACACGCCCCTCTCCCAATTTCCAGCCATTCAGGTAGTAGTCTGCAGCCTTGTTTTAGCTTTGAAAGTGAATAACCTCACATTTATCCAAATTAGACTGCATCTGCCATTGATTTGTCCACTCACCCGTCTGTCCAGATCATTCTGAAGGATCTCTGCATCCTCGTCACAGTTCACCCTCCCACCCAACTTGGTATCATCTGCAAACTTTGAGATGTTACATTTTGTTCCTCATCCAAATCATTAATATATATTGTGAATAGCTGGGGAGCCAGCACCGATCACTATGGCACCCCATTAGTTTTGTATGAGCAAACTTGGAAATACATAGAAACATAGAGGAAAGGAGCAGAAGGAGGCCATTTGGCCCTTTGAGCCTGCTCCATCATTCATTATGATCTTGGCTGATCATCCAACTCTATAGCCTAATCTTGCTTTTTCCCTATAACCTTTCATCCCATTCGCCCCAAGTGCTATATCCAGCTGCCTTTTGAATACATTCAATGTTTTGGCATCATCTACTTCTTGTGGTAATGAATTCCACAGCTTATCAATCTTTGGATGAAGAAATGTCTCCTCACAAAGAACAAAGAAAATTACAGTACAAGAACAGGCCCTTCGGCCCTCCAAGCCTGCACCAACCATGCTGCTCGACTGAACTAAAACCCCCAACCCTTCCGGGGACCATATCCCTCTATTCCCATCCTATTCATATATTTGTCAAGATGCCCCTTAAAACTCACTTTCGTATCTGCTTCCACTACTCCCCCGGCAGCGAGTTCCAGGCACCCACCACCCTCTGTAAAAAAACTTGCCTCGTACATCTTCGTTAAACCTTGCCCCTCTCACCTTAAACCTATTCCCCCTAGTAATTGACTCTTCCACCCTGGCAAAAAAGCTTTTAACTCTGTCCATGCCCCTCATAATCTTGTAGACTTCTATCAGGTCGCCCCTCAACCTTTGTCGTTCCAGTGAGAACAAACCAAGTTTTTCCATAACTAATGCCCTCCATACCAGGCAATACCCTGATAAATCTTCTCTGTACCCTCTCCAAAGTCTCCACATCTTTCTGGTAGTGTGGTGACCAGAATTGAACACTATATTTCCAAGTGCGGCTTAACTAAGGTTCTCTAAAGCTGCAACATGACTTGCCAATTTTTAAACTCACCTCTGATCCCATGCGACTTCACCTTCTGCACCAGTTTGCCACTACTATAGAATCTGGTCCATGAACCTAATATTCTACTTAATGATCTTCAACCACAATAAACTTGTACATGACAGAGTAGATGAAATTATTTTTGACACTGGCAGGTGTAAGAAGTCTTTTGAACTTTTAGATAGATAGATATCTCTTGATACCTTTCCTTAATGACTTTCAGTGCCATAATTTACAAGAGTTTCATAGAATACAACAATGCTGAAAGTAATTCTACAATTGAAATGAGAACATGGCAGCAGTGTATAAAAAAAAAGAGCCTTAATATGGGGTCCAGCCGAGGAACCGTAGCATTGTTAGTTTCTGTAAACATTCGGCCTAATTATTGATCCATAAATAACTATCGTTTTGGGGAAATCCATATTCCTCCTCTGCTAGTGAAACATTGTTTCCCAGGGATGATGTTATCTAGGTTTTGTGAAGGGGAGGTCGTGCCTCACGAACTTGATCGAGTTTTTCGAGGAAGTGACGAAGATGATTGATGAGGGTAGGGCAGTGGATGTTGTCTACATGGACTTCAATAAGGCCTTTGACCAAGGTCCCTCATGGCAGACTGGGGCAGAAGGTGAAGTTGCATGGGACCAGAGGTGAGCTGGCAAGGTGGATACAAAACTGGCTCGGTCAAAGAAGACAGAGGGTAGTTGTAGAAGGGTGTGTTTCTGAATGGAGGGCTGTGACAAGTGGAGTTCCTCATGGATCAGTGCTGGGACTTTTGCTGTTCGCGATATATATAAATGATTTGGAGGAAAATATAACTGGTTTGATTAGTACGTTTGCGGATGAAACAAAGGTTGGTGGATTTGCGGATAGCGATGAAGACCATCAGAGGATATAGCAGGATAGAGATTGGTTGGAGGCTTCGGCAGAGAGATGGCAGATGGCGTTTAATCCGGACAAGTGTGAGGTAATGCATTTTGGAAGTTCTAATAAACATAGGAAATGTACAGTAAATGGCAGAACCCTTCAGAGTATTGATAGGCAGAGGGATCTGGGTGTATGGGTACACAGGTCACTGAAAGTGGCAACGCAGGTGGAGAAGTTAGTCAAGAAGGCATACAGCATTCATCGGCCGGGGCATTGATTTAAAAATTGGCAAGTCATGTTGCAGATTTATAAAACCTTAGTTAGGCTGCACTTGAAATATAGTGTTCAATTCTGGTCGCCACACTACCAGAAGGATGTGGAGGCTTTGGAGAGGGTACAGAAAAGATTTACCAGGGTGTTGCCTGGCATGGAGTGCATTAGCTATGAGGTGAGGTTGGAGAAACTTGGTTTGTTCTCACTGGAACGACAGAGGTTGAGGGGCGACCTGATAGAAGTTTACAAGATTATGAGGGGCATGGACAGAGTGGATAGTCAGAAGCTTTTTCCCAGGGTGGAAGAGTCAGTTACTAGGGGGCATAGATTTAAGGGGCAAGGTTTAAAGGAGATGTACGAGGCAAGTTTTTAGACAGAGGGTGGTGGGTACCTGGAACGCGCTGCCGGGGGAGGTAGTGGAAGCAGATACGATAATGAGTCTTGCCAAATACATGAATAGGATGGGAATAGAGGGATATGGTCCCCGGAAGAGTAGGGGTTTTTAGTTCAGTCAGGCAGCATGGTCGGTGCAGGCTTGGAGGGCCGAAGGGCCTGTTCTTGTGCTGTAACTTTCTTTGTTCTCTTACTGAAAATCACACTTGATTTTATTTTCCATCTACTCACCATAGAATGTACAAAATCAGGATTTAGAAATATGGTATTGACAATGATTGATCAGTAACAATATTTGAAATGATAATTTGTACCCATTTTTAAAACGGCATCATTTAAATGTTATCAGTGTTCATTAGAAGTATATGGAAGCACTGAATAGTCATCTACTTAGGTTTAAAAGCAATAGATGGCTAACTAATGTCGAAATATTAGGGAAGATTCTCTATTGAATATGATTTGCTTGGATTCTTTGAAGGCAGTGTAGAAATATCTAAATATAGGACTTTGAAAGATGTTTAAAGCTCATGGAATTAATGGCAAGTTAGATTTTAAAATTTTAGACTTGGGCATGAGGATATCTATACTTTTTAAAAATTTGGTGCGAGGTCTTTGCCCCCTCACAACATCAACATGTCACCTAACAAATGTATTTTCCTACAGGATTTCCATTTGAATAGAGTGAACCTGGAAGAAACCTCTGGACTGGAGAATACCCCAGCAGGGGCTAGACCAAAGAAAAGGAATAAAAAAACCTACGACTTAACAGCTGCTGATCATTTCTGGCAGAGGCACAAAGGCAGGTAATGTACTTTGGAATTTTATTGTATTAATATCTTCATGAGGGAATACTGCCAAATATTTAAATGATGCATAGTGTGCAGATAATACAAAAGTGTGATGTTTTTGATTTGATTTATTATTGTCACATGTATTAGTATACAGCGAAAAGTATTGTTTCTTCCATGATGTAAAGATAAAACATACCGTACATAGGGAAGGAAAGAAGAGAGTGCAGAATGTAGTGTTACGGTCATAGCTAAGGTGGAGAGAAAGATCAAATGAATGTGAGGTAGGTCCATTCAAAAGTCTGATGATAGCAGGGAAGAAGCTGTTCTTGAGTAAGGTTGGTACATGACCTCAGACTTTTGTATCTTTTTCCCAGCAGAAGAAGGTGGAAGAGAGTATGTCCAGGGTCGTGAGACCCTTGATTATGCTGGCTGCTTTTCCGAGACAGCGGGAAATGTAGACATAGAGTCAGTGGATGAGAGGCTGGTTTGCGTGTTGGACTGGGTTTCATTCACGACCCTCTGTTGTTTATTCCTATATATTCCAATTAGATCTATGATATAGAGGATTTTCTATTTTATGATAATCAGGATATTTGCCATATAGTGTATAACATTAGACAGAGTTTCAGTTATTGACCAAGTCAGATTTTATTTTTACGCATCCTGATTTATGTGGTTTGAGGATTGAACATCACAAATCTAATCATAGAATCCCTGCAGGGCAGAAGGAGGCCATTTGGCCCATCGAGTCTGCACCGACTCTGACTGAGTATCTTACCCAGGCCCTTTCCCCCACCCTATCCCCATGACCTCATACATTTACCATGGCTAACCCATCTTACCTACAATTCTTGGGACAATAAAGGGCAATTTGGTATGGTCAATCCACCAAACCTGCTCATCTTTGGGGTGAGAGGAAAGTGGAGCACCTGGAGGAAACCCATGCAGACACAAGGGAGAACTTGCAAACTCCACACCCAAGAATGGAATCGAACTTGGTTCCCTGACAGCAATGCTAACCACTGTGCCACCCTGCCATCAAATCCTATTTTTGAGAAAACTGTAAGTAAGTATGTGTGTTTAATTTTTATTTGTTACCATTTTTAAAGCTGTTAGGATACAATGAGATAGTATACAAGTATATTGGAGTTAGATATATGGTATAATAGTAGTAGCCTGGAAATAGTATCTAGGGTAACTTGTATGTAATCCTGTGCTTTGTCATTTGGGATTGTCTAGGGCTTTGGTAACATTGAAAATGTTCCTGGGGCTTGCCTTTCTTGTGGGGAAGTATCTGACATTTTTTCTTATGGCATGTCTGAGTTTGAGTGTTTGCATTATGGGGAGATTGGGAGTTGAGCAACATACTTTTCACTTGAATTATAAATTTGCATATCAGTCATATGGTTTTTATGAATCCACGATCTCTTGTTATGTAGTCCTTTTCCAGAAGTAGCTGAATCGGTGCAACAAGAACTGGATTCCTACAGGACACAAGAAGATGAAGTCAAACATTTAAAAAGCATCATGGTAAGTAGGTAGTTCTTTATATGCATAGTTAAAATGTATATACTAAGCCATAGACTCCCAATCCTGAATGAAGCAGTCAAACATGCCAATTTTTATAATCACAGCAAAATTCACAATTATCAGCCAGGAAAAGAGATTGAAATTCATTTCAGCTGCTGTTGTCCAATTTGCATGTCAAACACCCTCGGGACATAAATCATCTGCTTAAGATGGTATAGTGCATGCCCCTTGTCATTCGAAGCTCTTTCCCCTGACTCATTTGGCACCTTCTGCTTTGAGCACTTCACTGTGTCACCCTTCATACCTCCTTGAAAATTTATCGATCAACATTGCCCAAATGATCATGATCCCGTTGCAACCCTCGATAACCTTCTTCACTGTCCACTATGCCACCAATCTTGGTGTCACCTGCAAAATACTAACCATACCTCCTAAATTTTCATCCAAATCATTGATATAAATGACAAACAACAGTGGACCCAGCACCAATCCCTGAGGCACAACGCTGGTCACAGGCCTCTGGTTTGAAAAGCAACCCTCTACAACCACCCTCTGTCTTCTGTCATCAGGCCAATTTTGTATCCAATTGGTGACCTCACCCTGGATTCTGCAACAACCTACCATGCGGTACCTTGTCAAATGCCTTGCTAAAATCCATGTAGACAACATCGACTGCACTGCCCTCACCCACATTCTTGGTTACCCCTTCAAAAAACACAATCAAATTCATGAGACATGATTTTCCACTCTCAAAGCCATGTTGACTGACCCTAATCAGTCCTTACAAAGAGCAAAGAACAGTACAGCACAGGAAACAGGCCCTTCGGCCCTCCAAGCCTGTGCCGCTCCATGGTCCAACTAGACCAATCGTTTGTATCCCTCCATTCCCAGGCTGCTCATGTGACTATCCAGGTAAGTCTTAAACGATGTCAGCGTGCCTGCCTCCACCACCCTACTTGGCAGCGCATTCCAGGCCCCCACCACCTTCTGTGTAAAAAACATCCCTCTAATATCTGAGTTATACTTCGCCCCTCTCACCTTGAGCCCGTGACCCCTTGTGAACGTCACTTCTGATCTGGGAAAAAGCTTCCCACCGTTCACCCTATCTATCCCCTTCATAATCTTGTACACCTCTATTAGATCTCCCCTCATTCTCCGTCTTTCCAGGGAGAACAACCCCAGTTTACCCAATCTCTCCTCATAGCTAAGACCCTCCATACCAGGCAACATCCTGGTAAACCTTCTCTGCACTCTCTCTAACGCCTCCACGTCCTTCTGGTAGTGCGGCGACCAGAACTGGACGCAGTACTCCAAATGTGGCCTAACCAGCGTTCTATACAGTGCATCATCAGACTCCAGCTTTTATACTCTATACCCCGTCCTATAAAGGCATTTATTGTATAACTCCTCCCTACATTATTTCTTCCAAAACGCATCACTTCGCATTTATCCGGATTAAACTCCATCTGCCAGCTCTCCGCCCAATTTTCCAGCCTATCTATATCCTGCTGTATTGCCCGACAATGCAAGTCCAGCCATCTTCGTGTCATCCGCAAACTTGCTGATTACACCAGTTACACCTTCTTCCAAATCATTTATATATATCACAAATAGCAGAGGTCCCAGTACAGAGCCCTGCGGAACACCACTGGTCACAGACCTCCAGCCGGAAAAAGACCCTTCGACCACTACCCTCTGTCTCCTATGGCCAAGCCAGTTCTCCACCCATCTAGCCCCTTCTCCTTGTATCCCATGAGCCTTAACCTTCTTAACCAACCTGCCATGTGGGACTTTGTCAAATGCCTTACTGAAATCCATATAGACGACATCCACGGCCCTTCCTTCATCAACCGTTTTTGTCACTTCCTCAAAAAACTCCTCCAAATTTGTAAGGCACGACCTCCCTCTTACAAAACCATGCTGTCTGTCACTAATGAGATTGTTCCGTTCTAAATGCACATACATCCTGTCTCTAAGAATCCTCTCCAACAACTTCCCTACCACGGACGTCAAGCTCACCGGCCTATAATTTCCTGGGTTATCCCTGCTACCCTTCTTAAACAACGGGACCACATTCGCTATCCTCCAATCCTCAGGGACCTCACCCGTGTCCAAAGAAGCGACAAAGATTTCCGTCAGAGGCCCAGCAATTTCATCTCTCGTCTCCCTGAGCAGTCGAGGATAGATGCCATCAGGCCCTGGGGCTTTGTCAGTTTTAATGTTCCCTAAAAAACCTAACACTTCCTCTCTTGTAATGGAGATTTTTTCTAACGGGTCAACACCTCCCTCCGAGACACTCCCGGTTAACACGCCCCTCTCCTTCGTGAATACCGATGCAAAGTATTCATTTAGGATCTCCCCTATTCCCTTGGGTTCTAAGCATAATTCCCCTCCTTTGTCCCTGAGAGGTCCGATTTTCTCCCTGACAACTCTTTTGTTCCTAACGTATGAATAGAATGCCTTAGGATTCTCCTTAATCCTGCCTGCCAAGAACATCTCGTGACCTCTTTTTGCCCTTCTAACTCCCCGTTTGAGTTCTTTCCTACTCTCTGTATTCCTCCAGAGCTCCATCTGTTTCCAGTTGCCTGGACTTAACGTACGCCTCCCTTTTCATTTTAATCAGATCCTCAATTTCCCTGGTTATCCACGGCTCTCGAATCCTACCTTTCCTATCTTTCCTTTTTACAGGCACACGCCTATCCTGCAGCCTTATCAATAGTTCCTTAAAAGACTCCCACATGCCAGACACGGACTTACCCTCGAACATCCTCTCCCAATCAACATCCACCAATTCCTGCCTAATCCGGCTATAGTTAGCCTTCCCCCAATTTAGCACCCTGTCCGTAGTACAGCACTCATCCTTGTCCATTACTACCCTAAAGTTAACAGAGTTGTGGTCACTATTTGCCACATGTTCCCCTACCGAAACTTTGACGACCTGACCGGGCTCATTTCCCAGAACTAGGTCCAGTATAGCCCCCTCTCGTCGGGCTATCTACATACTGTTCCAAAGAACCTTCCAGTACGCATTTTACAAATTCCTCCCCGTCCGGACCCCCAGCTCTAAGCACTTTCCAGTCTGTGCCAGGGAAATTAAAGTCCCTCACTACAACAACCCTATTTTTTCTGCACCTATCCAGAATCTCCTGACATATCCTTTCCTCCACTTCCCGTGGGCTGTTGGGTGGTCTGTAGTACACCCCCAGCATAGTGACTGCACCCTTCCTGTTTCTGAGTTCCACCCACAGCGACTCAGTACATGACCCCTCTAAGTTGTCTACCCTCTGCACCGCGGTAATATGCTCCTTAACTAATATCGCTACTCCCCCACCTTTTTTAGCCCCTCCTCTGTCTCGCCTAAAACACTTATACCCCGGAATATTCAGCTGCCAGTCCTGTCCTTCTTTTAACCAAGTTTCCGTCACTGCAACCACATCCAAATTCCGCACAAGCATTAAGGCCCTAAGTTCGTCTGTCTTACCTCTCTAAATGCCTGTAGATCCTGTCTCTCAGAATACTCCTCACAACTTTCCCACGACAGACATTAGGCTCACCGGCCTGTAGTTCCCAGGCTTTTCCCTGCAGCCTTTCTTAAATAAAGGCACAACATTTGTCACCCTCCAATTTTCAGGCACCTCACCTGTGGCTGTCGATGATTTAAATATGCTCGGGGACCAGCAATTTCCTCCCTAGCCTCCCACAATGTCCTAGGATACACTACATCAGGTTCTGTGGATTTATCTACCTTGATGCACTTTAAGTCTTCCAGCACCACCACCTCTGTAATATGTATGCTCCTCAAGACATCACTATTTATTTCCCCAAGTTCCCGAACATCCATGCTTTTCTCGACAGTAAATACTGATGAGAAATATTCATTTAGGATCTCACCCATCTCTTATGGCTCTGCACATTGACCTTGTTGATCCTTAAAAGGTCCTGTTCTCTAGCTAGTTACTCTTTTGCCCTTCATGTATTTGTAGAAGCTCTCTGGATTCTCCCATGCCTGATTTTGCCAAAGCAATCTTGTGTTCCCTTTTTCTCTCTTAACTATACTCCGACATCCACTATACTCTCCAAGGGATCCACTTGATCCCAGCTGCATATGCGTGTCATATTCCTCCTCCTCCTTCTTGACCAGGGCTTCAATATCCCGAGTCAAACAGGTTCTCTACTTCTACCAGCCTGCCCTTCACTCTATAAAAGGAATATGCTTACCCTGAACCCTGGTTAACACACTTTTGAAAGCCTCCCACTTACCAGACATCCCTTTGCCTGCCAACAGACTCCCCCAATCAACTTTTGAAAGTTCCTGTCTAGTACCATCAAAGTAGACCTTGCTCCAATTTAGAATTTTAACTTTTGGGCCAGACCTATCATTCTCCATAGCCATATTAAAACTAATGGAACTATGGTCACTGGTCCCAAAGTAATCCCTCACTAACACTTCTGACACCTGCCCTTTCTTATTTCCCAAGAGGAGGTCAAGTTTTGCCCCCTCTGTCATCGGACCATTCACATACTGAATGAGAAATTCCTCCTGAATACAATCAACAAATTTTTCTCCATCCAGGTCTCTAATACTATGGCTGTCCCAGTCAATGTTAGGAAGGTTAAAGTCCCCTACTATTATCACCCTATTTTTCTTGGAGCTATCTGTAATCCCTTTACATATTTGCTCCTCAATTTCCCACTGACTATTTGGGGGCCTATAGTACAATCCTATCAAAGTGATCTCCCCCTTCTTATTTTTCAGTTCTACCCATATAGACTCAGTTGGCAAACTCTTAGAATTATCCCCTCTCCTTACTGCCGTGATGCTCTCCCTAATCAAAACTACACCCCCCTCCTCTCTCACCTCCTGTTCTATCCTTCTTATAGCATCTGTACCCTGGAACATTGCGATGCTAGTCCTGTCCCTTCCTTAGCCATGTTTCAGTAATAGCTATAATACCCCAGTCCCATGTACCCATCCATGCCCTGAGTTCATCTGCCTTGCCTTGCATTGAAATAAATGCAATTTAATCTACACTTCCCTTGCTCTCTGCCCTGCTGTTGCCTGACCTGTCTAGTACTAGAAAATTGGCTTGATGACAGAAGCCAAAGGGTGGTTGTTGAAGGATGTTTTTCAAACTGGAGGCCAGTGACCAGCAGTGTGCCTCAGGGATCAGTGCTGGGTCCACTGTTATTTGTCATTTATATTAATGATTTGGATGAGAAATTAGGAGGCATGGTTAGTAAATTTGCAGATGACACTAAGATTGGTGGCATAGTGGACATTGAAGAAGGTTATCTAGGATTGCAACGGGATCTTGATCAATTGGGCTAGTGGGCTGACGAATGGCAGATGGAGTTTAATTTAGATAAATGTGAGGTGATGCATTTTGGTAGATCGAACCAGGTCAGGGCTTACTCAGTTAATGGTAGGGTGTTGGGGAGAGTTACAAAACAAAGAGATCGAGGGATACAGGTTCAAAGCTCCTTGAAAGTGGAGTTACAGGTGGACAGAGTGGTGAAGAAGGCATTCAGCATGCTTGGTTTCATTGGCCAAAACATTGAATACAGGAGTTGGGATGTTTGGTTGAAGTCGTACAAGACATTGGTAAGGCCACACTTGGAATACTGTATACAGTTCTGGTCACCCTATTATAGAAAGGATATTATTAAACTAGAAAGAGTGTAGAAAAGAGTTACTCGGCTACTACCGGGACTTGATGGTTTGAGTTATAAGGAGAGGCTGGATAGACTGGGACTTTTTTCTCTGGAGCGTAGAAGGTTGAAGGGTGATCTTAGTGAGGTCTATAAAATAATGAGGGGCATAGATCAGCAAGATAGTCAATATCTTTTCCCAAAGGTAGGGGAATCTGAAACTAGAGGGCATAGGTTTAAGGTGAGAGGGGAGAGATACGAAAGGGTCCAGAGGGACATTTTTTTCGTGGAGGGTGGTGAGTGTCTGGAACAAGCTGCCAGAGGTGGTAGTAGAGGCGGATATAATTTTGTTTTTAAAAAAGTATTTAGACAGTTACATGGGTACGATGGGTATAGAGGGATATGTGCCAAATACGGGCAATTGGGACTAGCTTTAGGGATTTGAAAAAAAGGGCAGCATGGACAAGTTGTGCTGAAGGGCCTGGTTCCATGTTGTAAACCTTTATGACTCTGCTAGGATTGCTGACACTGCCTTTACTATTTAATGTGCTCTCTTTAACTTCCGTGCTGTCCTCAACCTTCTTTTCTGTCTCTTTACTGCTTTGGGACCCACATCCATGTTAAATTCCATCTGCCAAGTTTTGTGGCACCTAACCTATCCATAGCATAGAATCAACAGCACGGAGACAGGCCCTTTGGCTTAAACTGGTCCATGCTGACCAAAATGCCCATCTAAGCTTAACCCATTTGCCTGCATTTGGCCCATATCCCTCTAAATCTTCACTATCTATCTATCTATCTATCTGCCCAAATGTCTTTTAAATGTTGTCAATGCCCCTGCCTCGAAACCACTTCCTCCGGCAGCTCATTCCACATACGCACCACCCTCTGTGTAAAAAAAAAACTTGCTCCTCAGGTTCCCATTAATTCTTTCCCCATTTAACATCAACCTTTGCCCTCTAGTTCTTGATTCCCCGACTCTGGGGGAAAAAGACAGTGCATTCACCCTGTCCATGTCTCTCATGATCTTATACTCCGTCTTACCCCTCAGTCTCCTATGCTCCAAAGAAAAAAAGTCCGAGCCTGTCCAATCACTTCCAATAACTCAGTCCCTTGAGTCCTGGCAACATCCTTGTAAATCTCTTCTGCGCATTTAACAGTTTAATAACATCTTTCCTATAGCAAGGCGACCAAAGCTGACCACAATACTCCAGGTGCCACCTCACCAACGCCCTGTACAACTGCAACATAACTTCTATACTCAGTGCCTTGACTGATGAAGGCCAGCTTGCCAAAAGCCTCCTTCACTGCCCTATCTACCTGTGACTCCACCTTTAGAGAACCGTACACCTGAACTCCAAGGTCCCTCTGTTCCACAATAGGTCCTACTATTCATTGTGAAAGTCCTACCTTGATTTGACTTTCCAAAATGCAATACCTCACACTTACCTGTATTGAACTCCATTTGTCATTTCTTGGCTGATCAAGATCCTGCTGCAATTTTTGATAACCTTCCTCACAGTCTACAATACCACCTGTTTTAGTGTCATCTGCAAACTTGATCATGTCTTGTACATTCTCATCCAAATAATTGATATAGATAACAAACAGCAATGGGCCCAGCACTGACCCCTGAGGCACACCACCAGTCACAGGCCTCCAGTCCGACAAGCATCTTTCCACCATTACCCTACCATCCATTTGTAAAATTCTTCTTTCCTCGTTGCAACTTGCTTTTCCACCCATTTCAGTGTCATCGGCAAATTTGGCTATAATATATTCTATCCCTTCATCCAAGTTATTAATATCGATTGTAAATAGTTGTAACCTGAGGAATGAACCCTGTGGCACACCACTAGTTACAGCTTGCCAAACAGGAAAAGACACAGACAGAGATAGAACAGCAATAGGAACTTCACAACGGAAATGTGAGAATTAAGAACATGAAAAATAGGAGTGCGAGTAGAGACTGCTTTTCTAGTCAATATGAGCACGGCTTATCTCCATTTTCCCACTTAGTTCCCATCTCTTGATTCCCTGAAATGTCAGAATTCTGTTTTATCTCAACTTTACATATACTCAATGATGGAGCATCCACAATCCTTGGGTAGATAATTGCATAAGTTCTTAATCCTCTGAGTGAAGAAATTTCTCAATCTTGGTTGTAAGTGACTGACTCCTTTATCTTGAGAACTCTTGTGTTCAAGATTCCACAGCTAGTGGAAGCAGCCTCTGTGTCCATTCGTGTTTCTTTGAGACCACCCCTCATTTTTCTAAATTTCAGGTAGTAGAAGCCCAATTTACTCAGCCTATCAGAAGACAGTCCTCTCATCCCAGGGATCAATCTGATGAGTCTTCATTGTACTGGCTCCAGTGCACGTTTTGTATATAGCTGATCCCTGCTACTGATTTTTGCAGCAAACCGCTAGTTACAGCTTTCTTAAAAGTGCCCAGTTTATTCCTACTCTGTTTCCTGTCTATTACCAATCCTCCATCCAAGCTAAAATATTACCCCATTTCATGAGTCCTTACCTTGCATATTTACCTTTTGTGTGCACTTCATAGAAACAGAGAATCCCTATTGTGCAGAAGGAGGCAATTTGACCATCGAACCTGCACCGACAACAATCCGACCCAGGTCCTATCCCCACAACCCCACATATTTACCCTGCCAATCCCCCTGACAAGGAGCAATTTAGCATGGCCAATCAACCTAACCTGCACATTTTTGGAGTGTGGGAGGAAACCCAAGCAGACATGTGGGAAATGTGCAAACTCCACACAGACTGTGTCCCAAGGCTGGAATTGAACTCGGGTCCCTGGTGCTGTGAGGCAGCAGTACCACTGTGCCGCCATGCCACCCAATTTATTGAATGCCTTCTGGAAATCAATTTTTGTTTCCACGTAGCTGGGAAAGCAGTTATAGTTTGATGTTGAGATTAACAATCTATTCATTGGCTTCAGCTAACATAGTGTGAATGGTCATGATTGGTTTAAAATACTCAGGGCAATGGGCAAATGGTCATAAAAAGCCCTGTAAAATTCCATCATGGGGTGACTGATGGGAGATAAACTGCAGGTGAGGGTGGAAGGAGAGGCTGTTGTGACAGAGGGTAGGGGTAAGCTGAGAAGGGTTGTGGGCGAAGCGAGGCTGCCAGGGGAGGTGGAGGGGCTGTGTTGGCAAGAGAACAGTTATAAACCTGTCAACAAAGGACACTCAGCTAACTAGGAGACAGGAGTCAGTAAGGTTATGAATTATTTGCGGAACTAGAGTCTTTTTCTTGAGTTTATATTAGTTCAGGAGTTACAATGTGGGCAAAAAATGTCATGGTTGCTATTTTAATGAATATTGTTAATTGGATGATTTAACTGAGCTTTTATTTCATAAGAAAGATTTCCAACTATGTATTGCTGCATCTTGAAGAGTTTCACATGCTTTAATTACTTGAGTTGCAGTGTTAGAGACAAACATGCAACCGTTCTGAATATATTAAAAACCTAAACAATAATTTGTGGTGCTTTTCATTCCCTTTGCACATCCCAAAATGCTTTACAATCAGTTAAAAACTTTGGAATTATTTGGATTATTTTGACCTCTATTTCTGATGCACCTGGAATGGATCTTTCAGGTAAGCAATGGTCTGACTCTGATGACCACATCACATTTTGGGTTATTTCTCATGCTCCACTTGTGGAGCAAATGGTCACATCTTCTCCGGTAACTTTTTTGTTCTTTCCAGAATTATTCTTTTTGTGGGATAGCATTTATTACCATCCATAACTGCCCTTAAACTATGTGGCTTGCGTGGCCATTTCAGGGGGCATTTAAGAGTCAACCACATTGCTGTGGATCTGGAATTAAGTGTAGGTCAGACCAGGTAAGGATGGCAGATTTCCTTAGTAGACTATATGGGTTTTTACAACAATTTCAACATCTGCCATGGTGGGCTTTGAACCTGGGTCTCCAGAGCATTGCCCTGGGTCTTTGGATTACTAGTCCAGTGATAATAGCACTACGCTACCACTTCCCATCTCAGCATTGTCTAGATTTTCTGTGGAAAGTTTGAAACCTGGGGCTTCAGCACTTGGGTCAATTACCAGGTTGTGGATGATGTTTGCAGTCAACTAGGCGGAGAGCCATTGATAGGTAGGACTGTCATCTGTTTGTACAGTGTTCTAGTATATCTAGAAGGTGTCACTTGAATTTCAGCGAGTGTGTTTATTTTTTGAGACTCTTGTGTCAATGGAAGCTCCGTTAACCGTCAGTTTCTGGTGTTCTTTGAGGAAAATGTTTTCCCTGCACACTTCAGGAGGTTCAATATCTGCTTGCACGGAAAGCTGTGTTAGTATCAGCATCCCAGAAATAATCCTCTTGGTCTCCCAGAGATGGTTATTGACCACCTTTGTGTGGTGGCTCCTGAGTTAGATTGAACAGCAGTACTCTGCTTTTGGATAGATCAGGGCAAGTGATTCAGTGTTGGCTATGCTGTCGCAGTTGGTACCCAAGATGTGAGACTCACTCTCATCTTGACATAGGCTCTGGTGTTCTGAGGTGTTGCCAGTGAGTCGATGTACGGTCAAAATATTTTGGCATTGGGTTGTGAATGAGTGACTGGCCACCGAACCTGACATGGGTTCTTCCCTGGCCTTTGACTTGTTAAGGTAGAAGGCTAAGACAATATTCTTGGCAGTGTTTGGTTGAAGTCTCCATTTTTTGAAGCAGACTTCCAGAGCGCACAGATCTTCAGTGAGTGTTTTAAATATCCTGTAGTTCTTTAGCCTGAAAAGCTCGGATTTCTCAGTCTGGAAGTCACCAAATTTGTTTCCCAGGGCTTCAGAAATGGACCACAGAAAGTGAATGGTCTTGAAAGAATACGGGGAAAATGAAGACCCTGATGTGGCAACAGCATTCCTCAAGTCCCTTGATGAAGGATGCGGCATGATATGGCTTGAAACTGCAGAAAAAATTGACCGCTTGCACTCAAGCCAAAAGGTGTGGAAACTCCTACACCACCTGGGAACAGCCAAGCCATAACCACATCAGCGTCCCAGAAAATCAATGCTGCTGCTATTGCTTCACAAGTTCCTACTAAACTCAAAAGATACTGACCAGCAAAGGAATCCAAGTATACTACAGCTATTGTCTCCCTTTTATTTATCCTACTACTTGCATCGACAGAAAATTAAATATTTTGTCAAACATGATTTTCCTTTCATAAAGTCATGTTGACTTTATCAGATATGGTGGTATAGTGGTTAGCACTGCTGCCTCACAGCGCCACGGACCTGAGATTAATTCTGGCCTTGGGTGACGACCCAGTGTGGAGTTTGCATATTCTCCCCATGTCTGTGTGGGTTTCCTCTGGGTGCTCCAGTTTCCTCCCACAGTCCAAAGATGTGTGGGTTAGATGAATTGGCTATGAAAAATTGCCCCTTAGTGTCAGGGAAATTAGCAGGGTTAGGGCCTGGGAGGGATTGTTGTCAGTGCATGCTCGATGGGCCGAATGGCCTCTGTAGGGATTCGATGAATAAGAGTTCTTTGGTACATTCCAGCTTCTTCCCAATGACTGATGTTTGTTTGGCTTGTCATTCCCTGTTTGCTCTCCCCCTCCTTTCTTGAATAATGGAGTTATTCTCTGTGAAGACAGACGTAACATTCTTTTTAGCTTGATTCAAACTTCAATTTACATGTACACTGAGACTGAGATTTCTACTGATGCAGAAAAATATCTGCCCCCTGACCAGTGTAAGGCTTTTTGCAAACTATCTTTGTAAACTTAAGGTAAAGTATGCAGGAGGGAGCAGTGGGATAGCAAATTTGAAATTTACTTTGCGAATAAAGAAGGTGTGACTTTTATTTTTTCTTAAAGATATGGTAAAAATCATCTCATTTTAAGATGTTATAATCCCCATAGAAACTTAGAACTGTTAAGAGATTTGAACTTCCAGTTGCTGTCATAATAACACAAGTTTTCATATTTTAAAATGACGAAGAAGAACACTATTGACTTAACACTATTCTTTTTATAGGCAACTATACTTTAAACAGAAAGTGAGATCTCCTTGTTATCACACGTCACACACTCTACTGAATTACAATCCTTTTCGCAATCGGTCTACTGTGGCTCCCAGCTTCCATTGGTTACCCATTTCACTAAATAGCAAATTTGAGTGACCTTCTCCAGGCACATTTCTCAGATTTTGAGAGTTTCTTCCCCTGGCCATGACAGAGCAAATCTCCCAGAATTGTTGGAAAGTTGCAGGATATGTTTTTTTGTCTAGAGACCATCTCCTTCCCATGTCCGACTGTGGTAGATCATAAATTTTAGTAATCTTTTCTCACTGCTGTTGGTCTGTAATATTCACTGATTTGTAGGAGAATTAGTAACCTGATCTAAAAATGACCTGCTCTGCCCCAATCCCTATGGTAATGTGCAAAAAGTTAACTATGTCAAAAAGTTAACTATGTCAAAATGTTGATGAGCTTTCCTTGATCCTAGCTCCCTTTAATCTTAGAAGTTTAAGTGGACAGTTTATAACACAACTGTTTACAGCCTGGTACTTGTTAACACCTTTCTGGGATTTTGGGAAACTGAATCGAATTATAAACTGTCTAGAACCATAGAAAATAGAACCATATAAAATTACAGCTCAGAAACAGGCCTTTTGGCCCTTCTTGTCTGTGCCGAACCATTTTTTGCCTAGTCCCACTGACCTGCACTTGGACCATATCCCTCCACACCCCTCTCATCCATGAACCCGTCCAAGTTTTTCTTAAATGTTAAAAGTGATCCCGCATTTACCACTTTATCCGGCAGCTCATTCCACACTCCCACCACTCTCTGCGTGAAGAAGCCCCCCCCCCTAATATTCCCTTTAAACTTTTCTCCTTTCACCCTTAACCCATGCCCTCTGGTTTTTTTCCCCCCAGCTTCAGCAGAAAAAGCCTGCTTGCATTCACTCTATCTATACCCATCAAAATCTTATACAGCTCTATTAAATCTCCCCTCAATCTTCTACGCTCTAGGGAATAAAGTCCCAACCTATTCAATCTCTCTCTGTAACTCAGCTTCTCAAGTCCTGGCAACATCCTTGTGAACCTTATTTACATCCTTCCTGTAACTAGGTGACCAAAACTGTACACAATACTCCAAATTCGGCCTCACCAATGCCTTATATAACCTTACCATAACACTCCAACTTTTATACTCGATACTCCGATTTATAAAGGCCAATGTACCAAAGGCACTCTTTACAACCCTATCCACCTGTGACGTCACTTTTAGGGAATTCTGTACCTGTATTCCCAGATCCCTCTGTTCAACTGCACTCTTCAGAGTCCTACCATTTACCCTGTACGTTCTACTTTGATTTGTCCTTCCAAAGTGCAATATCTCACACTTGTCTGCGTTAAATTCCATTTGCCATTTTTGAGCCCATTTTTCTAGTTGGTCCAAATCCCTCTGCAAGCTTTGAAAACCTTCCTCACTGTCCACTACACCTCCAATCTTTGTATCATCAGCAAACTTGCTGATCCAATTGACCACATTATCATCCAGATCATTGATATAGATGACAAACAACAATGGACCCAACACCGATCCCTGCGGCACACCACTAGTCACAGGCCTCCACTCAGAGAAGCAATTCTCCACAACCACTCTCTGGCTTCTTCCATTGAGCCAGTGTCTTATCCAATTTACTACCTCCCCATGTATACCCAGCGACTGAACCCTCCTAACTAACCTCCCATGAGGGACCTTGTCAAAGGCCTTGCTGAAATCCAGGTCGACAACATCCACCGCCTTCCCTTCATCCACTTTCCTGGTAACTTCCTCGAAAAACTCTAATAGATTGATCAAACATGACCTACCACGCACAAAGCCATGTTGACTCTCCCTAATAAGTCCCTGTCTATCCAAATATTTGTAGATCCTATCCCTTATCACACCTTCCAATAACTTGCCCACCACCGACGTCAAACTTACTGGCCTATAATTTCCCGGATTTCTTTTGGAACCTTTTTTAAACAACGGAACAACATGAGCCACCCTCCAATCATCCGGCACCTCCCCCGTGAATACTGACGTTTTAAATATGTCTGCCAGGGCCCCTGCAAGTTCAACACTAGCTTCCCTCAAAGTCCGTGGGAATACCCTGTCCGGTCCTGGGGATTTATCCACTCTGATTTGCCTCAAGACAGCGAGCACCTCCTCCCCTTTAATCTGTAAAGGTTCCATGACCTCCCTACCTGTTTGCCCTATTTCCGTAGACTCCATGCCCATTTCCTCAGTAAATACGGATGCAAAAAAACCATTTAGTATCTCCCCCATCTCTTTTGGTTCCATACACAGTCTACCACTCTGGTCTTCAAGAGGACCAATTTTATCCCTCACTATCCTTTTGCTCCTAACATACCTATAGAAGCTCTTTGGATTTTCCTTCACTCTGTCTGCCAAAGCAACCTCATGTCTTCTTTTAGCCCTCCTGATTTCCCTCTTAAGTAGCTTCTTGCATTTTTTATACTCCTCGAGCATCTGATGTGTTCCTTGCTGCCTGTACATTTCATACAACTCTCTCTTCCTCTTAATCAGTGTTACAATCTCCCTCGAGAACCAAGGTTCCTTATTCCTATTTACTTTGCCTTTAATCCTGACAGGAACATACAAACTCTGCACTCTCAAAATGTCTCCTTTGAAGGCCTCCCACTTTCCATTTACATCCTGACCAGAGAACAGCCTGTGCCCATCCACACTTCCCAGATCCCTTCTCATTTCATCAAATTTGGCCTTTTTCCAGTTCAGAACTTCAACCCGAGGACCAGATCTATCCTTATCCATGATCACGTTGAAACTAATGGCATTATGATCACTGGATCCAAAGTGTTCCCTCACACTCACATCCATCACCTGCCCTAACTCATTTCCCAATAGGAGATCCAATATCGCATCCTCTCTAATTGGCACCTCTATATACTGATGTAGAAAATTCTCCTGAACACATTTTACAAACTCTACCCCATCTAAACCTTTAACAGTATGCGAGTCCCAATCGATATGTGGAAAATTAAAATCCCCTACTATCACAACTTTGTGTTTCTTGCAGTTGTCAGCTATCTCTCCGCTGATTTGCTCCTCCAATTCTCGCTGAGTATTGGGTGGTCTATAGTACAAGCCCATTAATGTGGTCATAGAACATAGAACAGTACAGCACAGAACAGGCCCTTCGGCCCACGTTGTTGTGCTGAGCTTTGTCTGAAACCGAGATCAAGCTATTTCCTCCCTATCATCCCGAAGTACTCCATGTGCCTATCCAATAGCTTTTTAAATGTTCCTAAAGTTTCTGCAGGCAGTCCATTCCACACCCCAACCACTCTCTGAGTAAAAAACCTAATTCGGACATCCTTCCTATATCTCCCACCATGAACCCATTGTTCCACAGGAGCAGGCTGAGGGTAAGGGAGTGTGTTCCTGCGTGTGATTTATTTATTTATTTTTCAGTTAAATTTGTGTTAAAAATCAGAGGGTTTTTTTGCAAAACAGGAAGTAGGCCCAGGAAAAGCCTGGGAAGGTTTTTGGAGGGTTTAAAAGCAGGCCGCACCGCTGAGCGGGCAGTGTCGGGAGCGGGCACTGGAGTGAGTGGGAAGGAGAGTGAGAGCTGACGGGCTTTGGCTCATCGGGCTTCGGCCTAAACAGGCAGAGGTTGGGTAGGTTTAGACAGTTTTTTTTTTCCTGTGTCATTGGAAGAAAAGGGGAATTATGATTGCGAGGCCAGTTTGTTGTTCTCAGTGTCGGGTGTGGGAGGACCTGGAGTCAGCTAGCCTCCCGGACGTCCATATCTGCGCCAGGTGCGTCGAGCTGCAGCTCTTAAGGGACCGCGTTGGGGAACTGGAACTGCAGCTCAATGACCTTCGTCTGGTTAGGGAGAATGAGGAGCTGATAGATAGGAGTTACAGGCAGGTGGTCACACCGGGGCCACGGGAGACAGACAAGTGGGTCACTGTTAGGAAGGGGAAGGGGAAAGGTCAGGCACTAGAGAGTACCCCATTGGCTGTGCCCCTTGAAAATAAGTACTCCTGTTTAAGTACTGTTGGGGGGAGCAGCCGACCTGGGGGAAGCAACAGTGGCCGTGCCTCCGGCGCAGAGTCCGGCCCGGCAGCTCAGAAGGGTAGGGAAAGGGAGGATGAGCAAACTGACCACAGCACCAAGGTACAGGGAGCCATCCAAATGGGGGGAGAAACAGAAAATGTCGTAGAAATTGGGGATAGTACACTTTTGGATGCTGTTGGGGGGGGGGGGACTTAGCAGGGATAAGCCATGGTGTACAGGTCACTGGCTCAGAGTCTGTCCTTGTGGCTCAGAAGGGAAGGGGGGGAGAGGAGTAGAGGATTAGTCATTGAGGACTCCATAGTTAAAGGGACGGATAGGAGATTCTGCGGGAACGAGAGAGACTCGCGGTTGGTGTGTTGCCTCTCAGGAGCCAGAGTCCGCGATGTCTCGGATCATGTTTTCGATATCCTTAAGGGAGAGGGGGACCAGCCCCAAGTTGTGGTTCACATAGGCACTCAAGACATAGGTAGGAAAAGGGATGGGGATGTAAGGCAGAAATTCAGGGAGTTAGGGTGGAAGCTTAGGGCTAGAACAAACAAAGTTGTTATCTCTGATTTGTTACCCGTGCCACGTGATAGTGAGGAGAGGAATAGGGAGAGTGAGCAGTTGAACACGTGGTTACGGAGATGGTGCAGGAGGGAGGGATTCAGATACCTGGACAATTGGGGCTCTTTCTGGGGTAGGTGGGACCTCTACAAACAGGATGGTCTGCACTTGAACCAGAGGGGTACCAATATCTTGGGGGGGAAATTTGCTAATGCTCTTCGGGAGGGTTTAAACTAATTCAGCAGGGGGGTGGGTACCTGAATTGTAGCTCCGGTGTACAGGAGGTTGAGAGTAGTGAGGCCATGGATGAGGTTTCAGAGTCGCAGGAGTGTACTGGCAGGCAGGAAGGCGGTTTGAAGTGTGTATACTTCAACGCCAGGAGCATCCGGAATAAGGTGGGTGAGCTTGCAGCATGGGTTGGTACCTGGGATTTCGATGTTGTGGCCATCTCGGAGACATGGATAGAGCAGGTTCCGGGGTTTAGATGTTTCAGTAAGAGCAGGGAAGGTGGTAAAAGAGGGGGAGGTGTGGCATTGTTAGTCAAGGACAGTATTACGGTGGCAGAAAGGACATTTGATGAGGGCTCATCTACTGAGGTAGTTTGGGCTGAGGTTAGAAACAGGAAAGGAGAGGTCACCCTGTTGGGAGTTTTTTATAGACCTCCGAAAAGTTCCAGAGATGTAGAGGAAAAGATTTCAAAGATGATTCTGGATAGGAGCGAAAGTAACAGGGTAGTTGTACTGGGGGACTTTAACTTTACAAATATTGACTGGAAAAGCTATAGTTCGAGTACTTTAGAGGGGTTGGTTTTTGTCCAGTGTGTGCAGGAAGGCTTCCTGATGCAGTATGTAGATAGATCAACAAGAGGCGAGGGGGCCACATTGGATTTGGTACTGGGTAATGAACCAGGCCAGGTGTTAGATTTGGAGGTAGGTGAGCACTTTGGTGACAGTGACCACAATTCGATTACGTTTACTTTAGCAATGGAAAAGGATAGGTATATACCAAAGGGCAAGAGTTATAGCTGGGGGAAAGGAAATTATGATGCGATTAGGCGAGATTTAGCTCGCATAGGTTGGGGAAGGAAACTGCAGGGGATGGGCACAATTGTAATGTGGAACTTGTTCAAGGAACAGCTACTACGCGTCCTTGATAAATATGTACCTGTCAGGCAGGGAGGAAGCAGACGTGTGAGGGAACCGTGGTTTACTGAGGAGATTGAATCTCTTGTGAAGAGGAAGAAGGAGACTTATGTTAAGATGAGACGTGAAGGCTCAGTTAGGGCACTTGAGAGTTACAAGTTAGCCAGGAAGGACCTAAAGAAAGAGTTAAGAAGAGCCAGGAGGGGACATGAGAAGTCTTTGGCAGGTAGGATCAAGGAAAATCCTAAAGCTTTCTATAGGTATGTCAGGAGTAAAAGAATGACTAGGGTAAGATTAGGGCCAGTCAAGGACAGGAGTGGGAAGGTGTGTGCGGAGTCTGAAGAGATAGGAGAGACACTAAATGAATATTTTTCGTCGGTATTCACACTGGAGAGGGACAGTGTTGTTGAGGGGAGTACTGAGATGCAGGCTGTTGGACTGGATGGGATTGATGTTCATAAGGAGGAGGTGTTAGCAATTCTGGAAAGGGTAAAAATAGATAAGTCCCCTGGGCCGGATGGGATTTATCCTAGGATTCTCTGGGAGGCTAGAGAGGAGATTGCAGAGCCTTTGGCTTTAATCTTTGTGTCGTCATTATCTACAGGAATAGTGCCAGAATACTGGAGGATAGCAAATGTTGCCCCGGTAATTATAGACCGGTGAGCTTTCCTTCTGTTGTGGGCAAAGTATTGGAAAGGATTATAAGAGATAGGATTTATAATCACCTAGAAATTAATAATTTGATTCGGGATAGTCAGCACGGTTTTGTGAAGGGTAGGTCGTGCCTCACAAACCTTATTGAGTTCTTTGAGAAGGTGACCAAAGAGGTGGATGAGGGTAAAGCGGTTGATGTGGTGTATATGGATTTTAGCAAAGCGTTTGATAAGGTTCCCCATGGTAAGATTTTGCAGAAAATATGGACGCATGGGATTGAGGGTGATTTAGTGGTTTGGATCAGTAATTGGCTAGCTGTAAGAAAACAAAAGGTGGTGGTTGATGGGAAATATTCATCCTGGAGTTCAGTTACTAGTGGTGTACCGCAAGGATTTGTTTTGGGGCCACTGCTGCTTTTCATTTTTATTAATGACTTGGATGAGGGCGTGGAAGGATGGATTAGTAAATTTGCGGATGACACTAAAGTCGGTGGAGTTGTAGACAGTGCGGAGGGAAGTGGCAGGTTACAGAGGGACATAGATAAGCTGCAGAGCTGGGCTGAGAGGTGGCAAATGGAGTTTAATGTGGAAAAGTGTGAGGTGATTCACTTTGGAAGGAGTAACAGGAATACAGAGTACTGGGCTAATGGTAAGATACTTGGTAGTGTGGATGAACAGAGGGATCTGGGTGACCATGTGCATAGATCCCTGAAAGTTGGCACCCAGGTTGATAGGGTTGTTAAGAAGGCGTACAGTGTGTTAGCTTTTATTGGTAGAGGGATTGAGTTTCGGAGCCAGGAGGTCATGCTGCAACTGTACAAAACTCTGGCGTGGCCGCATTTGGAGTATTGCGTACAGTTCTGGTCGCCGTATTATAGGAAAGATATGGAAGTGTTGGAAAGGGTGCAGAGGAGATTTACCAGGATGTTGCCTGGGATGGTGGGAAAATCGTATGAGGAAAAGCTGAGGGTCTTGAGGTTGTTTTCGTTAGAGAGAAGAAGGTTAAGAGGTGGCTTAATCGAGGCATACAAGATGATCAGAGGATTAGATAGGGTGGATAGTGAGAGCCTTTTTCCTCAGATGGTGATGGCTAACATGAGGGGACATAGCTTTAAATTGAGGGGTGAGAGATATAGGACAGATGTTAGAGGTAGGTTCTTTACTCAAAGAGTAGTAAGGGCGTGGAATGCCCTGCCTGCAGCAGTAGTGGACTCGTCAACATTAAGAGCATTCAAATGGTTATTGGATAAACATATGGATGATATTGGAATAGTGTAGATTAGAGGGGCTTGAGATTGGTACCACTGGTCGGCGCAACATCGAGGGCCGAAGGGCCTGTATTGCGCTGTAATGTTCTTTGTTCTATGTTCTATAGTTATGTCCCCTAGTTACCACTCCATTCACCCGAGGAAATAGTCTTTGAACGTTCACTCTCTCTATCCCCCTCATCATCTTATAAACCTCTATCAAGTCTCCTCTCAACCTCCTCCGCTCCAAAGAGAAAAGCCCAAGTTCCCTCAACCTTTCCTCATAAGACCTACCCTCCAAACCAGGCAGCATCCTGGTAAATCTCCTTTGCACTCTTTCCAGTGTCTCCACATCCTTCTTATAGTGAGGTGACCAGAACTGCACACAATATTCCAAATGTGGTCTCACCGAGGTCCTGTACAGTTGCAGCATAACCCCACGGCTCTTAAACTCAAATCCCTGTTAATGAACGCCAACACACTATAGGCCTTCTTCACGGCTCTATCCACTTGAGTGGCAACCTTCGGAGATCTATGGATATGAACCCCAAGATCTCTCTGTTCCTCCACATTCTTCAGAACCCTACCTTTGACCGTGTAATCCACATTTAAATTAGTCCTACCAAAATGATTCACCTCGCATTTGTCAGGGTTAAACTCCATTTGCCATTTTTCAGCCCAGCTCTGCATCCTATCTATATCTCTTTGCAGCCTACAACAGCCCTCCACCTCATCCACTACTCCACCAATCTTGGTGTCATCAGCAAATTTACTGATCCACCCTTCAGCCCCCTCCTCCAAGTCATTTATAAAAATGACAAATAGCAGAGGACCAAGCACTGATCCCTGCGGCACTCCGCTGGTAACCGGTTTCCAGTCCGAAAATTTTCCATCCACCACCACCCTCTGTCTTCTGTTAGATAGCCAGTTACCTATCCAATCGGCCAAACTTCCCTCTATCCCACACATCCTTACTTTCTTCATAAGCCGACCATGGGGGACTTTATCAAACGCCTTACTAAAATCCATGTATATGACATCAACTGCACTACCTTCATCTACACACTTAGTTACCTCCTCAAAAAATTCTATCAAATTTGTGAGGCAAGACTTGCCCTTCACAAATCCGTGCTGACTATCCCGGATTAAGCCGCATCTTTCTAAATGGTCGTAAATCCTATCCCTGAGGACCTTTCCCATCACCTTACCGACAACCTTTTAAAATCATAGAAATCATAGAAACCCTACAGTACAGAAAGAGGCCATTCGGCCCATCGAGTCTGCACCGACCACAATCCCACTCAGGCCCTACCCCCATATCCCTACATATTTTACCCACTAATTCCTCTAATCTCCGCATCCCAGGACACTAAGGGGCAATTTTAGCATGGCCAATCAACCTAACCCGCACATCTTTGGACCTACCGAAGTAAGACTAACCGGCCTATAATTACCAGGGTCATTTCTATTCCCTTTCTTAAACCGAGGGACCACATTCGCCACTCTCCAGTCCTCTGGCACCACCCCCGTGGACAGTGAGGACGCAAAGATCAATGCCAAAGGCTCTGCTATCTCATCCCTTGCCTCCCAAAGACTCCTAGGATATATTTCATCAGGCCCAGGGGACTTTTCAACTTTCCGTTCATTCAAAATTGCTCGTACATCTTCCCTCCGAACATCTACTTCCTCCAGCTTATCGCCTGTGACACCCTCTCTTCCTCAAAAACATGGCCCCTCTCCTTGGTGAACACCGAAGAAAAGTATTCATTCATCACCTCTCCTATCTCTTCTGACTCCATGCACAAATTCCCACTGCCGTCCTTGACCGGCCCCAACCTCACCCTGGTCATTCTTTTGTTCCTCACATAAGAGTAAAAAGCCTTGCGGTTTTCCTTGATCCGACCCGTCAAACCTTTCCTGTTTCTCAGCTCCACCCATAGGGCCTCTGTAGACAAGCTCCCTAATCTATCCTGCCTGAGTACCGCTGTAACATTTTCCCTGACCAACAATGCCACCCCGCCACCTTTTATCCCTCTGCCTCTATCCCGCCTGAAACATTGGAACCCTGGAACATTGAGCTGCCAGTCCTGCCCCTCCTGTAGCCAAGTTTCACTAATGGCTATAATGTCATAATACCATGTGTCTATCCACGCCTTCAGCTCATCTTCTTTCCCCACAATACTCCTGGCATTGAAATAGACACACCTCAAAAGATTATTTCCACCACACTCAACCCTTCCATTTGTGATTTTGCTTGAACTAACCTGTCTTTTTACCCCTGCTCCACTATCTGCTCTGGCACTCTGGTTCCCATCCCCCTGCAAATCTAGTTTAAACGCTCCCCAATAACACTAGCAAATCTCCCTGCAAGTATGTTGGTCCCCTTGTAGTTTAGGTGTAACCCGTCTCTCTTGTACAGGTCCCACCTGCCCCAGAAGAGGTCCCAATGATCCAAGAATTGGAAACCCTGCCCCCTGCACCAGTTCCTCAGCCACGTGTTCATCCGCCCAAGCATCCTACTCCTGCCCTCACTGGCATGTGGCTCAGGTAGCAATCCTGAGATTACTACCCTCGGGGTCCTGCTTTTTAACTTCCTTCCAAGCTCTTTGTACTCACTCTTTAGGACCTCCTCACTCTTCCTTCCCACGTCATTGGTACCGACATGTACCACGACATCTGGCTGACCACCTTCCCACTTTAGAATGCTGTGCATGCGATCAGAGACATCGCTGACCTTGGAACCTGGGAGGCAACAAACCATGCGGGAGTCTCTGTCCCGACTACAGAACCTCCTGTCCGTACCTCTGACCATTGAGTCCCCTATCACTACTGCTCTCGTCTTCTTCATCCCACCCTTTTGCGCTGTAGAACCAGACTCCGTATCAGAGTTCCGGCTGTCGCAGCTTGTCCCAGGTAAAGCATCTCCCACAACAGTATCCAATTCAGTATACCTGTTGTGGAGGGGTATGCCTACTGTGAAGGAATGGCAATTTAGTTTCAATGATGTGGAGATGCCGGCATTGAACTGGGGTAAACCCAGTAAGAAGTCTCACAACACCAGGTTAAAGCCCATCAGGTTTATTTGGTAGCACAGTCAAGTTTCAAGTCAGGGTTGTGAGTGGTCTGGAGAGGAACTTCCAGGGAGTTGGTATTTCTTTGTGTCTGCTGCCCTTGTCCTTCTCAATGATCGTGGTTGTGGGTTTGGAAGGTGCTGTGTAACACACATGATTTGAAGACAATGAAACAGAATGGAGCAGACATTTCATTTTTATTGCGTAATTATTTGTGTACTGAAATGTTCATAATTTTGCAATCCTTTTATTATTTTATACTTTATTTTAATTGCTTACGTGTTTTAATTGCCGTTGAGCCATGGAGATTTACAGCATGAAAACAGGGCTTTCGGCCCAACTTGTCCATGCCACCCTTTTTTTTAAAACCCCGAAGCTAATCCCAATTTCCTGCATTTGGCCCATATCCCTCTATACCCATCTTACCCATGTAACTGTCTAAATGCTTTTTAAAAGACAAAATTGTACCTGCCTCTACTACTACCTCTGGCAGC
This sequence comes from Mustelus asterias, assembly GCF_964213995.1. Lineage (NCBI taxonomy): Eukaryota > Metazoa > Chordata > Chondrichthyes > Carcharhiniformes > Triakidae > Mustelus > Mustelus asterias. The sequence goes on from NC_135818.1 coordinate 32,279,835, forward strand.
TTGTTCCAGACACCACCACCTGTGTGAAAATAATTGCCCCTCTGGACACTTTTGCATCTCTCCCCTCTTATCTTAAACTATGCCCTCTAGTTTTAGACTCCCCTACCTTTGGGAAAAAATATTGACTATCTATCTTGTCTATACCCCTCATTACTTTATCGACCTATATAAGATCACCCCTCAGCCTTCTACGCTTCAGAGAAAAAAGTCCCAGATTATCCTGCATCTCCTTATAACTCAAACCATCAAGTCTCAGTAGCATCCTAGTAAATCTTTTCTGCACTCTTTCGAGTTTAATAATATTTGTTCTATAATAGGGTGACCAGAACTGTACACACTATTCCAAGTGTGGCCTTACCAATGTCTTGTACAACTTCAACAAGACGTCCCAACTCCTGTATTCAGTTTTCTGACCAATGAAACCAAGCATGCTGAATGCCTTCTTCACCATTCTGTCCACCTGTGACTCCACTTTTTCAAGGAGTTATGAACATGTACCCCTAGATCTCTTTGTTCTGTAACTCTCCCCAACGCCCTACCATTAACTGAGTAAGTCCTGCCCGGTTCGATCTGCCAAATGCATCACCTCGCATTTATCTAAATTAAACTCCATCTGCCATTCGTCAGCCCACTGGCCCAATTGATCAAGATCCCGTGGCAATCGGAGATAACTTTCTTCACTGTCCACTGTGCCACCAATCTTAGTGTCATCTGCAAACTTACTAACCATGCCTCCTATATTCTCATCCAAATCATTAATATAAATGACAAATAACAGTGGACCCAGCACTAATCCCTGAGGCACATCGCTGGTCACAGACCTCCAGTTTGAAAAACAACTCTGTACAACCATCGAAGCCAATTTTGTATCCATTTAGATACCTCACCCTGGATCCCGTGAGATTTAATCTTATGCAACAACCTACCATGCGGTACCTTCTCAAAGGCCTTGCTAAAGCCCATGTAGTTAACATCAACTGCACTATCCTCTTCAAAAAGCTCAATCAAATTTGTGGGACATGATTTTCTACTCACAAAGCCATGCTGACTGTTCCTAATCAGTCCTTGCATCTCTAAATGCCTGTAGATCCTTTCTCTCAAAATACTTTCCAACAATGTAGCCACCACAGATGTGATGCTCACTGGCCTGTAGTTCCCAGGCTTTTCCCTGCAGCTCTTTTTAAACAAAGGCACAACATTTGCCATCCTCCAATCTTCAGGAACCTCACCCGTGACTATTGATGATTCAGATATCTCTGCTAGGGGACCTGCAATTTCCTCCCTCGCCTCCCACAATGTCCTCGGATACACTTCATCAGGTCCCGGGGATTTATTTACCATGATGCGCATTAAGACTTCCAGCAACTCCTTCTCTGTAATATGTACACTCCTCAAGACATCACTATTTATTTCCCCAAGTTCTCTTAACATCCATGCTTTTCTCAACAGTAAATATTGATGAGAAATATTAATTTAGGATCTCACCCATCTCTTGTGGATCCACACATAGATGATCTTATTGATCCTCAGGAGGCCCTACTCTCTCCCTTACTCTTTTGCCCTTTATGTATTTGTAGAAGCTCTTTGAATTCTCCTTTGCATTATCTGCCAAAACAATCTCGTGTCCCTTTTTGCCCTCCTGATTCCTCTCTTAACTCTACTCCTACACCCCCTATACTCTTCAAGGGATTCATTTGATCCCTGCTGCCTATGCATGTCATGTCTCCTCCTTCTTCTTGACCAGAGCATCAATATCCCGAGTCATCCATGGTTCCCTACTTCTGCCAGCCTTGCCCTTCATTCTAAGAGGAATGTGCTTACCCTGAATCCTGGTTAGCACACTTTTGACAGCCTCCCACTTACGTCCCTTTGCCTTCCCACAGACTCCCCCAATTAACTTTTGAAAGTTCCTGCCTGATACCATCAAAATTGGCCTTGCCCCAATTTAGAATTTTAACTTTTGGGCCAGACCTATCATTCTCCATAGCTATCTTAAAACTAATAGAATTATGGTCACTGGTTCCAAAGTGATCCCTCACTAACACTTCTGTCACCTACCCTTCGTTATATCCCAAGAGGAGGTCAAGTTTTGCCCCCTGTCTAGTCGGGCCATCCACATACTTCTGTCAAGAAGCCAATTTTGTATCCATTTAGAAAGCTCACCCTGGATCCTGTGAGATTTAATCTTATGCAACAACCTACCATGCGGTACCTTCTCAAAGGCTACTTTCTCCCTTGTTAAACGATCAAAAGATAGGGTCTTTTAAGAGACTTTTGGATAAGTTCATGGAAGTTAGTAAGATAGAGGGTTATAGGTAAGCCTAGTGGGTAGGGACATGTTCGGCGCAACTTGTGGGCCGAAGGGCCTGCTTGTGCTGTAGCTTTTCTATGTTCTATGTTCTAAGAAGGGGAGTAGAGACAACCCTGGTAATTATAGACCAGTGAGCCTTATTTCTGTTGTGGGCAAAGTTTTGGAAAGGCTTATAAGAGATAGGATTTATAATCATCTAGAAAGGAATAATTTGATTAGGGATAGTCAACATGGTTTTGTGAAGGGTAGGTCGTGCCTCACAAACCTTATTGAGTTCTTTGAGAAGGTGACCAAAGAGGTGGATGAGGGTAAAGCAGTTGATGTGGTGTTTGTGGATTTCAGTAAAGCGTTTGATAAGGTTCCCCACGGTAAGCTATTGCAGAAGATACGGAGGCATGGGATTGAGGGTGATTTAGTGGTTTGGATCAGAAATTGGCTAGCTGTAAGAAAACAGAGTGTGGTGGTTGATGGGAAATATTCATCCTGGAGTTCAGTTACTAGTGGTGTACCACAAGGATCTGTTTTGAGGCCACTGCTGTTTGTCATTTTGATTAATGACCTGGATGAGTGCGTAGAAGGATGGGTTAGTAAATTTGCGGATGATACTAAAGTCGGTGGAGTTGTGGACAGTGCGGAAGGTTGTTGCAGGTTACAGAGGGACATAGATAAGCTGCAGAGCTGAGCTGAGAGGTGGCAAATGGAGTTTAATGTGGAAAAGTGTGAGGTGATTCACTTTGGAAGGAGTAACAGGATTACAGAGTACTGGGCTAATGGTAAGATACTTGGTAGTGTGGATGAACAGAGGGATCTGGGTGACCATGTGCATAGATCCCTGAAAGTTGGCACCCAGGTTGATAGGGTTGTTAAGAAGGCGTACAGTGTGTTAGCTTTTATTGGTAGAGGGATTGAGTTTCGGAGCCAGGAGGTCATGCTGCAACTGTACAAAACTCTGGCGTGGCCGCATTTGGAGTATTGCATACAGTTCTGGTCGCCGTATTATAGGAAAGATGTGGAAGTGTTAGAAAGGGTGCAGAGGAGATTTACCAGGATGTTGCCTGGGATGGTGGGAAAATCGTATGAGGAAAAGCTGAGGGTCTTGAGGTTGTTTTCGTTAGAGAGAAGAAGGTTAAGAGGTGGCTTAATCGAGGCATACAAGATGATCAGAGGATTAGATAGGGTGGATAGTGAGAGCCTTTTTCCTCGGATGGTGTTGGCTAGCACGAGGGGACATAGCTTTAAATTGAGGGGTGAGAGATATAGGACAGATGTTAGAGGTAGGTTCTTTACTCAGAGAGTAGTAAGGGCGTGGAATGCCCTGCCTGCAGCAGTAGTGGACTCGTCAACATTAAGAGCATTCAAATGGTTATTGGATAAACATATGGATGATATTGGAATAGTGTCGATTAGAGGGGCTTGAGATTGGTTCCACTGGTCGGCGCAACATCGAGGGCCGAAGGGCCTATACTGCGCTGTTATATTCTATGTTCTAAAACTCTGGTGCGGCCGCACTTGGAGTATTGCGTACAGTTCTGGTCGCCGCATTATAGGAAGGATGTGGAAGCATTGGAAAGGGTGCAGAGGAGATTTACCAGGATGTTGCCTGATATCGTGGGAAGGTCTTATGAGGAAAGGCTACTTGAGGCTGTTTTCGTTAGAGAGAAGAAGGTTAAGAGGTGACTTAATAGAGGCATATAAGATTATCAGAGGATTAGATAGGGTGGACAGTGAGAGCCTTTTTCCTCGGATGGTGATGGCTATCACAAGGGGACATAGCTTTAAATTGAGGGGTGATAGATATAGGACAGATGTTAGAGGTAGGTTTTTACTGAGAGAGTAGTAAGGACGTGGAATGCCCTGCCTGCAACAGCAGTGGACTCGCCAACATTAAGGGCATTTAGATGGTCATTGGATAAACATATGGATGATATTGGAATAGTGTAGGTTAGATGGGCTTTAGATTGGTTTCACTGGTCAGCGCAACATCGAGGGCCGAAGGGCCTGTACTGCGCTGTAATGTTCTATGTTCTATACTGAATGAGAAATTCCTCCTTAATACATTCAACAAATTTCTCTCCATCCAAGCCTCTAATAATATGGCTGTCCCAGTCAATGTTGTGAAAGTTAAAATCTCCTACTATTACCACCCTAGTTTTCTTGGAGCTATCTGTAATCTCCTTACATATTTGCTCCTCAATTTCCCGCTGACTATTTGGGGGCCTATAGTACAACCCTATCGAAGTGATTTCCCTCTTCTTATTTCTTAGTTCTACCCATATAGACTCAGTGGCTGAACCCTCGGATATATCCCCTCTCAGTATTGCTGTGATGTTTTCTCTAATCAAAAGTGCAACTCCCCGTCCTCTCTTACCTCCTGTTTTATCTTTCCTATAGCATCTGTACCCTGGAACATTGAACTGCTGGTCCTGTCCCTCCCTTAACCATGTTTCAGTAATTGTTATAGTATCCCACTCCCACACACCCATTCATGCCCAGAATTCATCTGCATTGCCCATCTGGCCTCTTGCATTGAAATAAATGCAGTTTAATCTGGACTTCCCCTGCTCTCTGTCTTGCTTTTGCCTGGTCTATCTGGTACTAGGATTACTGACACTGCCTTTACTACTTAATGTGCTCTCTTTAACTTCTGTGCTGTCGTCAACCTTCTCTTCTGTCTTCCTACTGCTTTGGATCCCACCCCCCTGCCAAACTAGTTTAAACTCTCCCGAGTGGCTCTAGCAAATCTCCCCGCCAGGATGTTCGTCCTCCTCCAGGATGTTAGTCCTCCTCCAGGATGTTAGTCCCTCTGCAGTTCAGGTATAACCCGTCCCCCTTGAACAGGTCACCCCTTCCCCGGAATAGATCCCAATGATCCAAAAATCTTAATCCCTGCCCCCTGCACCAGCTCTCAAGCCATGCATTCTTCTGCCTAATCTTCCTATTCCTACTCTCACTAGCATATGGCACCGGTAGTAATCCAGATATTACTACCTTCGCAGTCCTGCACTTTAGCCTTCTGCCTAACTCTCTATATTCATACTTCAGGACCTCATCCCTTTTTCTACCTGTGTCGTTGGTACCAATATGTATAATTACTTCTGGCTACTCACTTTCCCCCTTAAGAATGTCCTGCAATTGCTCAGAGATGTCCTTGACCCTGGCACCAGGGTGGCAACACACCATCCTGAATTGTATTGTTATCACAATTCAATTCAGCCCCGTCACTGTTGTTGAAGTGGAAACTTTCCTACTTCTTGACTGTGATATAAAGACTCAACAAAATTCGTTCCGACAATATAACAAGCATTTATTTACGAATAACTGCATGCAGTATATGGCTGAAACTTGGGGTCAGAGAGCAGTTGGTTTAACTGCTGATTCTTCCACAAGTCCGCAATTACACAGAGAAACAGATTATGTATTTATACATAATCATTATCAGTTTTTGTGACCAGAGCATATTCAGGAATTCGATTAGTAATAGAATCATAAGCAATATCATTAATCATGTTTTAACTTGCTGACCTCCTAAAACTCTTTGTCTCATTATTCATACCGTTATCTTGTCCTTTGATGGAACAGGAGAAGGTCGGTGACTCCTTCCTCTCTGACCTTATCTTGTTTTATTTACTCATACAACCTTATTAACTCTTACAGGGGTCTGGCATTTTGAAATAGCTTTGGTCAGCCGTTCTTTATATTGTAACAAATAATTGACCAATTTTCCCATCATGCCCTTACTTAATTCGTACAACTTCACACTGTGACGAGTTTTAAATAAACCAATCATCTATCTAATCACATAATTAGAAGTTAGGAGACTGTGTAAGGCATTTCCTGAGCTTTAATGGATCAAATGAATACAGACATTGGTTCTGTCTTGAATACATGTTTCGGGTCTGTCGTCTCAAAAGAGGACACAAATTGGAAGCCAGAAATGTTGGCGAATGCAAGATTTAGTGAGAGGGAAGAACTGAGGAAGATCAATATTAGTCGAGAAATGATGCTGGGAAAATCGATGGCATTGAAGGTGGATAAATCCCCAGGGCCTGATAATCTGCATCCCAGAGTACTTAAGGAAATGGCTCAAGAAATAGTGGATGCTTTGGTGGTCATCTTCCAGGATTCTATAGACTCTGGAACAGTCCCTGCAGATTGGAGGGTAGCTAATGTCACTCCAATGTTCAAAAAGGGAGGTAGAGAGAAAACCGGGAATTATAGACCAGTAAGCTTAACATCAGTAGTGGGAAAATTCTCGAATCCATTATCAAGGACTTTATAGCAGATCATTTAGAAAGCAGCGGCAGGATCAGACAGAGCCAGCATGGATTTATGAAGGGGAAATCATGCTTGACAAATCTGTTGCAATTCTTTGAAGATGTAACTAATAGAGTTGATAAGGGGGAGCCAGTCGATGTGGTATATTTGGACTTTCAGAAAGCGTTTGACAAAGTCCCGCATAAGAGATTATCGTGCAAGATTAAAGCGCATGGGATTGGGGGAAGTATATTGAGATGGATAGAAAACTGGTTGGCCTGATGGCATCTATCCTAAACTGCTCAGGGAGACGAGATGTAATTGCTGGGCCTCTGACGGAAATATTTGTCCCTTCATTGAACACAGGTGAGGTCCCTGAGTATTGGAGGATAGCGAATGTGGTACCGTTGTTTAAGAAGGGTAGCAGGGATAACCCGGGTAATTATAGGCCAGTGAGCTTGACGTCCGTGGTAGGGAAGTTGTTGGAGAGGATTCTTAGAGACAGGATGTATGTGCATTTAGGACGGAACAATCTCATTAGTGACAGACAGCATGGTTTTGTAAGAGGGAGGTCGTGCCTTCCAAATTTGGTGGAGTTTTTTGAGGAAGTGACAAAAACGGTTGTCGTAGGAAGGGCCGTGGATGTCGTCTATATGGATTTCAGTAAGGCATTTGACAAAGTCCCTCATAGCAGGTTGGTTAAGAAGGTTAAGGCTCATGGGATACAAGGAGAGGTGGCTAGATCGGTAGAGAACTGGCTTAGCCACAGGAGACAGAGGGTAGCAGTCGAAGGGTCTTTTTCTGGTTGGAGGTCTGTGACCAGTGGTGTTCCACAGGGCTCTGTACTGGGACCTCTGCTATTTGTGATATATATAAATGATTTGGAAGAAGGTGTAACTGGTGTAATCAGCAAGTTTGCGGATGACACGAAGATGGCTGGAATTGCGGATAGCGATGAGCATTGTCGGGCAATACAGCAGGATATAGATAGGCTGGAAAATTGGGCGGAGAGGTGGCAGATGGAATTTAATCTGGATAAATGCGAAGTGATGCATTTTGGAAGAACTAATGTAGGGAGGAGTTATACAATAAATGGCAGAGCCATCAAGAATATAGAAACACAGAGGGACCTAGGTGTGCAAGTCCACAAATCCTTGAAGGTGGCAGCACAGGTGGAGAAGGTGGTGAAGAAGGCATGTGGTATGCTTGTCTTTATAGGACGGGGTATAGAGTATAAAAGCTAGAGTCTGATGTTGCAGCTGTATAGAACGCTGGTTAGGCCACATTTGGAGTATTGCGTCCAGTTCTGGTCGCCGCATTACCAGAAGGACGTGGAGGCTTTAGAGAGAGTGCAGGGAAGGTTTACCAGGATGTTGCCTGGTATGGAGGGTCTTAGCTATGAGGAGAGATTGGGTAAACTGGGCTTGTTCTCCCTGGAAAGATGGAGAATGAGGGGAGACCTAATAGAGGTGTACAAAATTATGAAGGATATAGATAGGGTGAACAGTGGGAAGCTTTTTCCCAGGTCGGAGGTGACGATCACGAGGGGTCACGGGCTCAAGGTGAGAGGGGCAAAGTATAACTCCGATATCAGAGGGACGTTTTTTACACAGAGTGGTGGGGGCCTGGAATGCGCTGCCGGGTAGGGTGGTGGAGGCAGACACGCTGGCATCGTTTAAGACTTACCTGAATAGTCACATGAGCAGTCTGGGAATGGAGGAATACAGACGAATGGTCTAGTTGGACCAATGAGCGGCACAGGCTTGGAGGGCCGAAAGGCCTGTTTCCTGTGCTGTACTGTTCTTTGTTCTTTGTTTTTTCTTCAGAGAGGAAACAAAGAGTAGGAATTAATGGGCGCTTTTCAAATTGGTAGGCAGTAACTAATGGGGTGCCACAGGGACCGGTGCTGGGACCCCACTATTCACAATATATATTAATGATTTGGCTGAGGGAACAAAATGTAACATCTCAAAGTTTGCAGATGATACCAAGTTGGGTGGGAGGGTGAACTGTGATGAGGATGCAGAGATCCTTCAGAATGATCTGGACATATTGCGTGAGTGGGCAAATCAATGGCAGATGCAGAATAATTTGGATAAATGTGAGGTTATTGACTTTCAAAGCTAAAACACGATGGCAGATTGCTACCTAAATGGCTGCGAATTTGGAGAGGGGATTGTGCAGCAGGACTTGGGTGTCCTTGTGCACCAGTCACTGAAGGTAAGCATGCAGGTTCAGCAAGCGGTAAAGAAGGCAAATGGTATCTGTTGGCCTTCATCACGAGAGATTTTGAGTACAGGAGCAGGGATGTTTTGTTGCAATTATACAGGGCCTTGGTGAGGCCACACCTAGAGTAGTGTGTGCAGTTTTGGTCTCCTTTTCTGAGGAAGGATGTTTTGCTCTCGAGGGAGTGCAGCGAAGGTTTATGAGGCTGATTCCGGGGATGGCGAGACTGATGTATGAGGAGAGATTGACTAGGTTAGGATTGTTTTCACTGGAGTTCAGATGAATGAGGGGGGATCTTATAAAATTCCAACAGGACTAGACTGGGTAGATGCAGGGAGGATATTCCCGAGGGACAGTCTGAGGATTCAGGGTAGATCACAGGATGGAGGTGAGGAGACATTTCTTCACCCAAAGAGTAGTGAGCTTGTGGAATTCATTACCACAAGAAGTAGTTGATGCCAAAACATTGAATGTATTCAAGAGGTGGCTGGATATAGCACTTGGGGCGAATGGGATCAAAGGTTGTTGGGGGAAAAAGCAGGATTAGGCTATTGAGTTGGATGATCAGCCATGATCGTAATGAATGGCGGAGTAGGCTCGATGGGCCAAATGGCCGCCTCCTGGTCCGCTCGTCTATATTTCTACGTGTCAAAACTGCTACCAGAATTCGGATTCTGAAGGCCATGCTGATCATGTCTATGATTCTTATTTCACAGGGACTGGAGGGAGAGGACGATGGTGCTATTAGCATGCTTTCTGATAATACCGCCAAACTTACATCAGCAGTCAGGTTAGTACTCATGTGAAAAAATATTACATCCGGCAGTCTGTATTTTTCAGAGTTAGTATTTGTAGACCAACTTTTTTAGAAACATGCGGAGATTGTTTATTGTCAAAAATGCTACTTCCACTCTATAGATAAAAAATCTTCTAAAATTAAACAAGAATACACACTTTATTGTGAAATAAATTATTTCATAGATGGCTCAGAGATACATGATAGCCACCATCTCTAAATAGCCAGATAGGCTGTGAGTAGCAATCTATTAGTGGATTATAGAAACATAGAAAATATGAGTGGGAGAGTCAATTACAAGGGGCACAGGTTCAAGGTGAGAAATGTGCAGGGCAAGTTGTTCACGCAGCGTAGTGGGTGCCTGGAACACGCTGCCAGAGGAGGTGGTGGAAGCAGGCACATTAGCAACATTTAAGAGGCATCTGGAAGGGTACATGAATAGGGAGGGAGTAGAGGAAAACAGACCAAGTAAGGGCAGAAGTTTTTTTAGTTTAATTAGGGTATCATGATCGGCATGAGCTTGGAGGGCCAAAGAGCCTCTTCCTGTGCTGTACTTTGCTGTGTTCTTTGAGCAGGCCATTCAGCCATTCAATCCTGCTCCACCATTCCATATGAACATGACTCCAGGCTGGCGTGTTGCTTCCCTGGTGCTCGGGTCCGGGATGTCACTGAACAGCTGCATGCATCCTGAAGTGTGAGGGTGATAAACCAGTGGCCATGGTGCATCTTGATACCAACGGCATGGGTAGAAAGAGGGGTGAGGTGTTGCATCAAGAATTCAGGGAGCTAGGCAGTAGAATTTTTTTTAAAAAGGACTTCTCGGGTTATAATCTCTAGATTACACCCAGTGTCATGTGCTAGCAAGCACAGGAATAGGAGAATAGTGCAGGTGAATGCATGGCTTAAGAGTTGGTGCAGGAGGGAGGGTTTTAGATTCCTGGATCACTGGGACCATTTCTGGGGAAGGTGGGACCTGTGCAAGCATTGATCTACGTCTACTCCCACTTGGAAATAAGTGGACGTATTAGCGAGAGGCACCATGGTTTTGTGAAGGGGAGGTCGTGTCTCACTGACTTGAACGAGGTTTTCAAGGAAGTGAAAAAGATGATTGATGAGGTTAGGGCAGTGGATGCTGTCTACATGGACTTCGGTAAGGCCTTTGACAAGGTCCCTCATGGCAAACTGGTACAGAAGGTGAAGTCGCACGGGATCAGGCACAGGGAGTAATCCTGAGATTACAACCCTAAAGGTCCTGCTTTTTAACTTTCTACCTAACTCCCTAAACTGCTGCTGCAGGACCTTATCACTCTTCCTGCCTATGTCATTCTACCAATATGTACCACAACCTCTGGCTGTTCACCCTCTCCCTTCGGAATGCTTTCTGCCTGTTCAGAGACATCCCCACATCATGTTCAGAGACACCCAGGACCCTGGCACTAGGCAAGCAACATATCATCCTGGAGTCTCTTTCACATCACAGAAGCACCTATCTGTACTCCTAATATGGAGTCCCATAAAACTATTGCTCTAGTCCTCTTTGTCCCTCCCTGCTTAACAATAGGTCCTCTTTGTCCCTCCCTGCTTAACAACAGAGCCTGCCATGGTGCCACTGCTCTGGCTGCTGCTGCTATTATTCCCTGATGGGCCATTCCCCCCAACAATATCCAAAGCGGTATACTTGTCAGAGAGGGGGACGATCACAGGAGATTCCTGCACTGACTGCCTGCCTCTTCTAGCAGTCACCATCTGTCTGCCTGCACCTTGCGTGTCACCACATCACTAAAACTCCTGTCTATGACGCTTTCTGCCACCTTCATGCTCCTAAGTGCATCCAACTGTTGCTCCAACCTATCCATGCAATCTGCAATTGGGTGCACTTCCTGCAGGTGTAGTTGTCCGAGATACTGAAAGCGTCACAGATCTCCTACATCTCACAAGTGCAGCACTTAACCCCACTGACTGTCATTTCTATCACCAATTAAATTATTTAAGGAAAGTTATTGAACTCTTACTTTCACTTATCGCTGCGGATACCCGAGGTAGGTCTTTATATCACTTACTTTCCCAGGGTGCTCTCTGGATCTCTCGCTGCAGATTAACAATTACAAAACAAGATGAACGAAAACAAAACAAAAGGGAAAAAGCACCTCCTACTACTCTGCACCGAATTATCAAGTTACCAAATTTCCATCCCACTCTGGCTGTCTCACTCGGGTTGTCTCCGACTGATGTGCGCAAAGCTTACTGAGTGTGTGTTGTAACTTTCTTTTTGTTCTCACTGGATCAACGAAGGTTGAGGGGTGACCTGATAGAAGTCTACAAGATTGTGAGGGGCATGGACAGAATGGATAGTCAGAAGCCTTTTCCCCAGGGTGGAAGAGTCAATTACTAGGCGGGTATAGGTTTCAGGTGCAAGGGGCAAGGTTTGAAAGAGAGGTACGAGGCAAGTTTTTTTACACAGAGGGTGGTGGGTGCCTGGAACTCGCTGCTGGGGGAGGTAGTGGAAGCAGTTACGATAATGACTTTTAAGGGAGCTTTTTGAAAGATACATGACTAGGATGGGAATAGGGGGATATGGTCCCTGGAAGGGTAGGGGCTTTCAGTTCACATGGGCAGCATGGTCGATGCAGGCTTGGAGGGCCGAAGGACCTGTTCCTATGCTGTAATTTTCTTTGTTTGTTCTTTGTTCTCTTTGTTTGCCTCTCTCTTATATAAAGCTCAGCTGGGCTGAGATGACTCTCACATCAGTTGGGTTTCAAACAGAAGAACGCAATTTACACCTTTTGCCTCTAATTAGGCTTCAAGTGATTGACAGATAACTGCCTCTCGGCTATTTGGATGGGGCAGCTCCTTTTACTAACTAACGAGACCACTGAACTTATAACTGAAAAAAGAAAAAACAGGAAAAGTAGATTTACCACTCACCTCGTTAATTACCACACTGCTCCAAATTTCAATCCCACTCTGGCTGCCTCACTCTGGCGCTCTCCCACTCACGCGCGCAAAGCTTCTTTAAAAATCTTGCTTCCCATCTTGTTCTCCCCACTAACCATACCCCCCTACCCCAACCCCCTGCATCCACTTCACTAGGTCACATGTCTCAGGTTGTCCTTTGACACTCTGCACCTTTGTTCTGCCATTTGCACATTCCAATCTCTTAATGGGCTGCTATTAGCACCATTCTCAGCCTTTAATCCCACCATTTATATTCCCTTTGTCTTTTTGTCTATGACATCTTTGTCAATTGCACCCCGCCCCCTAACAGTCTAAATCTCCTCCTATTTTCTTTGTTTTCAGCTCTGATTAAGGGCCATCCAGACTTGAAATGTTAGCTCTATTCTCTCTCCACAGCTGCTGTCAGACCTGTTGAGATTTTCTGGCATTTTCTGTTCTTGTTTTAGATTTCAGCATCCGCAGTATTTTTCATTTATCTCATTTAAGCTGATTATGGACAAAGTCATAGACAAGTTGCAAAAAAAAATTTTGGATGGGGGAAGAGTGGATTTTAGTAAAATAAGGCAGGATCTGACGAAGGTACACAGAAGAGCAATGGAGGGGGTGTTCAAAAAGGAAACAGGGAGGGCATAAGCCCTCTTAGGAAAGTAAAGATGGGATATGAGAAATCTCTGGCTGGTAAAAGTAGGGAAATTCACAAGATATCCTACAAATAAATAGGAAGAGGATAACCAGGGAAAGAGTAGGGCCAACTGTGAACCAAGGGGGCAATGTGGGTGGAGCCAGGGGACATTGGTAGAATGTTGAACAAATACTTCACATCCATCTTCACCCAAGAGATTAAGGAACTCAGGGAGTGAGATGGCAAGGTCTTGAGCAAATTGACACAGGAAAGGGCATTGGAGATGTTGACAGGCTTAAAAGTGGACAAATCTCCAGGTCTGGCTGAACTGTGTCCTAGACTGCTGTGGGAGGCAAGAGAAGCAATTGCAGGGGCTCTGACCCAAATTTTTGATTCCTCTCTGGCTACGGGGGAGCTGCCAAACAACTGGAGAACAGGTAATGTGGTTCCACTATTTAAGAAGGTTTGTAGAGATAAGCCAGGAACCACAGACCAGTGAGTCTCATGTCAGTGGTAGGGAAAGTATTGGAGAAACTTCTCAAGGAGAGCATTTATCTTCACTTAGAGAGGCGAGACTTGATCAGGGATAATCAGCATGGTTTTGTCAGAGGGAGGTTGTGTCTAACAAATTTGATTGAATTTTTTGAGAAAGTGACCAGGGGTGTGCAGATGAGGATAGTGCAATCCATGTGGTTTATATAGGTTTCAGCAAAGCCTTTGACAAGGTCCCACATGAGAGACTTATAAAGAAGGAAAATGCACATGGGGTACAGGGTAATTTGATAAAGTGGATTCAAAATTGGCTCAGTTGTAGGAGACAAGAGAGTTATGACAGATGGCCGCTTTAGTGACAAAGAACAATACAGCACAGGAACAGGCCCTTCAGCCCTCCAAGCCCGCGCCGCTCCCTGGTCCAAACTAGACCATTCTTTTGTATCCCTTCATTCCCACTCCGTTCATGTGGCTATCTAGATAAGTCTTAAAAGTGACTGGAAGCCAGTGTCCAGTGGTGCACCACAGGTATCTGTGCTGGGTCCTATTATTCGTCATTTATTTAAATTACATCAATGACTACGTGGAGGGGTAGGATTAGTAAGTTTGCGGATGACACAAAGATTGACTGGGTGGCTAACAGTGAGGCTGAATGTCTTGGGCTACAAGAAGATACAATCAGGCAGGATGGTTAAATGGGTAGGTAAGTGGCAGGTGGAATTTAACTCTGAAAAGTATGAGATGATAAACTTCAGAAGGAGTAATTTGACAAGGAAGTACTTAATGATCGGCATGACACGAGGAGGTTCTTTGGCATTTTTGTCCATAGATCTCTGAAGGCGGAAGGGCATGTTAGTAGGGTGAAGGCATATGGGATACTGGCCTTTATCAATCGAGGCATAGATTTCGAAGCAGGAAGGTCATGCTGTAGATGTATAGAACTTTGGTGAGGCCACATCTGGAGTACTGGGTGCAGTTCTGGTCGCTCCATTATTATTGCATTTAAGCAGGTACAAAGGAAATTCACGAGCAGACTGCCTGGGATGGAATATTTAAGTTATGAAGAGAGGTTGGATATACTTGGATTGTTTTCATTGGAGCAGAGGAGATTGAGGGACGACCTGAACGAGGTGTACAAAATTATGAGAGGCATGAACAGAGTGGATAAAGAGCAGCTCTTCCCCTCAGTTGAAGGGTCAGTTACAAGGGGTTCAAGGTGAGGGGCAGGAGGGAGGACATGAGGAAAAATGTTTTTACCCAGAGAATGATGGTGGTCTGGAAAGCTCTCCCTGGGAGGGTGGTGGATGCTACACATCCTTTAAAAAGTACCTGGATGAGCACTTAGCCTTGAATGTTCTGATGTGCTATGAGCCAAGTGCTGGTGAATAGGATTAGGTGTGGAGTCAGCTATTTCTTACATGTCATTGCAGGCTCGAAGGGATGAAGGGCCTCTTCTGCACTATATGTATGATTCTATGATCATGACTGATATCCAACTCTGTAATCTGTTCCCTTTTCCACCCATATGCTTTGATTCCTTTAGCACCAAGAGTAATATCTAACTCCTTTAAAACATACAGGACAGAATTTCCCCCCAAAATTTAGAAGTGTCATAATGGCAAGAAAACTGGAGTTTTCTGCACTGGTCTCTTACCTCACAATCTTTTGACACTTAGTGCAATGAGAGAGTCTCCGTGCGAATCATGCCGGCATGGAGTCTCTAGCCACCTGCCTTGCCCAAAGTGGCTGCAGCTTTACACTGTAAACAAGGGGGAGCTGCATTTAAATGCTAATGATGCAGTCACAACCAGGAAGATGGCACCTCTTACAGCATCGCCACAATTTATTGAGGGAAAGTTGGGATGGCCACTGGACACCATGAAGGAGAGGAGAGCCATCCTCTTGCCCCGAGATGGTCAATGACCTAGGGGTTGGGCCGACAATGCAGCCTGGGAAGCGGTGGCAGCGGCTGTCGGTGCCCGTGCACTGACACACAGGACCGGTGTCCAGTACAGAAAGAAAATGAATGATCTCGTTTGGGCAGCAAATGTGAGTGTCCATCCCATTCTGGTATCTGTCCTGTCTGTTGCGCTTGGAATGTCCACGTTGATACATTCCCTGACACCCCACATGTTCAGCACCCGGCCCTCTAGCATCTTCCTCCAACCAATCTGGCACCCCTGTCGCAAACCCAGATTGCTGAGGCACGGTCCCGAAAGACGCCACCCGATTCACCCCCAACACTCCTGACACCCCAAGCCCTTCCATAGATCAGGCTTTCAATGCCCCGCTTTATACCCGCAGGCAAAGATGGCCCATAACAGTAGGGAGCAGGAAAAGACCAATGGTGGGATCCTCGAGCTGTGTCTCTGGACTCCCTTCATGGACTACCATGCCATGAAGTTGTCAGGGGAAGCTGAGGATAGAACTGTGACCAACAGCCAGGTCGGCGAGTGCTTCAGAAGTGAGGAGCCACAAAACCTTCACTCTTATGACCTATCTCAAGCAAATTGCAATCTGCCCAGATACTTGTCCCTCCCTTGCGTTGAACCATGTGTCTTTCAGGAGATGACCCCGATGAGGTAGGTCTGTCATGAGTTGGTGCCTCCCCAGTGTTGACCCCCGTCACCTCCTGGTATCGACTCCCATGGCTACCCTGGAAGGAAGGTCTAAGGAAACCTCGGAGGAAAGCCCAGAAGAATCCTTCAAGGAAAGCATCGACCAGTCGAAACAGGCATCACACGCACTGTCCACCAGCTCAGATACAGTCACCTTGGTGGGATGTTACTGGTGAGGCGTTGGGTCCCTTGCTGGTGAGCACCCCACAGCTGCAAATGCACATCAGGTGGAGGCGGGAACATCTGAGGGCTTGGCAGGTAGTGGTCTCCCAGAGCCAAGGGAAAAACTGGCTCCTAGCCAGTTACCGGGCCGCTGTGATCAGTTCTCCTGACGCTGCTGGAGAGGCAGAGCTGGGGATTGCAGGAGGGGCTGTCAGCAACGTTCAGCAACTGCAAGGCTGTTTGGGCGAGTCTCGCAGCCTTCAGGAGGTGATGCTGACATTATGTGGTACCAAGGCCAACCCTGCAAGGGAGGCTATCTCGGGGGAGAGCTTGGGGCAGGAGGTGGTTGCCATAGATGGTGGGGTCCAAGGCATGACCAAGTCTCAGAGGATCATGGCTGAGGGCCTCGAGAGCATGCTGGAGACACAGATGGCTGCGGGTCCCAGTCCCAGAGAGCATTTGCAGTGGGCCTCAAGAGCATGGCCCATTCTGTGGACTACTGCTGAGGGGGCTCCAGAGCTTGGGCGAGACCCTGAAGGCTATCGAGGGATCCAGAGAATGACCAAAGATCAGAGGGCTATTGCTGAGGGGATCCAGAGCTTGGTCCAGATTCAGAAGGCCATCGCTGAGGGCTCAACCATGTTGCAGATGCATTGAGCCTCCAGGACTGGCAGAGCCAGGTGATGCTGAGGCCTCTACACCAGCTGCCCCACTGTCTCATAGTGTTGCAGGGGTCCATGGGCACCCTGAGGGAGGAGGAAGCACCGGAACCCATGGGGGCCTTCCACCCAGGAGCACCTGGGAGTCCCCAGCCCTTCTGAATCCCCTCTCCCAACACCGGTAAATTTCACGGGCAGCGGTCTGAACAGGGTGGCACGGCTACATCTGTGACATCCGAAGCCTCAGCAGATGCCTGCCAAGGCCATTACCGGCCACAAGGTATGGAACACAGCTGACCACCTCCATCTCTGATATGCGCTTAGATGTAGTGGTAGACCATGTAAAATTAAGAAGTTGTAAGGACACCAAGCGGGCACAGTTGAAGGCATGCACTAGTTAGGGTTTTGTAATTGTCAATTTACAACTTCAATAATAAATGTTATTGCACCCCACAGCTGTGACTGATCTGTCTGTGATCCGCCTCCCACAGGGATATCTTTGCGTATGGTTGGGACATAGAGGTGCAGAACGTCGTTCAGTGCGAGAGAGGCCCTTCAACCCAATGAGTCTCTGATCCCCAGGTCCCAGCACCTGTGTCAGATCTGTGACTGCCATGGTACTCCAAGCACTCACCCAAAAACACTGTTAAGGTAATGAGGTCACTGGCCCTCATCGCTGGTGGGATATGAGCAGCATGAGCTCCTCTGTTCCAGTCCCCAGCAGCCGCATGTAGGCCTACAGTGAGAGAAGTCCTTGGATGGCATCCTCATCACTCACTGGACCCTATGGCCGTCCCCCACAACAGTAGCCACCCCCCCCCCCCCCCCCCCCCCCCCCCCCGGCTGCACAGGACCCGACACCCCCCCCCCCCCCCCCCCAAACCCCGGCTGCACAGTAGTGCTCCGACCCTTAATCAGACACGGGCCAGACAGAGCATTTTACCAAGGCTTTTTCCCCATAACCCCACATATTTATCCCACTAATCCCCCTAACCTACACATCTTGGCACACCGAGGGGCAATTTAGCACGGCCAATCCACCTAACCTGCACATCTTTGAACTGTGGGAGGAAACTGGAGCACCCATAGGAAACCCATACAGACACTGGGGGAATGTGCAAACTCCACACAGACTGTCCTCTAAGGCAGGAATCGAATCCAGGTCCCTGGCACTGTGAGCTAGCAGTGTTAGCCACTGTGCCGTCCTTCTGTTACACCAGGGCAGCATCACCGTGTGCCACATAGCGAGTCATCATCACCACTTGCCTGGACCAGTAACTTTCTGACACTGCCAAGTGAGAATCATCATCCTGGTGTGATGTCAGTGGGACCCATGGCAGGTGGTGTGGAAAAGAGGTTGGGTGGGGGGAGAGGTGAAGTGGAGGTTCGAGCTGTGGGACGCAGCGCCTCCTAGTCAGAGAACTTTGTGGTGAGGACCTCCCTCACCATCCTGCCCTGCTGGATCCTTGCAGATGCCTATCCTCCGTCCTCTGGCTCCTTTTCTGATTTGTTCTCCACATTCTCCTGAGCCTCGATGTGGAGATACCAGTGCTGTACCGGGGTAGGCACAGTAAGAAGTCTTACAACACCAGGTTAAAGTCCAACAGGTTTATTTGGAATCATGAGCTTTCGGAGCACTGCTGCTCCTGGTTGTGGAGCTCACAGCATTCGACCACAATGATGTGGGAGACCCTCGGGGCTGTACTGGAGGCCCTGCCAGAGCGGTCCAGACAATGGAACTACAGCTTCAGGAGCCCGATGCACCGATCAACAACAGACTAGGTGATGTAGCTGTCATGCACGCTCCCTGGTGGTGTGCACACATTTTTATGATGCTCTGAAGATGGTCACACACAATCTGAATGTTAAGTGAGTGAAACCCCTTCTCGTTGATGAAGGGCACCCCTTGATCATACGGGGCCCGCAGGTGATGTGCGTTCTGTCAATAACCCCCCTGAACATGGGGCATCGTAACAATGGCGTTGAAGCCTGCGACCCAGGCTTCAACGCCATTGGTCCCGGCCCACGTCAAAGTGGATGTATTTGTTTGCCCAGGCGTACAGGACGTCCGTCACCTCATGGATGCACTTGTGTGCAGAAGACTTCGAGATGCCACAGAGGTCTCCGCTGGGAGTGTGGAAGAACCCGGTGGCGTACAAGTTTAGGGCTGTCCTGACTGTCACTGTCAAAGGGAGCAGGTGGAGAGGTGCCAGGCCACGAGGACCTGGCTCAGGTGCCACACTCTCTTCCTACTGAGCTTGAGTCTGCAGTGGCACACAGCGTCCGGCAGCCCATCAAAGGACATGCAGGTCCTGTAGACCCTGGGTCTCTGTCTCCGACATCCCCTGGCATCCATCCCCCCCCCTTGGGCCGGTGGGTGGCCGCTTCCTGGCCTCCTGTCCTCCTGCTGCAGCCTCTGGCCTGGGTTGTCCTTGTTGCGGCCAGCTGGCTGTCTCCCTCCTCTGTCACAGCAGTATCACTGCTAGCCCTACGGCTCCAAAGTGAAATCCATATTTGCTTTGGGGGGGAAGGAACGAGGGAGAGAGAGCGAGACACAGTCTGTAAGGTCATATGTCTCAGTTCCCTCCCTCCCACCAACCCATGTCCCCAGGAGTCTGGACACCCTCCCCGGTACCATGTACAACCTCACTGGGCTGCTAAATGTTACCACATCCTCAACATGGCGAGCGTGGACAGCATATGGTGGCTATGAGGGGTTCCCCATTGGGAACCCTTGAAGCATAGACCTGGATGCACGTACCTGGACATCAGGTACAGTGGCTTCCAGGAATAGCTTGCAGTTCAGACACAGGAGAGAAGCACCCTCATGACTATCACGAGATGTGTTGTATGGAGCACTGCAGCGTGAGGAGCTGTGTTAACATCTGCCAAGCTCCCTTGACTGGGGAACAACTGCCAGGCCTGGTTCTTGTTACTGTTAGTGGGGCCTGGGATGGAATGTCAGCAATAAACCACAGGCCTGTCTGGCAGATAGATGGCAAGGTAACTAGTGCGACATTAGTGGGGTTGGGACTCGACCTCATGAAACTGCTCAGGTTGCTCAGCGGCTAAAGGTAATACCTGTGGACTACCCAGACCAGCATGAACACCCCTAATCCCCTGCATCCATACAAGCACCCTCACCCCACCATGCACCCTGTATAGTGCCTGACACCCACCCTGGAGGTTGGTGCTCAGTGACACTCACCTCCTCGCTCCCTTTCACTACTGTGTCTGAGCAACACTTTTATAGAGCGGTAGTGATTCGTGCTGGCATGATGTCACGCTGGAGAGGTGGAAACCATTGGTGGGGGTGGGGGGGGGTGGTGGGCATGCGCGCTGAACTCGTGAATTTATTGAAATCCAGTCAAATTCAAAGGGTGTGAAGCAGTTTGCACCATTAAAAAAGGGCTGGGAAGATGGCAAATGGATTTTTAGCATTGCATGCTACTTTCCCAGCTTGTCGTGCTGATCATTGGGCATTGCGGGGGTGATAAAATCGCGCCCACAATGTTTTTACCTCAATTGCTTTCTGTGGTAGAGGCTCATCACACTCTGGGTGAAGAAATTTCTCCTCATCTCAGTCCTAAATGGTTTACCATGTATCCTTAGACTCTGACCCCTGGTTCTGGACTTCCCTGCCCTTGGGAACATCCTTCATGCATCTACCCTGTTTAGTTCTGTTAGAATTTTATAAGTTTCTGTGAGATTTTACCCCTCATTCTTTTGAACTCCAACGAATACCATCCTAACCGACTCAATCTCAACTTGTATGTCAGTCCTGCCATTCCAGGAATCAGTCTGGTCAGTTATGATCAGCCTTTTTTTGTTTCATTTGTATCATTTTAAGAAAAACTTAGTGCGTTTTGTTTAACTGATGTAAATTGCATCTTGCTGCCTTTCAGTAATGCATTGTTACTATATTAAAATTTCATAAAGCGTTTGAAGTTAACTATCCCACAATTGCTGTGGAGCTGATTTTAAATTTTGAAATGAAGATTTGTCTGTCTTTAGGAAGTGCAATATATACTGCTGATTTCATATCCTTCTTCCTTAAAGCTCTCTGCCCGAACTGCTACAGAAAAAGAGACTCATTGATCTTCATACAAATGTGGCAACAGCTGTTTTGGAGCACATTAAGGTATAACGTTTATTGCTTGTTCATTTTATGGTGATTTCACCATCAAATTCTTTTGCAAATAATTTTATTTCTAATTCTGTCCCTGCTTGAAATGTTTCAGCAGTTAGCAGTTTGTATAACCAAAATGCCCTATGGGCGGCACGGTAGCACAGTGGTTAGCACTGCTGCTTCACAGCTCCAGGGACCTGGGTTCGATTCCCGGCTTGGGTCACTGTCTGTGTGGAGTTTGCACATTCTCCCTGTGTCTGCATGGGTTTCCTCCGGGTGCTCCGGTTTCCTCCCACAGTCCAAAGATGTGTGGGTTAGGTTGATTGGCCATGCTAAAAATTGCCCCTTAGTGTCCTGAGATACGTAGGTTAGAGGGATTAGCGGGTAAATATGTAGGGATATGGGGGTAGGGCCTGGGTGGGATTGTGGTTGGTGCAGACTCGATGGGCCGAATGGCCTCCTTCTGCATTGTAGGGTTTCTATGATTCTAAATGATCTAAGTAAAGGAAACATTTGTCAAGGCTCGGGGGCTGGGAACACACGAAGCCAGTGTGAAATACAAGGAAAGTAGAAAGAAAATTAAGCAGTGAATAAGGAGGGCTAAAAAGAGTCACAAAAAGTAATTGGCCTGCAGGATTAAGGAAAATCCCAAGGCTTTTTAATACATATATAAAGTGCAAGAGGGTAGCCAGGGAGAGGGTTGGCCCACTCAAGGACAGAGGAGGGAATCTATGCATGGAGCCAGAGGAAATGGGTGAGGTATTAAATTAGTACTTTGCGTCAGTATTCACCAAAGACTTTGTACATGATGAGTTTTGGGGAAGGGTGTGTAGATAGTTTGGGTCATGTTGAGATCAAAAAGGAGGAGGTATTGGGGTTCTTGAGAAACATTAAGGTAGAGAAGGCCCAGGGCCTGATGGGATATTCCCCAGAATATTGAGAGAGGTAAGGGTGGAAATTGCTGGGGTCTTGAGAGAAATCTTTGTATCCTCAGTGGCTGCAGGGGAGGATTGTTGTTCCTTTGTTTAAGAAGGGTAGCAAGGATAATCCAGAAATTACAGGCCGGTGATTCTTACGTCTGTGGTAGGGAAATTTTTGGAGAGGATTCTTCGAGACAGGACTTACTCCCACTTGGAAATAAGTGGACCCATATGAAGGGGAGGTCATGTCTCACTAACTTGATCAAATTTTTCGTGGAAATGATGAAGATGATTGATGAGGGTCGGGCAGTGGATGTTATCTACATGAACTTCAGTAAGGCCTTTGACAAGGTCCCTCATGGCAGACTAGTACAGAAGGTAAGGTCGCTCGGGATCAGAGGTGAGCTGGCAAGATCGTAGAAATCATAGAAACCCTACAGTGCAGAAGGAGGCCATTCGGCCCATCAAGTCTGCACCGACCACAATCCCACCCAGACCCTACCCCCACAAGATGGATACAGAACTGACTTGGTCATAGAAGACAGAAGGTAGCAGTGGAAAGGGTGTGTTTCTGAATAGAGAGCTGTGACAAGTGGCGTTCCTCAGGGATCAGTGCTGGGGCCTTTGCTGTTCATAGTATATATAAATGATTTGGAGGAAAATGTAAGTGGTTTGATTAGTATGTTTGCTGACGACACAAAAGTTGGTGGATTTGCGGATAGTGAAGAGGACCGTCAGAGGATACAGCAGGATATAGATCAGTTGGAGGCTTGGGAGGAGGCATGGTTAGTGGTTATTTATCAAAATTCGTTGGATTCTGGGGTAGTGCCAGCGGATTGGAAAACGGCTAATGTTACGCCGCTGTTTAAAAAAGGAAATAGACAAAAGGCGGGTAACTACAGGCCGGTTAGCTTAACGTCTGTAGTTGGGAAAATGCTGGAATCAATCATTAAAGAAGAAATAGTAGGCCATCTGGATAAGAATGGTTCGATTAAGCAGACGCAGCATGGATTCATGAGGGGAAAGTCGTGCTTGACGAACTTGTTGGATTTTTATGAAAATGCGACTAGTGCGGTTGACGGAGGGGAACCGGTGGATGCGGTGTTTTTGGATTTCCAAAAGGCGTTTGATAAGGTGCCTCACAAAAGGTTGCTGAAGAAGATTGGGTCACACGGAGGTGGGGGTAGGGTGTTGGCGTGGATTGGGGATTGGCTATCCGACAGGAAGCAGAGAGTTGGAATAAATGGGTGCTTTTCTGGTTGGCAGATGGTAACTAGTGGCGTGCCGCAGGGATCGGTACTGGGGCCTCAACTATTTACCATTTATATAGACGATCTGGAGGAGGGGACTGAGTGTAGGGTAACAAAGTTTGCAGACGACACAAAGATAAGTGGAAAAGTGAATCGTGTGGAGGGCATAGAAGGTCTGCAGAGAGATTTGGACAGGCTGAGTGAGTGGGCGAGGATCTGGCAGATGGAGTATAACATTGACAAATGCGAGGTTATTCAGTTTGGAAGAAATAATAGCAAATTGGATTATTATCTAAATGGAAAAAAATTGAGGCATGCTACTGTGCAGAGGGACCTGGGGGTCCTTGTGCATGAGACGCAAAAACCCAGTCTACAGGTGCAAAGGTGATCAAGAAGGCAAATGGGATGTTGGCCTATATCGCAAGGGGGATAGAATATAAAAGCAGAGATATCTTGCTGCATCTGTACAGGGCATTGGTGAGGCCGCAGCTGGAATACTGTGTGCAGTATTGGTCCCCTTATTTGCGGAAGGATATATTGGCCTTGGAGGGAGTGCAGAGAAGGTTCACCAGGTTGATACCAGAGATGAGGGGTGTTGATTTTGAGGAGAGACTGAGCAGATTGGGTTTGTACTCGTTGGAATTTAGAAGGCTGAGGGGGGATCTTATAGAGACCTATAAGATAATGAAGGGGTTGGATAGGGTAGAGGTGGAGAGATTCTTTCCACTTAGAAAGGAAGCTAGAACTAGAGGGCACAGCCTCAAAATAAAGGGGGGTCAGTTTAGTACAGAGTTGAGGAGGAACTTCTTCTCTCAGAGGGTGGTGAATCTCTGGAATTCTCTGCCCACTGAAGTGGCGGAGGCTACCTCGTTGAATGTGTTTAAATCACGGATAGATGGATTCCTGATCGGTAAGGGAATTAGGGGTTATAGGGATCAGGTGTGTAAGTGGAACTGATCCACTACAGATCAGCCATGATCTTATTGAATGGCGGGGCAGGCTCGAGGGGCTAGATGGCCGACTCCTGCACCTATTTCTTATGTTCTTATGTTCATGGCAGATGGAGTTTAATCTGGACAAATGTGAGGAAGGTCTAATACAGATGGCAAATATATAGTAAATGGCAGAACCCTTAGGAGTATTGATAGGCAGAGGGATCTGAGTGTACAGGTACACAGGTCATTGAAAGTGGCAATGCAGATGGAAAAGAAGTCAAGAAGGCATACAGCATGTTTGCCCTCATCAGCCGTGGCATTGAGTTTAAAAATTGGTAAGTCCTTACAGCTTTATAGAACCTTAGTTAGGCCGCACTTCGGCTATAGTGTTTAATTCTCGTCGCCACGCTACCAGAAGGATGTGGAGGCTTTGGAGGGTACAGAAAAGATTTACCAGGATGTTGCCTGGTATGGAGGGCATTAGCTATGAGGAGAGGTTGGAGAAACTTGGTTTGTTCTCACTGGAACGACGGAGGTTGAGGGGTGACCTTATGAGGGGCATGGACAGAGTGGATAGTCAGAACCATAGAAGATTACAGCTCAGAAACAGGCCTTTTGGCCCTTCTTGTCTGTGCCGAACCATTTTATGCCTAGTCCCACTGACCTGCACTTGGACCATATCCCTCCACACCCCTCTCATCCATGAACCCGTCCAAGTTTTTCTTAAATGTTAAAAGTGACCCCGCATTTACCACTTTATCCGGCAGCTCATTCCACACTCCCACCACTCTCTGCGTGAAGAAGCCCCCCCTAATATTCCCTTTAAACTTTTCTCCTTTCACCCTTAACCCATGCCCTCTGGTTTTTTTCTCTCCTAGCCTCAGCGGAAAAAGCCTGCTTGCATTCACTCTATCTATACCCATCAAAATCTTATAAACCTCGATCAAATCTCCCCTCAATCTTCTACGCTCCAGGGAATAAAGTCCCAACCTATTCAATCTCTCTCTGTAACTCAGCTTCTCAAGTCCCGGCAACATCCTTCTGAACCTTCTCTGCACTCTTTCAATCTTATTTACATCCTTCCTGTAACTAGGTGACCAAAACTGTACACAATACTCCAAATTCGGCCTCACCAATGCCTTATATAACCTTGATGTGGAGATGCCGGCGTTGGACTGGGGTAAACACAGTAAGAAGTTTAACAACACCAGGTTAAAGTCCAACAGGTTTATTTGGTAGCAAAAGCCACACAAGCTTTCGAGGCTCTGAGCCCCTTCTTCAGGTGAGTGGGAATTCTGTTCACAAACAGAACTTATAAGACACAGACTCAATTTACATGAATAATGGTTGGAATGCGAATACTTACAACTAATCCAGTCTTTAAGAAACAAAACAATGGGAGTGGAGAGAGCATCAAGACAGGCTAAAAAGATGTGTATTGTCTCCAGACAAGACAGCCAGTGAAACTCTGCAGGTCCACGCAACTGTGGGAGTTACAAATAGTGTGACATAAATTCTGATTCTAGGATCGCATGATAAAGACTCAGGAGGAAAAAAGCAGAAATATTTATGTGAAATAGTGTGACATAAACCCAATATCCCGGTTGAGGCCGTCCTTGTGTGTGCGGAACCTGGCTATCAGTTTCTGCTCCGCGACTCTGCGCTGTCGTGTGTCGCGAAGGCCGCCTTGGAGAACGCTTACCCGAATATCAGAGGCCGAATGCCCGTGACCGCTGAAGTGCTCCCCAACAGGAAGAGAACAGTCTTGCCTGGTGATTGTCGAGCGGTGTTCATTCATCCGTTGTCGCAGCGTCTGCATAGTTTCCCCAATGTACCATGCCTCGGGACATCCTTTCTTGCAGCGTATCAGGTAGACAACGTTGGCCGAGTTGCAAGAGTATGTACCGTGTACCTGGTGGATGGTGTTCTCACGTGAGATGATGGCATCTGTGTCGATGATCCGGCACGTCTTGCAGAGGTTGCTGTGGCAGGGTTGTGTGGTGTCTTGGTCACTGTTCTCCTGAAGGCTGGGTAGTTTGCTGCGGACAATGGTCTGTTTGAGGTTGTGCGGTTGTTTGAAGGCAAGAAGTGGGGGTGTGGGGATGGCCTTGGCGAGATGTTCGTCTTCATCAATGACATGTTGAAGGCTCCGGAGGAGATGCCGTAGCTTCTCCGCTCCGGGGAAGTACTGGACAACGAAGGGTACTCTGTCCACTGTGTCCCGTGTTTGTCTTCTGAGGAGGTCGGTGCGGTTTTTCGCTGTGGCGCGTTGGAACTGTTGATCAATGAGTCTAGCGCCATATCCTGTTCTTATGAGGGCATCTTTCAGCGTCTGGAGGTGTCTGTTGCGATCCTCCTCATCATTTCACTGGCTGTCTTGTCTGGAGACAATACACATCTTTTTAGCCTGTCTTGATGCTCTCTCCACTCCCATTGTTTTGTTTCTTAAAGACTGGATTAGTTGTAAGTATTCGCATTCCAACCATTATTCATGTAAATTGAGTCTGTGTCTTATAAGTTCTGTTTGTGAACAGAATTCCCACTCACCTGAAGAAGGGGCTCAGAGCCTCGAAAGCTTGTGTGGCTTTTGCTACCAAATAAACCTGTTGGACTTTAACCTGGTGTTGTTAAACTTCTTATTATATAACCTTACCATAACACTCCAACTTTTATACTCGATACTCCGATTTATAAAGGCCAATGTACCAAAGGCACTCTTTATGACCCTATCCACCTGTGACATCACTTTTAGGGAATTCTGTACCTGTATTCCCAGATCCCTCTGTTCAACTGCACTCTTCAGAGTCCTACCATTTACCCTGTACGTTCTACTTTGGTTTGTCCTTCCAAAGTGCAATATCTCACACTTGTCTGCGTTAAATTCCATTTGCCATTTTTGAGCCCATTTTTCTAGTTGGTCCAAATCCCTCTGCAAGCTTTGAAAACCTTCCTCACTGTCCACTACACCTCCAATCTTTGTATCATCAGCAAACTTGCTGATCCAATTGACCACATTATCATCCAGATCATTGATATAGATGACAAACAACAATGGACCCAATGCCGATCCCTGCGGCACACCACTAGTCACAGGCCTCCACTCAGAGAAGCAATTCTCCACAACCACTCTCTGGCTTCTTCCATTGAGCCAGTGTCTAATCCAATTTACTACCTCCCATGTATACCTAGCGACTGAACCTTCCTAACTAACCTCCCATGAGGGACCTTGTCAAAGGCCTTGCTGAAATCCAGGTAGACAACATCCACCTCCTTCCCTTCATCCACTTTCCTGGTAACCTCCTCGAAAAACTCTAATAGATTGGTCAAACATGACCTACCACGCACAAAGCCATGTTGACTCTCCCTAATAAGTCCCTGTCTATCCAAATATTTGTAGATCCTATCCCTTATCACACCTTCCAATAACTTGCCCACCCACCGACGTCAAACTTACTGGCCGATAATTTCCCGGATGTCTTTTGGAACCTTTTTTAAACAACGGAACAACATGAGCCACCCTCCAATCATCCGGCACTTCCCCCGTGAATACCGACATTTTAAATATGTCTGCCAGGGCCCCTGCAAGTTCAACACTAGCTTCCCTCAAGGTCCGTGGGAATACCCTGTCTGGTCCTGGGGATTTATCCACTCTGATTTGCCTCAAGACAGCGAGCACCTCCTCCCCTTTAATCTGTAAAGGTTCCATGGCCTCCCTACCAGTTTGCCCTATTTCCGTAGACTCCATGCCCGTTTCCTCAGTAAATACGGATGCAAAAAAACCATTTAGTATCTCCCCCATCTCTTTTGGTTCCATACACAGTCTACCACTCTGGTCTTCAAGAGGACCAATTTTATCCCTCACTATCCTTTTACTCCTAACATACCTATAGAAGCTCTTTGGATTTTCCTTCACTCTGTCTGCCAAAGCAACCTCATGTCTTCTTTTAGCCCTCCTGATTTCCCTCTTAAGTAGCTTCTTGCATTTTTTATACTCCTCGAGCATCTGATGTGTTCCTTGCTGCCTGTACATTTCATACAACTCTCTCTTCCTCTTAATCAGTGTTACAATCTCCCTCGAGAACCAAGGTTCCTTATTCCTATTTACTTTGCCTTTAATCCTGACAGGAACATACAAACTCTGCACTCTCAAAATGTCTCCTTTGAAGGCCTCCCACTTTCCATTTACATCCTGACCAGAGAACAGCCTGTGCCAATCCACACTTCCCAGATCCCTTCTCATTTCATCAAATTTGGCCTTTTTCCAGTTCAGAACTTCAACCCGAGGACCAGATCTATCCTTATCCACGATCAGGTTGAAACTAATGGCATTATGATCACTGGATCCAAAGTGTTCCCTCACACTCACATCCATCACCTGCCCTAACTCATTTCCCAATAGGAGATCCAATATCGCATCCTCTCTAGTTGGAACCTCTATATACTGATGTAGAAAATTTTTCTGAACACATTTTACAAACTCTACCCCATCTAAACCTTTAACAGTATGCGAGTCCCAATCTACATGTGGAAAATTAAAATCTCCTACTATCACAACTTTGTGTTTCTTGCAGTTGTCAGCTATCTCTCCGCTGATTTGCTCCTCCAATTCTCGCTGACTATTGGGTGGTCTATAATACAAGCCCATTAATGTGGTCACACCTTTCCTGTTTCTCAGCTCCACCCATAGGGCCTCTGTAGACAAGCTCCCTAATCTATCCTGCCTGAGTACCGCTGTTACATTTTCCCTGACCAACAATGCCACCCCCCCACCTTTTATCCCTCTGCCTCTATCCCGCCTGAAACATTGGAACCCTGGAACATTGAGTTGCCAGTCCTGCCCCTCCTGTAGCCAAGTTTCACTAATGGCTATAATGTCATATTTCCACGTGTCTATCCACGCCTTCAGCTCATCTGCCTTCCCCACAATACTCCTGGCATTGAAATAGACACACCTCAAAAGATTATTTCCACCACACTCTATCCTTCCATTTGTGATTTTGCTTGTACTAACCTGTCTTTTTACCCCGCTCCACTATCTGCTCTGGCACTCCGGTTCCCACCCCCCTGCAAATCTAGTTTAAACGCTCCCCAATAACACTAGCAAATCTCCCTGCAAGTATATTGGTCCCCTTGTAGTTTAGGTGTAACCCGTCTCTCTTGTACAGGTCCCACCTGCCCCAAAAGAGGTCCCAATGATCCAAGAATTGGAAACCCTGCCCCCTGCACCAGTTCCTCAGCCATGTGTTTATCCGCCCAAGCATCCTACTCCTGCCCTCACTGGCATGTGGCTCAGGTAGCAATCCTGAGATTACTACCCTCGGGGTCCTGCTTTTTAACTTCCTTCCAAGCTCTTTGTACTCACTCTTTAGGACCTCCTCACTCTTCCTTCCCACGTCATTGGTACCGACGTGTACCACGACATCTGGCTAATCACCTTCCCTCTTTAGAACGCTGTGCACGCGATCAGAGACATCGCTGACCTTGGCACCTGGGAGGCAACAAACCATGCGGGAGTCTCTGTCCCGACCACAGAACCTCTGGTCCGTACCTCTGACCATTGAGTCCCCTATCACTACTGCTCTCCTCTTCTTCATCCCACCCTTTTGCGCTGTAGAACCAGACGCAGTATCAGAGTTCCGACTGTTGCAGCTTGTCCCAGGTAAAGCATCTCCCACAACAGTATCCAATTCAGTATACCTGTTGTGGAGGGGTATGTCCACAGGGTATGTCCTGCTCTGCCTGTCCTTTCACACTGCCATTTCCTCTCCTTACAGTAACCCAATTTCCTGTGCTCTGCTGCTTAGGTGTAACTATCTCCCTAAAGCTACTGTCTATATACTTCTCATTCTCCCGAATTAGATGGAAGTCATCAAGCTCCTTCTCCAGTTCCCTAACACGCTTTGCTAGCAGCTGCAGCTGAATGCATCTTTTGCAGGTGCTGTCGTCAGGGACACCGGAGGTCTCCCTGATCTCCCACATCCTGCAAGAGGTGCATTCCAACATCTTGCCTGGCATATTTTTTTTTCTCTGGGGAAATACATGAATAAACTTTCTGAAAAAGAAAAAAAAAACCTACTCTCGCCTCTGCCTGTTCTCGCCGAAGCCCGTTTTGAGCCAAAGCCCTTCAGCTCTCACTCTGCCCCCTGCTCACTCCACTGCCCGCTAACGACGCTGCCCGCTCAACGGTGCGGCCTACTTTTAAACCCTCCAAAACCTTCCCAGGCTGCTGCTGGGCCTACTTCCTGTTTTGAAAAAAAACCTCCGATTTTTTTCACAAATTTAACTGAAAAATAATTAAATAAATCAAATTAAATAATCACTCCCTCACCCTCCTCACTCCCTCCTCACTCTCTCATCCTGGTAAACCTGGTCACCATCCGTCACCCTCCGCACTCCCTCACCCTCCTCACTCCCCCCTCACTCTCTCCAGAAGCTTTTTCTCAGGGCAGAAAAGTCAATCACTGGGGCATAGGTTTCAGGTGTGAGGGGCAAGGTTTAAAGGAGATGTACGAGGCAAGTGTTTTACACAGAGGGTGGTGGGTGCCTGGAACTTGCTGCTGGGGGAGGTACTGGAAGCAGATACGATAGTGACTTTTAAGGGGCGTCTTGAGAAATACATAAATAAGATGGGAAGAGAGGGGCATGGTCCCTGGAATGGTAGGGGGTTTTAGTTCAGTTGGGCAGCATGGTTGGTGCTGGCTTGGAAGGCCAAAAGGCCAGTTCCTGTGCTGTAATTTTCTTTATTCTTTGTTCTTTGTATCTCTGTCTCATTTAGATGGAGAATTTCAAAGAGTAGATTTTCCATAACTTTCTACTGTAAAACTTGATCAAATATTTAAATCCTTTTAATGGTTATGTTGTATCCAATAATGTATAAAATTCTTAAACTCAAAAAGAAGATTGTGTTCCAATTCAGGGACAACTGTGGTTGTGCAGAATTGACCAGAGTGGCTTAGAACATTGTCTTTTCAACCCATGCCCTGGTTTTGAGACAGCGTAAACTACTGAAATGGAAGTTTTCCTTCTCCCGTGACCACCAAAATTCTATGTGAAATAAGCTAGGACAACCCTAATTTGATTTTTTTGTCTTTGTCTAAATTTATTGTACCTTGATCGAGTTTTTCGAGGAAGTGACAAAGATGATTGATGAGGGTAGGCCAGTGGATGTTGTCTACATGGACTTCAGTAAGGCCTTAGACAAAGACCCTCATGGCAGACTGGTGCAGAAGGTGAAGTTGCATGGGATCAGAGGTGAGCTGGCAAGGTGGATACAAAACTGGCTCGGTCAAAGAAGACAGAGGGTAGCAGTGGAAGGGTGCGTTTCTGAATGGAGGGCTGTGACAAGTGGTGTTCCTCAGGGATCAGTGCTGGGACCTTTGCTATTTGTAATATATATAAATGATTTGGAGGAAAATGTAACTGGTTTGATTAGTAAGTTTGCGGATGACACAAAGGTTGGTGGATTTGCGGATAGCGATGAGGACCATCAGAGGATACAGCAGGATATAGATCAGTTGGAGACTTTGGGCAGATGGAATTTAATCCAGACAAATGTGAGATAATGCATTTTGGAAGGTCTAATGAGATGGGAAATACAGTGCAGCTCCGTTTTAACGTGATAGTTCGGGTCCATAAAACGTTATCGTTAATGTTATCGGGGTCGCGCTAAATCACTAAACCGGAAATAGCAAAAAAAAGGGTCCACCGTGTGATCGCGTCATATCCGATTTCGCGCTAAATTGGGACGCGGAAGATTGGGGTTCCACTGTATATTGTAAATGGCAGAACCCTTAAAAATATTGATAGGTAGAGGGGCCTGGGTGTACGGGTACACAGGTCACTGATAGTGGCAATGCAGGTGGAGAAGGTAGTCAAGAAGGCATACGGCATGTTTGCCTTCATTGGCCGGGGCATTGAGTTTAAAAATTGGCAAGTCATGTTGCAGCTTTATAGAACCTTAGTTAGGCCGCACTTGGAATATAGTGTTCAATTCTGGTCGCCACACTACCAGAAAGATGTGGAGGCTTTGGAGAGGGTACAGAAAAGATTTACCAGGATGTTGCCTGGTATGGAGGGCATTAGCTATGAGGAGAGGTTGGAGAAACTTGGTTTGTTCTCACTGGAACGACGGAGGTTGAGGGGCAACTTGATAGAAGTCTACAAGATTATGAGGGGCATGGACAGAGTAGATAGTCAGAAGCTTTTTCCCAGGGTGGAAGAGTCAATTACTAGGTGCGAGGGGCAAGGTTTAAAGGAGATGTATGAGGCAGATTTTTTTTACACAGATGGTGGTGGGTGCTGGGAGAGGTCGTGGAAAGGAATACAGTCGTGACTTTTGAGGAGCAAATACATGAATAGGATGGGAATAGATGGATATGGTCCCCAGAAGGGTAGGGGGTGTTAGTTAAGTCAGGCAGCATGGTCAGTGCAGGCTTGGAGGGCCGAAGGGCCTGTTCCTGTGCTGTAATTTTCTTTGTTCGAAATGGCCCATAATTCAGAACTGAATTGGCAGTCTCACTTCAAGAGGCTCTGGCCAAATGGGGTTGTCACATTGATGTAATAAATTCAAGTTAACGCATTGTTCTGAATACTGAATTCCTGAATACACAGAACTTTATCTAATTCAGCCTGTAATTGACATTGGATTACTTAATGCTGATAATAGGTGGAAAAAGTAAGAAATGTTCCATTTCCAATGTTCATATCCTCCTCTTCACCACAGAAAATCTAATAGAATTGATAAATGAATTATATGAATGATATAATTACTGTTATTTGTTGTTATTGCTAGTTGTGTAATAATTGGCATGTGTTTTCCATGTTCTTTGAATTTTTCTAATGCTCAGTGATTCTCTCGAGTGTAGGCAGATGTGAAGTACTCGTTTAATACTACAACGTCCTCCAACTCCACGCACAGATTGTCCCCTTGTCCCTAATGGGCCCTACTCTTTCCCTGGTTATCCTCTTTCCCCTTAATATACTGAACAAAGAACAGTACAGCACAGGAAACAGGCCCTTCGGCCCTCCAAGCCTGTGCCGCTCATTGGTCCAACTAGACCATTTGTTTGTATCCCTCCATTCCCAGACTGCTCATGTGACTATCCAGGTAAGTCTTAAACGATGCCAGCGTGTCTGCCTCCACCACCCTACTTGGCAGCGCACTCCAGGCCCCCACCACTCTGTGTAAAAAAAAAAAAAAGTCCCTCTGATATCTGAGTTATACCTCGCCCCTCTCACCTTGAGCCCATGACCCATCGTGATTGTCACCTCCGACCTGGGAAAAAGCTTCCCACTGTTCACCCTATCTATACCCTTCATAATTTTGTATACCTCTATTAGCTCTCCCCTCATTCTCCGCCTTTCCAGGGAGAACAAGCCCAGTTTACCCAATCTCTCCTCATAGCTAAGACCCTCCATACCAGGCAACATCCTGGTAAACCTTCTCTGCACTCTCTCGAAAGCCTCCACGTCCTACTGATAGAATATCTTGGGATTCTCCCTAATCTTACCTGCCAGTGTTTTTTCATGCCTCCTCCTTGCTCTCCTAATTGCTTTCTTGAGTTCCCCCTGCCCTTTCTATATTCCACTACGGCCTCTGCTGATTTGCTCTCTTTGTATCTGCTAAAAACCTCTCTTTCTTATCTATTCCTGAATATTCCTCGACATCCAGAGTTCTCTGGATCCCCCCCCCCCCCCCTAGATTTTCCCATAAGTAGCTGTTACCAGTCTACTTTGGCCAGTTCCTGCCTTGTTTTAATAAAATCTGCCTTTCCCT
Source organism: Mustelus asterias (assembly GCF_964213995.1). NCBI lineage: Eukaryota > Metazoa > Chordata > Chondrichthyes > Carcharhiniformes > Triakidae > Mustelus > Mustelus asterias. The sequence continues at coordinate 32,313,939 of NC_135818.1, forward strand.
AATCCAAAACCATGTTTTGCAGACCATCTTTCTCCTTGTCCTTGACAAACTTAAATCGTATTGTATTGTGGTTGTTAGCACTAAAATGCTCCCCTCCTGCCACCTCGTACTCATTAAAGTGGACTTGAACAATCAACTCCCTTGTGTAGTATAAATTGTTGTCCCCTTTGAAATTTACTGTTCTCACATCTGTCCTGATGACTGCAAGATGAAAAGTGTCAACATTGTTTCTTTTAGCAGTATTCAAAATTGGAGATTCGCGGTTGAGACATGAAGGAAAAGAATATATATATTTATATGTTTATCTTCGTCAGTCGGACCATTTTTTAAAGTCAGTTTTTAAAATCCTTTAACAATGGGCAATAGCTGAACTGACAAGGTGGCTCCAGATAGTCACATGCTGGCTTCCAGAGGTTTCTAAACTGTTTCAAAATCAACAAAGGCTGACTCCTCAAATGTCTGGAGTGTAACACTCCTTACATAGCATAAATATTCCAACCAAGCTGACACAATGACCCATCATGCGGTCGGTTTGCTCCAGCCAAATTTGAACAAAATCTTTGACATATCGTAAGCTCCAATAATGTTGCTGATAGGCTCTGCGTTAACTGTTCTAACACAAGCGGTTATTGGATAGGCACATGGAGCACACCAGGATGATAGGGAGTGGGATAGCTTGATCTTGGTTTCAGATAAAGCTCGGCACAACATCGTGGGCCGAAGGGCCTGTTCTGTGCTGCACCGTTCTATGTTCTATGTTCTACATTGATTTTAACAAGAGGACCTCGTTTAACAACCTGAAAACTATTACCTGACCAAGACTTGAGCCAACTGACTTTTTTTAACTGTGCTGTCTTTGGACCTTTATGGTCAGTCGCTGTTGAGCCCTTGATGGAAACAGCAGCTCCAGACAAGCAGCCTGTGCTGTCCACCATCTTACCATTGAGCCAGTGGCAGCAGAAAGAACTCTGGTCCTCATCAAAAATTGCAAATTGCTGGAACCTTGAAACTTGTGTCTCCCAGAATAATTCGCTCTACGTGCCTTCTCCCATTGTGGAAATCTCGCTCTGGTAAGACGGAGAATCCTGCAATCAGGGTTCCTCATTGGGAATGATTCAGCTGTTAGCCAAGTTGTCATCACCCCTATAGTTTTAGACCAGCCTACAGAAAAAGGGAATTCCAAGAAGAGGTGAGGGATAAAACTGAATTGAGGAAGTACCTTGGTGGGGTTCCAAGCACTGTGTCCCAGGAAACAAGAGCAGTCCAGAAAGGTTGGACAACCCATGCAATTTCAGCAAAACTCTGTCAGGTCACAGAAGGTTGAAAAAAGTTCAAAGACCCTGTAGGTGATGAAAGAACCCTTCCGGAATAAGGTGGCTCCAGAAAAGCTACCTGAATTTAAAAAGACTGTTATTCAGCCAATAAACTTGAAAGAAGCCAAGACCAAGTAACAGAAATCTGTTGAAGGGCAGAAAGCTAGAGGTGGACCAGAAGCCTAAAAGGGTAGGACAGCCCCCACAGATTTTGGGTGCTTGAAGGTAGCAAGGCCAAAGTCAGGCCAGTAAAATTAAACAGGCTCCAGAGAAGGTCCCTAAAATCTGAAGTAGATTTTCCAAATATCCCCGAGCTGAATAGAGACCACAGAAGTCCTGAAAAGCAGGGAAAGAAATAGTGAGGTGCCCCATGCAGTCAAACAGTCAGAAAGAAAACAGGATTAAATCCAGAGAAGAAAAGGCAAAGGACTTGCCCTCAGTATAACTAGTGGAAACCTTTGTTCTGGCCCAGAAAGTCTCCAGACCTGGCCAGCCAATTTTAAAAAAACCAGGAGCCCAAACCCTTGCAGGAGGACCAGGAGGTCTGGCTGTCCAAAACTTTAGTTTCACTTTTAGAAAGAGAGATGCCTGGAAAGTCCATGAACATATTATCTGGTGAGGAATTTACATCACCCAGAGTTAACCCATAAGAAGCCTACACTTCTGCTGGGTGTATAGGAAGTCTGGCTACCCAAACCCACCTTTTTAGATTTAAGGGGAGGTCTAAGGAATTCATAAATACCCTAGACCATGTTCCAGACAGCATGGAATATGTTAGGAGAGCTCCAAAGCCAAAGCTTCTGGCCAGGAAATCACTGATTGTTTTCACAAACTACTGTTAGACCAAAATAAAAATGGAGCAGAAAAGCCCCCAAATTGGCCTCAAAGGAGGTGATGGTCATGCATCACCCAGTTGATAAGCTACCTAGAAGTGCAGTGAGAGCTGACCGTTCTCCAGAGGGCAGTAGTCTCCCAAAAGGCACAGAAACTATCACTCAACACACCAGCAGAGGTACTCCAACCCCATGCTTATCCCACATGACTACTGTACTGTAACCATGTCCAATATGGATGTGGGAGACCCCCTTGTCAGAAGGCCAACTTCCTGTTATCCCAGGCCGGCCCAAGTTCAGGGGCCAACTAGCACAGGTAGCTGGAACTCTCCAGTTGTGCCAGGATCTCGTAAAGTGGCCAAAGGCCCTTTAAAGCCTCCCATTCTCCTGACACTTGACCTAACTCCCATCCCTGGGACCAAGCAACTGAACCCCCAGGTTACCCAAGTGAACAGGCTGGTGCTAAATGGGACAAGAGCTGCTCAGTCTCGGGGCTTGGCATCCCCAGAATGTGATACCTAGCATTTTGCTGTACATCTCACAGAGCTGCTTAACCCACACTCTGCTCTTGAGTGTTCATTAAAATTGGCAACACAGGTGGCCAAGGTAATTAAGAAGGCATATGGCATGCTTGCAGAGGCATTGAGTATAAGAGCTGGCAAATCATGTTGCAGCTATATAAAACCTTGGTTTGGCCGCATTTGGAGTATTGTGTACAGTTCTGGTTGCCATACGACCAGAAGGACGTGGAAGCTTTGGAGAGAGTGCAAAGAAGAATCACCATGATGTTAGAACAAAGAACCAAGGAAAGTACAGCTCAGGAACAGACCCTTTGGCCTTCCAAACCTATGCCGATTATGATGCCCTAATTGAACTAAAAATAAATTCTGCTCTATTTCCTCTATGCCTCTATTCCCTCCCTATTCATGTGCCCATCCAGATGCCTCTTAAATGTTGCTAATGTGCCTGCTTCCACCATGTCCTCTGGCACTACCATTTTGCGTGAAAAACTTCCCCTGCACATCTCCCTCAAACTTTCTTCCTCTTACCTTGGACCTGTGCCCCCTTGTAATTGACACTTACATTTTGGGAAAAAGCCTCTGACTATCCACGCTGTTCTATGCCCCTCATAATTTTTTAAACCTCCGTCAGGTCTTCCCTCAGTCTCTGTTTTTCTGGTTAAAACACTTCTAGTTTATTCAACCTCTCCTCATAGTCAACAACCTCGAGACCAGGCAACATTCTGGCAAACCTTCTTTGCACTCTCTCCAAAGCTTTCGCGCCCTTCTGATAATGTTGCGACCAGAACTGCACGCGGTACTCTAGCTGTGGCCTCATCAAAGTTCTATACAACTCTTTCCCTGCTTTTGTAATCTATGCCTCGATTGATAAAGGCAAGTATCCCATATGCCTTTTTCATACCCTACTAACATGCTCTTCCACTTTCAGCGATCTGTGGACAAACACGCCAAAGTCCCTTTGTTCCACAGAACTTCCTACTGTACTACCATTCATTGAGTACTTTCTTGTCAAATAATTCCTTCCAAAATGTATCACCTCACACTTTTCAGGGTTAAATTCCATCTGCCACTTATCTGGATGGCATCTTATTTGTCCGGATTAGTCTCCAATCTATCTATATCCTGTTGTATCATCTGTCAATCTCCAGCACTATCAGCTACTCCACTTTGAATCATCCGCAAACTTACTAATCAGACCACCCATATTTTCCTCCAGATCATTTATATATACTGCAAACAACAAAGGTCCCAGCACTGATCCCTGTGGAACGCCACTAGCTACAGATCTCCATTCTGAAAATCACCCTTCCACCGCTGTTTTCTGTCTTCTGTGACAAACCGTTCTGAATATGCCAGCCCACCATGGATCCCATGTGATTTTAGTTTTTGTACCAGTCTGCCATGTGGGACCTTGTCAAACGCCTTACTAAAGTCCATATAAACTACATACACAGCCCTTCCCTCATCAATTATCTTTGTCACCTCTTCAAAAAACTCAATTAAGAGCCATGACCTTCCCCGTACAAAATCTTGCTGCTTGTCATTATCTAGTCCATTTTCCTCCAAATGTGCATATATCTCGTCCCTCAAGTATCTTCTCCAAATGCTTCCCTACCACTGACGTCAGGCTCACTGGCTGATAATTTCCTGGATTATCCCTGCTTCCTTTCTTAAACAAGAGAACAACATTGGCTATTCTCCAGTCCTCTGGAACCTCAGTGATGCACGATTGATTCACACGGGAGGCTAGGACGTACCCGGGAATAAAGGCTTTTATTCACAACAAGATTGGAGCACACTACTTAACAATATTATCCCAGACTAAGGGCTACTAGGAAGTAGCAGTGACCTTTATACTCCTGTAAGAAGGCGGAGTCGAATGGAGTGTACCACATAAACAATAATAACAGGTGGAACACCCAACAGTAACAAGAGTAACATATGTACAAGTACCCATAGTGGTAACCATCTATGGTTCACCACACTCAGCTATGGTCAAAGAGGGTGTGAAGATATCTGTTAAGGCCCCAGCTAATTTTCCCCTTGCCTCCCGCAGTAACCTGGGATAGATCCCATTTGGCCCTGGGGACATGTCTACCTTAATGCAATTTAAGATATCCAACACTTCCTCCTTCACTGACATTCTCTGGAGCGTTCACACACCCATTCCTGACCTCAACATTCGTCATGCCCTTCAGCGCAGTTTCAATTCCCGTACCTGCTGAGGTTATTTGTGACGATGCTGCTTCTCAACTTTGTCCCTCACCTGAGGTGTGGGGATTCTCTGCTTAAATCACCACCAGTTAGAGCCTATGGTCATCTGGGACTATGGCTAATTTACCTTACTTTGTTGTTGTCCACAGTCTGTGTTTTAAATTGCGAAAGCTACTGGTCAAAGTTGCAATGGGCGGACAAAAGTTTTGGGAGGAACCGTCACCACCTCTCTTGACTCTTCCACTGTCTCTAAATTGTCAGACTGCTTGCTGGGCATCCGGTAGTGAATGAACAGAAATTTTCTCCCACCAAATATTAGGGAGACGAGAGCCATTGTCAATAGCCGAGACCATGTCCATGTGGGTTTCCTCTGGGTGCTCCAGTTTCCACCCACAGTCCAAAGATGTGTCGGTTAGATAAATTAGCCATGGTAAATGTATGGGATAATGGGGATAGGGCAAGGGAAAAGGCCTGGATAAGATACTCTGTCAGAGAATTGCTGCTGACTCAATGGGCTGAATGGCCTCTTTCTGCACCATAGGGATTCTATGACTCACCACAAACTCTGTTCCCCAGCCACAAATCAATTCCTTTCCCTGTCTAAAACTTGACCAGACTGTTTGCAACAATGTTCCAATCACAAATCCGTGCATCTTTAAGGCCACCTATTGTAACTTTTGTAACATTGCGACACGGTGGTACAGCGGTTAGCACTGCTGCCACACACCGCCAGGAACCTGGGTTCAATTCCGGCCTTGGGTCTCTGTCTGTGTGGAGTTTGCACATGCTCCCAGTGCCTGCGTGGGTTTCCTCCGGGTGCTCCGGTTTCCTCCCACCATCCAAAGATATGCGGGTTAGGTTGATTGGCCATGATAAATTGACTCTAGTGTCAGGGGGATTAGCTGGCTAAATATGTAGGGTTACAGATAATAAGGCCTGGGTGTGATTGTGGTTGGTGCAGACTCGATTGACTGAATGGTCTCCTCCTGCACTGTAGGGATTCTATGATTGCCCATCTCTCTCCTCACATCAAATCATTTGCTGTTGCAATTCCCAGTCACATTGCCTCTAAATTTAAAGTTTAAAAAGTTAAACTTTATTTATTAGTCACAAGTAAGGCTTGCATTAACACTACAATGAAGTTACTGTGAAATTCCCCTAGTCGCCACAGTCTGGTGACTGTCGGGTCAACATATCTAACCAGCACGTCTTTCAGACTGTGGGGGGAAACCGGAGCACCCGGGGGAAACCCACGCAGATTTGACTATTCCATTGCATTTTCCTGACTAACTTCCATGTTCTACCCTCTGCAAATTTAAGATCATCCAAAATTGTCCAAGTCCAACTAACATTCACCCAATATGCTAGCACCACTTGTATGCTAAATGACACCTTGATTTCAAATTCCTCCTTTGGCTCACCTCTACGTAACTCTGTAGTATCTTCCAGCCCCACAACTGCCCAAGATAGTATGCACTCCTCTAATTTTGGCCCCTGTGCATCACCAATTTTAATTGCTTCATCGTCAGTGGCTGTCTCTTCAGCATCCTGGACCAAATGCTCTGAAATTCTCTCCTTAGACCTTGCTCCCTCTTTTCTCCATTAATGTTGTCCTGAAAACCTATCTTACTACCAAGCTTTTGGTCATCTGTCCTATTAGTTCTTGATGTCTTGATGTCAAATTTTGTTTCATAACACTCCTCAAATGCCTTGGAGCAATTTATCATATTAAAGGCAGTAATACAAGTTGTTGGAATTATTTCAACTGCTTCTTCAATTCCTCTTAATGGCTGTCTTTGGTAAGAAGTCAGTCAAACAAAATGTTTGTTTGTAAGAAAATCTGTTGCATCATAACCCAAAAAAAATGCAACACCATCTGATATAGTTTAAAGACTTGTGTGCAAGCCAGGCTAAACACAATGATCTCCCTGGATCCCTGAAGAGTACCTGTTTACTTATGTAAGCTGATCTATTCTTGGCGCTTTGGCAGCATGCTATAATTCCTGTCCCTCAATTATTTCCCTTTGCTTCTATCATTTTATGATGTTAGCCTTCATTTCTTAGTAGTGGGAGTCTTGAGTTCCGCTGCTTGAATTTAAATTCCTCTATATAGATGTGTGTTATGGGTTACCTATCTATGAACAGACTTTAAAATATTCAGTGGTTCAATTCACAGGAACTGGCTGGTGTGGTTCATTTGGAACACTATTTCCTTTCACTTCTAATGCCTGTTGTTTGAATCTAGATTAGTCTGAGTCTGATAGAGTGAAAGCTTACTTTGTTTGTCTGTAGCTATAAATATCTTATGAAACGTTTGTACAGCAACAACCAAGTTCCAAGTTAGCGAGAGTCAACAGTACAAAACTGCACAAAGACTAGCAGATTTGTGGTCTGAGAAATGAACTAGATGGAGGAATTTAACCTGCGTTACAGAGGTTGGACTCTAGCTGCAGTTTATTTTGTGTGTCCTTTAGTTATGTCTAATAGGCTCCAGGTGAAAGTGAGAAAGAACATTTAACTATTGAGTTGGAATAAAACGTTTCATGCATCAATGTTAACTTTGTAGATGCTTGCAAATTTTTTATTGAAATTGCACTTTTGCTACCAGTCACTCTTCATCTGATCATTTTTTTCTGTTTTTCTGTTTGCTTTTCCTGCATTCAAGCAATCCATATTCTGTATTATATTTTTTGAATAATAACTTTGTGATTCTGCTTAATCTGTAAAACTCCCCTACTGGCATCAGCCACCAAGTTGAAATAAAATTTTTTGTGAATTTTATCCGGTACAAAATTATTTTCATCTAGCTGATCATATACCTTGTGGAAATCCTTATGATGATAATGTTAATCATTTTACTGATAGGCTCGAAAGTTGGATGTTTATTTTGAATTTGAAGAAAAATTGATGAGCAAGTCTACGTTGGACAAGTCCCTACTAGATATGATCTCGGATCCTGATGGTAACAGTTACATTAAAAATTGATCTTTAAATCAGCTGCAAATACTTATTATCGGCATTCTGCACAACATTTTAGTTGAATTTGTATTTAAATTGTGCAAATATTTCAAAGTTATTAACAGTAAATGCTATAGAAATATTTTAACTACAGAATTCAAGAAATTTAAGTTTTATCCTGAAGTCAGTAAATATATATTTTTTTCATTACACACCCATCATTTTATTACCTCACAGGTTCCATTTCCCCAATCCTTCCAGGTCTTTTGCATGCATGTCTTTTGAGAGGGTGAACAACCAGCCTACAACAAGAATGCCTGCATTAAGTGCTTCAGAGCTCCTGGGTTGAATATACCTCTCATTCTAATCTTTTCCTTCCTATAGCAGCGTAGTCAATATAGTGAGGGAATGAACTACAACCTTCCATTCAGCAGCAGCAGTAAATGTTGGCTTTACAGTGCATTGCAGTGTGGCATTATCCAGCCAACACTGGCATGTGATTTGTGTCTTTCAAGCCCTAAATATAATTCTGAGAGTTTACTCTGGGATTCTGAAGTGCAGTAAATTATTTGTTTTTCCTTTTGTTGCCTTCAAAATTGATGGGAAAGTAGAAAAATACTTTGCAATAAAATTGCCTAAGTATTTGAATCGTAATATTATTTAAAATTATTTCTGTTGCACAGTCATATCCATTTATGTGCAATGTAAGGTATTTTTGATATAGTCCCTATCATTCTTCTGTGCTAAAGAATGTTTTACTTTCATTTTTTTAGGAGGTACCCCTGAAGATAAGATGAGGCTGTTTATCATTTCCTACATCAGTTCACCACAGCCACCTTCAGAGGTCAGTTGTATTTGATTACTTGGTCATTGAAAAATTTTGACATAATGCAAAAGAAGGTGAATTACTGTTAGAATAATAGAAACCCTTCCATTAAATACTCCTATTAGGTCTCTCCATGATCTTCATTATTCTGTCTCTGTTGAATTTTTCTTCTATGGTTTAAAAAATTAAAAATAACAATATTTGGGACGAATTCCGAATTTACAAAACTCCCTTTTTACAAAGTCAGAAGACAGTATAATATCATCCTGTGGTCGAACACGCTACACTGCACAACAAATGGCAACTGTGGCCAAGATGCATCCCATAGATTTCTCAGCAATCCACCCAGATGTCAGTTAATGCTATTAGTCACCCAATCTCATTAAAACCCCATCTGACGTGGGATTTTAGTCTTCACCTTCAAAGATCTAGGCTTGGAATTCTCTCCAAAAGTTGCTCTGACTCGGACTGTCTCAAAAATGGCTCCCCTCGCAGGGTTTCAATCTCATCTCCCGAGACTCGGTTCACTAGATTCCTGTGTCTGCACTTCAGGAATCCCTCAAGCACAGTTTCAGCTCTTTGGCTGCGCTGAGTAAAACATTACTGCTTCAAAGGCTTACCTTTGCCTCAGTGGCCCGTAGCATGGGATGGCCAACCTTCTATTGTCTTCTCAGATCTCCTGGGATTCTTCTGACCTCTCAATACTTAAAATCTGCCAATCTCAGCCCTGTTTGGAGCTGCTTTCCTTGCTGCTGCTCACTGGTTCCTACCAATAGTCTTTACCTCTTGGTGGCTCCTTCCCCCATTTAATTGGGACTTCTCCCTGTTTGCTGTTGTGACTCTTCTCAAATTACGGTGTCCCGATCTTTGGTCATATGATTGGGGTTTCCGCACTGTTTTCTTTTTACATAAGAACACCGGGTCCATCCTCAGCCCGAAGAACTGGAAATGCTGGGCTGTGGAAGCTCTTGGGGCATGCTGGGATAAGACCATAAGACATAGGAGCGGAAGTAAGGCCATTCGGCCCATCGAGTCCACTCCACCATTCAATCATGGTTGATTTCAACTCCATTTACCCGCTCTCTCCCCATAGCCCTTAATTTCTCCCGTAGTCCAAAGATATGCGGGTTAGGTGGATTGGCCATGCTAAATTGCCCCTTAGTGTCAGGGGAACTAGCTAGGCTAAATGTATGGAGTTATGGGGATAGGACCTGGGTGGCATTGTGGTCGGTGCAGACTCGATAGGCCGAATGGTCTCCTTCTGCACTATAGGATTCTATGATCTATGACCCACTTGTGTTTGATCAAAACATTGCAGACGGTTAGGCAAAGCTTGAGATGGAGTGGTGTGTTTACTGTGGTGCCAGATTATCTGACAAAAAAATACAAGCTTACACCTTAGTGGGCCACGAGGCTGTCAAGAAGTTTGAATAGTTTGTTTTTCAAATGGAAGAGGGGCAAGAGGATCCTGAATTAATTCTAAAAAAGATTCAAAACATCTGCCTTCTGGTGCAGAATGTAACATACGACAGGCATGCGTTTAACTCAGCAAACCACAGAGCAGATCAATCAATGCAGTCATCTATGGCAACTTTGAAAGTGTGCATTTGGCACCCTTTCCAATGAGTAGTCAGAGATCAAATAGTCTTCGGGGTCTGCAGCGATCTTGTTTGCAAGCAGCTGTTGAGAGAAAGATTTAACACAACAAACAGCCATTCGTATTTGCATGCTATACAATCAGTCTGAAAAAAGCAAAGATTTTAGGCAGGAAATGGAAGTTTTTGAGGTACAGGGCACATCCTGCCCCAACTGCCGTGGCCATCGCCCTCAGAACAGAACAGCATGTTTGGTGTATGGTAAACACAGCAATAAATATGGCAAGTGGAATCATTTCGCAAAATGCTGCACATCGAAACCACAGCAGCCTTCCATTGCCACCAGCCACATTGTAATCGGTCAGTTCTGCAAGGGTAGGAGCATCAGCAAGTGAATGAACTGGAGCTCTGTGAAAGCAGCCAAACCACTGAGCCCCCAACAATACCTTTCTGTGACAGTCTCACTCTCACAGTAAAAGATGGACCTTCACCGCCTTGAACATGTTTTGCAGCAAAGCAAAACTGAAGGTAAAGATTGGAGCAAAGTGTAATATGTTGCCCAGCGGACTGCTACAGGAACTAGACCCATATGCAGCACTGGACCCTAACACACAGGTTGTCCTCATGTTCTATGATGAGCAAACCATCTGCACTGCTGGTGTCACTACCTTCCACTGCACACAGGTTCTATCCTTGTATATGATACATAATTTTTTAGAACAATAACAGTGTTTGGCAGATTATTCAACAGTCATATAGCTGACCAAAACGTAAGGCCACTGCTGGGCCTTCGGACAAACATTTGCACTATGGCTTATTCAACTTGGTCCAGAGGTGCATGCGCTGCAACACCAGGCCTCAGAAATGTTAGAATACAAACACCTTTTCAACTGCAATGTCATTGGTAAACTACCAGTAACATATCACATGAGACTACATGACTCTGTACCGAGAAGAGCACAAGCAGCAATGAAGCAGAATATAGTCAAAGCGCTGCATCGACGATGACACCGGGTGTCACAACTCCCATACCGTTCAAGAGGGGGGAGCAAAAAGACAAGTGGTAGTTGTAGAGGATTCCATAATTTGGGGGAATGATGGCATCCTTTGTAAGCAGGATCGAGAGCCCCGCATGGTATGTTGCCTACCCGGTGCCAGAGTGAGGGACATAATCCTTGCCTACCCGGTGCCAGAGTGAGGGACATAATCCTTGGCAGACAGGATTAAGGAGAATCCCAAGGCATTTTATTCATACGTTAGGAGCAAAAGGGTTGTCAGGGAAAAAATCGGACCTCTCAGGGGCAAAAGTGGGGAATTATGCTTGGAGCCCAAAGAAGTAGGGGAGATCCTAAATGAATACTTTGCGTCGGTATTCACAAAGGAGAGGGATGTGTTGACTGGGAGTGTCTCGGAGGGGAGTGTTGACCCGTTAGAGAAAATCTCCATTACAAAGGAGGAAGTGTTAGGTTTTTTAGGGAATATAAAGACTGACAAATCCCCAGGGCCTGATGGAATCTATCCCAGGCTGCTCAGGGAGATGAGAGATGAAATCGCTGGGCCTCTGACGCAAATCTTTATCTCGTCACTGGACACAGGTGAGGTCCCAGAGGATTGGAGGATAGCTAATGTGGTCCCGTTATTTAAGAAGGGTAGGAAGGATAACCCAGGAAATTATAGGCCGGTGAGCTTGACGTCCGTGGTCAGGAAGTTGTTGGAGAGGATTCTTAGAGATAGGATGTATGCGCATTTAGAAAGGAATAAACTCATTAACGATAGTCAGCATGGTTTTGTGAGAGGGAGGTCATGCCTCACTAACCTGGTGGAGTTTTTTGAAGAAGTGACTAGAATGGTTGACGAGGGAAGGGCCGTGAATGTCGTCTATATGGACTTTAGTAAAGCGTTTGACAAAGTCCTTCATGGTAGGTTGGTGCAAAAGGTTGGATCTCATGGGATAAAGGGGGAGGTGGCTAGATGGGTGGAGAACTGGCTTGGTCACAGAAGACAGAGGGTGGTAATGGAAGGGTCTTTTTCCGGCTGGATGCCTGTGACTAGTGGTGTTCCGCAGGGCTCTGTATTGGGACCTCTGCTGTTTGTGATTTATATAAATGAATTTAAACTAGATAGGTTGGGGGGAGGGGAGCTAGATGAGTTGACTAGGATCAAGGAACTAATTGATGGGGGGGAGGATGCAGGGGTAAGGGGAATTACAAAATTAATGGTAGAGGAGAGGGTGCAAGTGAATGAAGGCGGTAATTTAGATAAGGGAGTAGAGGGAGAGGGTGTTCGCGACTCATCAAAGCGGGTCCAGATAAAAGCTGGAATAAGGACACTTTGCCTGAATGCACGAAGCATTCGGAACAAGGTAAATGAGTTGATGGTGCAAATCAGCACAAGTGGGTACGATCTAGTGGCCATTACAGAAACGTGGCTGAAAGGTGACCAGGACTGGGAGATGAATATCCAGGGGTATCAGGCGTTTAGGAAGAATAGACAGGAAGGAAAAGGTGGTGGGGTCGCGCTATTAATAAGCGATAATATCAGGGTAGTACTGAGGGATGACATAGGCTCTGAGGAACAAAACGTGGAATCATTATGGGTAGAGATGAGGAATAGTAGAGGGAGAAAGACACTAGTAGGTGTGGTATATAGGCCCCCAAATAATAATGTTGAGGTAGGGAGGGCTATAAACAAGCAGATAAGGGATGCGTGTAAAAACGGAACGGCAATAATCATGGGGGACTTCAACATGCACATTGACTGGCAGACTCAAGTCGGTAAGGGTGGAATGGAGGAAGAGTTCTTAGAATGCTGTCGGGATAGTTTCCTTGAACAGCATGTTACGGAACTGACGAGGGAACGAGCTATTTTGGATCTGGTATTGTGTAACGAGGTAGGTAGAATTAAGGATCTTATTGTGAAGGACCCTCTTGGGTCTAGTGACCACAATATGGTCGAATTTCTGATTCAGATGGAAGAGGAGAAAGTTTGGTCCCAAACCAGTGTCCTCTGTTTGAACAGAGGGAAATATGATAGGATGAGGGATGAATTGGCTAAGGTAGACTGGGAGAGCAGGCTGGCAGGTAGGATAGCTGAGGAACAGTGGAGGATTTTTAAGGAGATCCTTTTCAGTTCTCAGCAAAAATATATTCCAGCAAAAAACAAGGATTGTAAGAAAAGGGAGAACCAGCCATGGATAACGAAGGAAATAAAGGAGAGTATTAAAATAAAAACAGCTGCGTACAGAGTGGCCAAAAATAGTGGAGAAACAAGTGATTGGGAAAAATTTAAGAAACAACAAAGAGAGACTAAGAAAGCGATAAAGAAAGGAAGGATAGACTATGAAGCTCGGCTAGCAATTAATATAAAAAATGATAGTAAAAGTTTTTATAAATATATAAAAAGGAATAGAGTGGCTAGAGTGAATGTTGGACCCTTGGAGGACGAGAGGGGGGAGTTAATAGTGGGAAATGAGGATATGGCTGAGTCTTTAAATAAGTTTTTTGTGTCGGTCTTCACGGTGGAGGACACAAATAGTTTGCCAAATATTAACGATAGAAGGTTGGCAGCAGGAGAAATACTTAATACAATTAATGTTACCAGAGAGGCAGTGCTGGGTAGACTAATGGGACTGAAGGTGGACAAGTCCCGGGGTCCGGATGGAATGCATCCCAGGGTATTGAAAGAAATGTCAGAGGTAATAGTGGATGCGTTAGTGATTATTTATCAAAACTCGTTGCATTCTGGGGTAGTGCCGGTTGATAGGAAAACGGCTAATGTTACGCCGCTGTTTAAAAAAGGAAGGAGACAAAAGGTGGGTAACTATAGGCCGGTCAGCTTAACGTCTGTAGTAGGGAAAATGCTGGAATTCATTATTAAAGAGGAGATAGCAGGGCATCTGGATAGAAATGGTTCGATCAATCAGACGCAGCATGGATTCATGAGGGGAAAGTCGTGCTTGACGAACATGTTGGATTTTTATGAAGATGTGACGAGGGCGGTTGATGGAGGAGAACCGGTGGATGCGGTGTTTTTGGATTTCCAAAAGGCATTTGATAAGGTGCCCCATAAAAGGCTGCTGAAGAAGATTAGGGCACACGGAGTTGGGGGTAGTGTGTTAAAGTGGATTGGGGACTGGCTATCCGACAGGAAGCAAAGAGTCGGAATAAATGGGTGTTTTTCCGGTTGGAGGAAGGTAACTAGTGGCGTGCCGCAGGGATCGGTACTCGGGCCGCAACTATTTACCATTTATATAGATGATCTGGAGGAGGGGACGGAGTGTAGGGTAACGAAGTTTGCAGACGACACAAAGATAAGTGGAAAAGTGAATCGTGTGGAGGACGGAGAAGATCTGCAGAGAGATTTGGACAGGCTGAGTGAGTGGGCGAGGATATGGCAAATGGAGTATAACGTTGATAAATGCGAGGTTATACACTTTGGAGGAAATAATAACAAATGGGATTACTATCTCAATGGAAACAAATTAAAACATGCTACCGTGCAAAGGGACCTGGGGGTCCTTGTGCATGAGACGCAAAAGCCCAGTCTGCAGGTACAACAGGTGATCAAGAAGGCAAATGGGATGTTGGCCTATATCGCGAGGGGGATAGAATATAAAAGCAGGGATGTCTTGATGCACCTGTACAGGGCATTGGTGAGGCCGCAGCTGGAATACTGTGTGCAGTATTGGTCCCCTTATATGAGGAAGGATATATTGGCATTGGAGGGAGTGCAGGGAAGGTTCACCAGGTTGATACCGGAGATGAGGGGTTTGGATTATGAGGAGAGGCTGAGGAGATTGGGTTTGTACTCGTTGGAGTTTAGAAGGATGAGGGGGGATCTTATGGAGACTTATCAGATAATGCGGGGGCTGGATAGGGTGGAGGCGGAGAGATTCTTTCCACTTAGTAAGGAAGTTAAAACTAGAGGACACAGCCTCAAAATAAAGGGGGGTCAGTTTAAGACAGAGTTGAGGAGGAACTTCTTCTCCCAGAGGGTGGTGAATCTCTGGAATTCTCTGCCCACTGAGGTGGTGGAGGCTACCTCGCTGAATATGTTTAAAGCGCGGATGGATGGATTCCTGATCGGTAAGGGAATTAAGGGTTATGGGGATCAGGCGGGTAAGTGGTACTGATCCACGTCAGATCAGCCATGATCTTATTGAATGGCGGGGCAGGCTCGAGGGGCTAGATGGCCTACTCCTGCTCCTATTTCTTATGTTCTTATGTTCTTATCTGGAAGAAGGTGTGACTGGGGTGATCAGTAAGTTTGCGGACGACACTAAAATGGCTGGACTTGCAGATAGTGAGGAACATTATCAGAGGCTACAGAAGGATATAGATAGGCTGGAAATTTGGGCAAAGAAATGGCAGATGAAGTTCAATCCAGATAAGTGCGAGGTGATGCATTTTGGTAGAACTAACGTCGGGGGGGAGCTATACGATAAATGGCAGAACCATAAAGGGTGTAGATATGCAGAGGGACCTGGGTGTGCAAGTCCACAGATCCTTGAAGGTGACGTCACAGGTGGAGAAAGTAGTGAAGAAGGCATATGGCATGCTTGCCTTTATAAGACGGGGCATAGAGTATAAAAGTTGGGGTCTGATGTTGCAGTTGTATAGAACGTTGGTTCGGCTGCATTTGGAATACTACGCCCAGTTCTGGTCGCCACACTACCAGAAGGACGTGGAGGCTTTAGAGAGAGTGCAGAGGAGATTTACCAGGATGTTGCCTGGTATGGAAGGGCTTAGTTATGAGGAGAGATTGGGTAAACTGGGGTTGTTCTCACTGGAAAGACGGAGGATGAGGGGTGACCTAATAGAGGTGTATAAAATTATGAAAGGCATAGATAGGGTGAACGGTGGGAAGCTTTTTCCCAGGTCGGTGGTGACGTTCACGAGGGGTCATAGGTTCAAGGTGACGGGGGGGGGGGGAGGTTTAACACGGATATCAGAAGGACGTATTTTACACAGAGGGTGGTGGGGGCCTGGAATGCGCTGCCAGGCAAGGTGGTGGAGGCGGACACACTGGGAACGTTTAAGACTTATCTAGATAGCCACATGAACGGAGTGGGAATGGAGGGATACAAAAGAATGGTCTAGTTTGGACCAGGGAGCGGCGTGGGCTTGGAGGGCCGAAGGGCCTGTTCCTGTGCTGTATTGTTCTTTGTTCTATATCTGACCAGCTTGAAAGGATATTGGAGTGGGAGCGGGAGGATCCAGTTGTTGTGGTCCACAATGGGACAAACAACTTAGGCAAGAGTATGAAAGAACACCTGTTTGGGTATTATCACAAACCATGAACTAAATTACAGAACAGGTCCTCAAGGGTTATAATCTCTCGATTACTACCCGAGCCACGTGCAAATTGGCATTGGGATGAAAAAATTAAGGAAGTAAACACGTGGCTAAAAGAGTGGTGCAGGAAAGAGGGGTTCCATTTCATGGAGCATTGGAACAGGAGTGATCTATCATTGTGACAGTCTCCACTTGAACCAATCTGGGATAAATGTTCCAGTGGAAAGGATAAATAGGGTGGTCTTTAAACTAACAAATGAGGAGGGGGGAAAAGAAGAACAATGGTTAATGGGAACCAAAGCATCAGGTTAGTATATGGGCAGAACTTAGAGGTTAATAGGATGAACAGGCAGGGCCATCTAACTACCATCAAAGATTAGTAAAGAAGGTCGAAATATATGAAAAGTGCGCAAAAAATCCTGCAATGGAAAGACAAACCAGTAGGACATATTTTAAAAGTTTGTACCTAAATGCACGCAGTATTCAGAATAAGGTAAGAGTTGACGACACAAATCGAGACAAATGGGTATGATTTGGTGGGGATTACTGAAACATGGTTAGAGGGGGACCGGGACTGGGAGTTGAATCTCCAAGGGTACTCAGTATTCCAGAAGGAACAGGGGATGGAGTTGCTTTATTGGTTAAAGGTGGCATCAAGACTTTATTAAGAAATGACATTGGCACTAAGGGAAACATGTTGAATCGATTGGAGTAGAAATAAAAAACAAAGGAAAAAGCATCTTGGTAGGAATAATTTACTGGCTCCCGAGCAATACTTCCAAAGTGGGGCATAGTATAAACCAAGAAATAATGAGGGTTTGTGAGGAGGGCACAAAAGTGATTTTAACATGCATATTGACTGGGTCAATCAAATTAGCAAAGGTAGCCTCAGGGAAGATTTCGTAGAGTGTATGAGGGGTTGTTTCTTAGAGCAACCAGGGAGCAGGCTATTTTAGATTCAGTATTATGTAATGAAGAAGGGTTGATAAAGATCCTTGTTAAAGATCCTCTTGGAAAGAGTGATCAGAGCATGGTAGAATTTCAAATTCAGATTGAGTGAGAGAAGACAGAGTGCCATTCTAGAGTTTTAGCGTTGGGCAGAAGTAATTATCTAGGCCTGAGGAAAGAGTTGGCCCAAGTAAACTGGGCATGAATAATTGAGGTCAAGAGAGTTGAGGAACAATGACAGATGTTCATGGAGATATTGATTACCTCTCGATTAAATTATATTCCTGAGAGGAAAATAAATTGTGAAAGGAAGAAAAACGTTCCATGGCTCGACAAGAAAGTCAAAGAGAACATAAAGGCAAAAACTAGGGCATACCAAACTGCATAAGCTAGTGGTAAGCTGGAGGACTGGGAGAACTTTAAGATTCAGCAAAAGGCTAAAAAAAAGAATCAAAAGAGCTAAGATCAACTACGAAAGGAAACTAGCAGAAAACCCAAACACACATACTTCTCTCAACTTCTCTCAACATATAAAGAGGAAGAGAATAGCTAAAGTAAATGTTGACCCTTTAGAGGACAGTACTGGTGAGGTATTAATGGGGGGCACACAGATGGCAGAGGCACAAAACCAATATTTTGCCTCTGTCTTCACGGGAGAGATTAGTTCCAAAAACTGTCATTTATGCAGATGAACTTGGTGCAATAACCATCACGAGGGAGAAGGTATTGAATACACTAATGGGATCAAAGATAGATAAGTCTCCAGGACCTGATGGCCTGCACCTGAGGGTATTAAAGGAAGTGGCAGCAGAGATAGTGGTTGCATTGGTTGTGATACTTCAAAATTCCCTGGATTCTGATGGGGTCCCTATGGTTTGGGAACACACTAATGTGCTCTTATTCAAAAAGGGAGAGAGACAAAAAGTAGGAAACTAAAGGCCAGTTAGCTTGACCTCTGTGGTGGGGAAGTTGCTGGAATAAATTAGTAAGGAGGAGATGAATAAGCATTTGGAAAGGCAAAGCTCAATCTACCATTGTCAGCATGGTTTTATGAAGGATAAGTCATGCTTGAGAAACTTGCTCGAGTTCTTTGAAGACATAACCAGCAAGGTAGATAGTGGGGAACCTGTGGATATGGTATATCTAGACTTCCAAAAGGTATTTGACAAGGTGCCAAATAAAAGACTGATCTACAAGGTGAGATCAGCGGGGATTGGGGTAGAGTATTGGATTGGATTGAGGATTGGCTGATTGACACAAAGCAGGTGGTCAGGATAAATGTGTCCTTCTCTGGCTAGTGAAAGGTAATTAGCGGGGTACCTGGATGAGTATCTGGCACACCATAACATTCAAGGCTACGGGCTAAGTGCTGGCAAGTGGAATTAGGTGGGCAAGTCAGGGCCTTTCATGCATCGGTGCACACTTGATGGACCGAAGAGCCTCTTCTGCACTGTAGGATTCTGTGAAAATGAACAACTTCATATTTTTCCAGATTATGCTCCATTTGCCAACTTTCTGCCCACTTACATAACCTATCAATATCTTTATAAAATGTTTGCATCCCTCTTGCAACTTGCCTTTCCACTTATTTTTGTGTCATCTGCAAATTTGCCTACAGTACATTCGCTTCCCTCCTCCAAGTCATTTATATATTGTAAACTGTTGTAGTCCCATCACTGATCCTTGTGGAACCCTACTGTTTACAGGTCATCAACCTGGAAAAGAAACCATTATCCCCACTCACTTTTTGCTGCCCATTAGCCAATTCTCGATCCACGCCAATATACTACCTCCAAGAACATGGGCTCTTATCATAGAATCCCTACAGTGGAGAAGGAGGCCATTCAGCCCATCGAGTCTGCACCGACCACAATCCCACCCAGGCCCTATCCCTGCAATCCCACATATTTACCCTGCTAATTCTCTGACACTAGGGTCAATTTAGCATTACCAATCAACTTAACCCGTACATCTTTGGACTGTAGGAGGAAACCGGAGCACCCGGAGGAAACCCACGCAGATACGGCGAGAATGTGCAAACTCCACACAGACAGTGACTCGAGACCAGAATTGAACCCAGGTCCCTGGTGCTGTGAGGCAGCAGTGCTAACCACTGTGCTGCCCCATGACTTAACCTTTTTTGAGATACCTTCTTGAAAGCCTTTGGAATTCCAAATAGAACACATCTTCTGCTTCCCGTGGATTTTGGATTAGGGACTGAGAATAGTGGCTTTGGTCCTCCCAGTATATAATTGGATTAAGTTTCTGCTTGTCCTATACTGGATCTTGGATAAACAGTCTGATTTAGCAACACTGGAGGAGTCAAGGGAGATAGTGGTGAGTTGTTCCACTGGATCAAGCTGAGAGGGAGTGATTGGAGGCAGCAGTGCTGGTGAGAGATTAATTGAATTGTTTATTTATTTAATTAGTCAGCTAGTGTGTGTTTCTTTTGGCCTTTACTTTTGCAGTAGTATTTTAAGTTTAAAGTGAAAACTGGAAGTGGGCTGCTAAGGAGTCTGGGAAGGGTTTTTTAAGCGCGCAAAGTATAAAAGGTAGGCTGCAGTATACAGCGGGCAGCGTCGGGAGCGGGCAGTGTAGTGAGTGGGAAGCAGAGTGTGAGCTATAAGGCTTTGGCTCACAGGGCCTAGGCAGAAAGGGCGAGCAGGGGTGAGTTTAATTCATTTTTGCTGTTTCTACCTGGTACTGGCAAGGTATCTAGAGGGGATGGGTGTGCAGGCAGTGCAATGTTCCTCTTGCACTATGTTTGAGGTGAGGGACGACGACAGTGTCCCTGCTGATTACACCTGTGGGAAGTGCACCCATCTGCAGCTCCTCCAAAACCGTGTTAGGGAACTGGAGTTGGATGAACTTAGGATCATAGAAATCATAGAAACCCTACAGTACAGAAAGAGGCCATTCGGCCCATCGAGTCTGCACCGACCACAATCCCACCCAGGCCCTACCCCCATATCCCTACATATTTTACCCGCTAATCCCTCTAATCTACGCATCCCAGGACACTAAGGGGCAATTTTAGCATGGCCAATCAACCTAACCCGCACATCTTTGGATCATTAGGGACGCAGAGGTGGCCATAGACAGAAGCTTTAGGAATACAGTTACTCCGAGGAATGAAAACCGATGGGTGACGGTGAGAGGGGCTGGGAGGAAGCAGTCCGTGCAGGGATCCCCGGTGGTCGTTCCCCTTAGCAACAAGTATTCTGCTGTGGATACGGTTTAGGGGGATGACACACCAGTGGTGAGCCGCAGTGAGAGGATCTCCAGCACTGTGTCCGTCTCTGTGGCTCGGGAGGGTAAGGGGCAGAGCGGGAGGGCAATAGTTATTGGGGACTCGTTAGTTAGAGGGATAGATAGGAGGTTCTGTGGCAGCAAAAGAGACTCACGGATGGTATGTTGCCTACCGGATGCCAAGGTCCGTGACGTCTCAGACCGTGTTTTCCGGATTCTGAAGGGGGAGGGGAAACAGTCACAAGTCGTGGTACACATTGGTACCAATGACATAGGTAAGAGAAGGGACGGGGATTTAAAGCAGGAATTTCTGGAGCTGGGCTGGAAGCTGAGAGCCAAGACAAAACATGGGTCATCTCTGGTACGTTGCCGGTGCCACGTGATAGTGAGTTGAGGAACAGGGAGAGAGTGCAGTTAAACATGTGGTTGCAGGGATGGTGTAGGAGGGAGGGTTTCAGATACGTGGATAATTGGAACACATTCTGGGGAAGGTGGGACCTGTACAAACAGGACGGGGTGCACCTGAACCAGAGGGGCACCAATATCCTAGGAGGGAAATTTGTTACGGCTCTTCAGGGGGGTTTAAACTAATTTGTCAGGGGAGTGGGAAAAGGAGTTGTAGTCCAGAAGTCAGTGAGGGTGGTGAGGTATGGGGAAGGTATCAGGGTCAAGGGTGGGTACTGGTAGACAGGAAGGTGGGTTGAAGTGTGTCTACTTCAATGCAAGGAGCATCCGGAACAAGGTAGATGAACTTGGGGCGTGGATTGGTACTTGGGACTACGATGTTGTGGCCATTACGGAGACGTGGGTAGAACAAGGACAGGAATGGTTGTTGGACGTTCCGGGTTATAGATGTTTCACTAAGTGTAGGGAAGCTGGTAAAAGAGGTGGTAAAAGATTGTTAATCAAAGATAGTTTAACGGCTGCGGAAAGGCACTTTGAGGGGGATCTGCACACTGAGGTAATATGGGCTGAGGTTAGAAATAGGAAAGGAGCAGTCACGTTGTTAGGAGTTTACTATAGGCCCCCAAATAGTAATAGAGATGTGGAGGAAGAAATTGCTAAGCAGATTATGGATATGTGTGGGGGTCACAGGGTAGTTGTCATGGGGGACTTTAACTTTCCAAATATTGATTGGAACCTTTGTAGGTCAAATAGTTCGGATGGGGCAGTTTTTGTGCAGTGTGTGCAGGAGGGTTTCCTGACACAATATGTGGATAGGCCGACAAGAGGTGAGGCCACATTGGATTTGGTACTGGGAAATGAACCGGGCCAAGTGTTAGATTTGGTTGTGGGAGAGCACTTTGGAGATAGTGACCACAATTCGGTGTCTTTTGTTATTGCAATGGAGAGGGATAGGGCCGTACGGCAGGGCAAGGTTTACAATTGGGGGAGAGGTAATTATGATGCGATTAGGCAAGAATTAGGGGGCATAAGTTGGGAACAGAAACTGTCAGAGAAAGGAACTAATGAAAAGTGGAACTTTTTCAAGGAACAAATACTGTCAGGCAGGGAGGAAATGGCCAAGTGAGGGAACCATGGTTCCAAAAGAGGTGGAATGTCTTGTGAAAAGGAAGAGGGAAGCTTATGTAGGGATGAGGAAACAAGGTTCAGATGGCTCGATTGAGGGTTACAAGTTAGCAAGGAATGAGCTGAAAAAGGGGCTTAGGAGAGCTAGGAGGGGACACGAGAAGTCCTTGGCGGGTCGGATCAAGGAAAACCCCAAGGCTTTTTACTCTTATGTGAGGAATAAAAGAATGACCAGGGTGAGGTTAGGGCCGGTCAAGGACAGTAGTGGGAACTTGTGTATGGGCGGCACGGTAGCACTGCTGCTTCACAGCTCCAGGGTCCTGGGTTCGATTCCCGGCTTGGGTCACTGTCTGTGTGGAGTTTGCACATTCTCCTCGTGTCTGCGTGGGTTTCCTCCGGGTGCTCCGGTTTCCTCCCACAGTCCAAAAATGTTCGGGTTAGGTTGATTGGCCATGCTAAAATTGCCCCTTAGTGTCATGAGATGCGTAGGTTAAAGGGATTAGTGGATGGATATGGGGGTAGGGCCTGGGTGGGATTGTGGTCGGTGCAGACTCGATGGGCCGAATGGCCTCTTTCTGTGCTGTAGGTTTTCTATTCTATTCTATGAGTCAGTAGAGATAGGCGAGGTGATGAATGAATACTTTTCTTCAGTGTTCACCAAGGAGAGGGGCCATGTTTTTGAGGAAGAGAAGGTGTTACAGGCTAATAGGCTGGAGGAAATGGATGTTCGGAGGGAGGATGTCCTGGCAGTTTTGAATAAACTGAAGGTCGATAAGTCCCCTGGGCCTGATGAAATGTATCCTAGGATTCTTTGGGAGGCAAGGGATGAGATTGCAGAGCCTTTGGCTTTGATCTTTGGGTCCTCGCTGTCCACGGGGATGGTGCCAGAGGACTGGAGAATGGCGAATGTTGTTCCTCTGTTTAAGAAAGGGAATAGAAATGACCCTGGTAATTATAGACCGGTTAGTCTTACTTCGGTGGTTGGTAAATTGATGGAAAAGGTCCTTAGAGATGGGATTTACGACAATTTAGAAAGATGCGGATTAATCCGGGATAGTCAGCACGGATTCGTGAAGGGCAAGTCGTGCCTCACAAATTTGATAGAATTTTTTGAGGAGGTAACTAAGTGTGTTGATGAAGGTAGGGCAGTTGATGTCATATACATGGATTTTAGTAAGGCGTTTGATAAGGTCCCCCATGGTCGGCTTATGATGAAAGTGAGGAGGTGTGGGATAGAGGGAAAGTTGGCCGATTGGATAGGTAACTGGCTGTCTGATCGAAGACAGAGGGTGGTGGTGGATGGAAAATCTTCGGATTGGAGGCAGGTTGCTAGCGGAGTGCCGCAGGATCAGTGCTTGGTCCTCTGCTCTTTGTGATTTTTATTAATGACTTAGAGGAGGGGGCTGAAGGGTGGATCAGTAAATTTGCTGATGACACCAAGATTGGTGGAGTAGTGGATGAGGTGGAGGGCTGTTGTAGGCTGCAAAGAGACATAGATAGGATGCAAAGCTGGGCTGAAAACTGGCAAATGGAGTTTAACCCTGATAAATGTGACGTGACTCATTTTGGTAGGACTAATTTAAATGTGGATTACAGGGTCAAAGGTAGGGTTCTGAAGACTGTGGAGGAACTGAGCGATCTTGGGGTTCATATCCACAGATCTCTAAAGGTTGCCACTCAAGTGGATAGAGCTGTGAAGAAGGCCTATAGTGTGTTAGCTTTTATTAACAGGGGGTTGGAGTTTAAGAGCCGTGAGGTTATGCTGCAACTGTACAGGACCTTGGTGAGACCACATTTGGAATATTGCGTGCAGTTCTGGTCACCTCACTATAAGAAGGATGTGGAAGCGCTGGAAAGAGTGCAGAGGAGATTTACCAGGATGCTGCCTGGTTTGGAGGGTAGGTCTTACGAGGAAAGGTTGAGGGAGCTAGGGCTGTTCTCTCTGGAGCGGAGGAGGCTGAGGGGAGACTTAATAGAGGTTTATAAAATGATGAAGGGGATAGATAGAGTGAACGTTCAAAGACTATTTCCTCGGGTGGATGGAGCTATTACAAGGGGGCATAACTATAGGGTTCGTGGTAGGAGATACAGGAAGGATATCAGAGGTAGGTTCTTTACGCAGAGAGTGGTTGGGGTGTGGAATGGACTGCCTGCAGTGATAGTGGAGTCAGACACTTTAGGAACATTTAAGCGGTTATTGGATAGGCACATGGAGCACACCAGGATGATAGGGAGTGGGATAGCTTGATCTTGGTTTCAGATAAAGCTCGGCACAACATCGTGGGCCGAAGGGCCTGTTCTGTGCTGTACTGTTCTATGTTCTATGTAGAGCTGAGAGTCATCATGGTACACATAAAAGCTAATGTTGTGCCTTCAGATGATGCCACATAGGGGTAGCATGGATGAGAAAGAAGATGAGGCAAGGATAGATTCTTGGGCACATCAGGGGATAACTGCAAGAACAGGAAGACTCTTTGGTTACAACTATATAAAAACAAATGGAACTTTGTTGGGACACTCCCACCCAGCTGGATAGTGGAGAGATGTTGGAAGAGGATAGTGTGGTCAACCAGGTCCAAGGCTGCAGACATGTTTAGAGGGTGAGGAGGGAAAGTTTGTTCTTGTCACTATCACATAAGATGTGTAAGAGATTCAGAAACCAGACAAAATTTGGACATGGAGACATGTGGATGGTGTCAGAATAAGTTATTAAGCGACAAACCTTGTACTTACAAATGATGGCAGTCGATCTCCTAGATCAGATAGTTCTTGATTCCCACTGACTAGCAGCTACAGACAGCTTATAGTGACTTCTTTCATTCCCTCTGTCTTATTCAAAATCTATGCACTGAGTTTTTCTGAGTCTTTCCTTGTATCCCCTGTAATCAGGGGCTCTTCCTGATCAAAAGCAAATTACTGCGGATGCTGGAATCTGAAACCTAAAGAGAAAATGTTGGAAAATCTCTGCAGGTCTGGCAGCATCTGGAAGGAGAGAAAAGAGCTGACGTTTCAAGTCCAGATGACCCTATGTCAAAGCTTTGACAAAGGGTCGTCTGGACTCGAAACGTCAGCTCTTTTCTCTCCTTCCAGATGCTGCCAGACCTGCTGAGATTTTCCAGCATTTGCTCTTCCTGATCATGTTATTTATCTATGCTTATATTAACTTTACATTGTGATCACAACCCACAGTCAACCCACTCGAACACAAACAATCCATCTAAACATGCGTTTCTAATTATCTCAGGTGGTGTTCCTCAGGGATCAGTGCTGGGACCTTTGCTGTTTGTAATATATATAAATGATTTGGAGGAAAATGTAACTGGATTGATTAGTAAGTTTGCGGACGACACAAAGGTTGGTGGATTTGCGGATAGCGATGAGGACCATCAGAGGATACAGCAGGATATAGGTCAGTTGGAGACTTGGGCGGAGAGATGGCAGATGGAGTTTAATCCAGACAAATGTGAGGTAATGCATTTTGGAAGGTCTAATACAGATAGGAAATATACAATACATGGCAGAACTCTTAAGAATATTGATAGGCAAAGGGATCTGGGTATACAGGGCGGCAGGGTAGCACAGTGGTTAGCACAGTGGTTAGCACTGCTGCTTCACAGCTCCAGGGACCTGGGTTCGACTCCCAGCTTGGGTCACTGTCTGTGTGGAGTTTGCACATTCTCCTCGTGTCTGCGTGGGTTTCCTCCGGGTGCTCCGGTTTCCTCCCACATTCCAAAGATGTGCGGGTTGGGTTATTTGGCCATGCTAAAAATTGCCCTTAGTGTCCTGAGATGTGTAGGTTAGAGGGATTAGTGGGTAAATATATAGGGATATGGGAGTAGGGCCCGGGTGGGATTGTGGTCGGTGCAGACTCGATGGGCCGTATGGCCTCTTTCTGTACTGTAGGGTTTCTATGATTTCTATGATACAGGTACACAGGTCACTGAAAGTGGCAATGCAGGTGAGAAGGTAGTCAAGAAGGCATGCAGCATGCTTGCCTTCATCGGCCGGAGTATTGAGTTTAAAAATTGGCAAGTCATGTTGCAGCTTTATAGAACCTTAGTTAGGCCGCACTTGGAATATAGTGTTCAATTCTGGTCGCCACACTACCAGAAGGATGTGGAGGCTTTGGAGAGAGTACAGTAAAGGTTTACCAGGATGTTGCCTGGTATGGAGGGCATTAGCTATGAGGAGAGGTTGGAGAAAATTGTTTTTTTTCTCACTGGAGCGACGGAGGTTGAGGGGTGACCTGATAGAAGTCTACAAGATTATGAAAGGCATTGACAGAGTGGATAGTCAGAAGCTTTTTCCCAGGGTGGAAGAGTCAATTACTAGGGGGCACAGGTTTAAGGTGCGAGGGGCAAGGTTTATAGGAGATGTACGAGGCAGATTTTTTTTACACAGAGAGTAGTGGGTGCCTGGAACTTGTTGCCGGGGGAGGTAGTGGAAGCGGATACGATAGTGACTTTTAAGGGGCGTCTTGACAAATACATGAATAGTATGGGAATAGAGGGATATGGTCCCCAGAAGGGTTGGGGGTTTTAGTTAAATTTGGCAGCATGGTCGGTGCAGACTTGGAGGGCCGAAGGGCCTGTTCCTGTGCTGTAATTTTCTTTGTTCAAGCCATGCAGGCGCTCTCAACTGTAATTAACCCTTCACTTGAATGGATGCATTACAAAAATACAAAACACACATAGGAAGGAATCCATAACTTCCTACAGCATAAAGCAAAATACACAAATGGATATAAAGTTTACATTTCCTGCAGATGATCATTTGTGACTTTTTTGAGTTGTTTCGGTACTGTGGCAAGTGCAGAAAACTGATTGGAGGGATTGAAACATGGAGTTCCAGGAAAGACAGGAAAGAATTTGCGAGGTGCAAACACTGTCAGGGACTTTGGAGAAGGAAAGCAGGTTGGTGATGGGAGGGTAGTTTATGAGGATAGTTAGGTCAAGCGTTGTTTTTTTGAGGAGAGAGTTGATGAGAGGCAGTTTAAAGGAGAGAGGGAGACTACACCTGAAGAGGGAAAATAGTTTACAATATTGGCATGAAGACCCAGAAGAGAGCTTGGGTGATCATAGTTTACTGGGAATAGGATCAAGGGAACTTATCATGGACAAGAGGAGCTCCGGGAGGCCATGAAGGTAGATGAGAGGAAAATTTGAGAATGATGCGAGTTCAAGGCTTAGAGAGGGAGGAGCATTAAAGAAAGTTTGACCAGGTGGGTTTGTGGAAGGGAGGAACATGGCAAAAGCAGTTGATGGGATTGTCTCGATCACGGTGACAAAATGTTCATGAGCTCCTTGTACTTGTTGGAGGTGAGGCTGGAGAAGTTCGTTTAAGAAGAAAATTTACAGTCCTGAAAAAAAGCTGGAGATTATCTTTGCATTCCTAGCTAGTGTAGTAAACAAGGGGAGGACCCAGTAGTGTTTTAAGGGTCCATCCGATCTAATCTGCTGATAGGCGGCTAACCTAGTTGCCTACGATATCCTTATAAATCTGTGTTCCTTGGACTTAAGGGAGCAGAGATGAGGCCCATACAAAGGGAGAATGGCCATTAGCAACATATTTGAATGTATCCATTCATTCACTAATTGCACTTGAACTTTTTTCTCTATTAACTTAAAAGTAAATCAATCCATGTTTCCTGGCTTGATGACATTTGTGAATTAACTAAAAGAAACTGCTAGGTGTATTGCGATGGGCAACAATAGCCTTCTAAGACAAATATTCTTAATATATAAGCCCAAGCAGTAAATGTTGGTTCGCTATCCATGGCTGGTTGGGGTGGTGTGAGGAAGCCTGTGCACTTTGTAGCATTGGAATTGCTAGCTGTATCTGTTTGCTTCTCAAAGGCATTGGGTTCTGGGAGAAATTGTTCTGAATTCCATTTTGCTCTTTCGCATTCTTCAGTTCAAAAATAGTTCGAAAGCATAATTTCATAAAGCTTTTGTCAGCCAGTGCAGTAGCATGACTGGAAAGTTTAGAATTTATTTCTTGCAATATCTTTTCTCTTTTATTTTGATTACTTTGTAAAGCAAATCAGCAGGCACTTTGGAACTCTGGAGTTCATTGGGCGTCTTTTCTCCTAAATAAAATTATTTATACCAACAGGTTGACCTAGAACAATACAAAAAAGCACTGACTGACGCTGGATGCAATCTGGCTCCTTTGAATTACATCAAACGATGGAAGTAAGTAAGAACAACGCTAAGAATAGTTTTATTGTCAGAGGGAACAGCAAATTACCAGCAAGATGAATATAAACCACAAAAATAAAACTTAAACATGAACTGTATCCTAAAACTCAATGTATTACAGTTTTGAACATGTGTTCGAACAGTTTTTTAAAGTGGCGAATTTACCAGAATTGGGAAGTATTTTGACACCAGGTATGAAAATGAACAAGTAACTGATCCTCAAGTTCAAATTCTCAAGAGAGAAAAACACCACCACTGATTAAACACTTGAGTTTCAGAGTTTCAAAGCTGAAGTGAATGTTAAAAACTGTAGCAAAGAACAAGATCACCAAAGGACCTGATGGAAATTCTCTTATGAAAGCAACAAGAAAATCATATTGAAAACCCTCCTGTGTGAATGCTATAAGCCAACCTGTGTAACAAACATTAAAAACAAATCTGTTTAGAATGAGGCTGAGAGTCAACTGATTGGAGAGGGAACCTGACTTGCTGAAATTTTAACGGGACCACATTTCCAAACTTTTGTCTATTGTTCATCAGCACCGAAGCCATGAGTTGAAGGGATTTCCTACTTGCATGTAGAAATTGCATATTAGTTGGCGAATAAAATGTATTATACCTACTTCAAGTAATTTACAGTTCTTTAGATTCACTTTGGGTGAAAATGCAAAACAATGTTCTGCCATTTACAGATTTATAAAGTTGTATTCCATTCTAATATAATAATTGACAAATTTGGGGCAAGTAAGAATAAATCTGATTTACATTATTCCTGCTCCTCTTAGAATCTTAGAATCCCTACAGCACAGAAAGAGGCCATTCGGCCCATCGAGTCTGCACCGACCACAATCCCACCCAGGCCCTACCCCCATATCCTTAGATATTTTACCCACTAATCCCTCTAACCTACGCATCTCAGGACACTAAGGGCAATTTTAGCTCGGCCAATCAACCTAACCCGCACATCTTTGGACTGTGGGAGGAAACCGGAGCACCCGTAGGAAACCCACGCAGACACAAGGAGAATGTGCAAACTCCACACAGACAGTGACCCAAGCCGGGAATCGAACCCAGGTCCCTGGAGCTGTGAAGCAGCAGTGCCACTGTGTTACCGTGCCGCCCATACTGTGCTACTGTGCCGCCCATGGATCCACATTTCCTAGGAAAGTGGAAAAAAGGGACGATAAACTCTCTCACCCACGAAGTAATTGAGCATAATATTTGTTCAGCTTTTTAAAATATTCAATCAGCATAACAACTCCATTCTATAGATTTACAGTTCTGGGAATATTATGGTGATTTTCTAATCACTTTAATTGTTTAATTTATCTTTATTGACAGAGCATTTACCAAAATGGCTTCAGCTCCTGCTAACTTTGGAGGCAGTGGACCAAAGTCAACAAGGTATGTGGTACAAGAGAGGAATTCTAGTGAAATCTTTTTGGATTCAAAATAAAATGTTGTGATTTTTATAAAGTATTTCAGAGAACAATTTTGCATGATTAAGAAATACGAAGGTAACCAGTGATTTGATGACATTTGTTTGTACAAAATATCCTGGCAGGAAGGTTGGCTAAGGCTACTGGGGAGACTTTAAACTAGAAAGGTTGGGGGGAGGGAATCGTGATGAGGTGACTGAGAACGAGGAAGTTAGCCCGCAAATAGAGAAGGATTGTACACAGTGTAAGAGGGAGAATAGACGGGTGATGGAGAAGGGGAGAGCTCAGACCAAAGGTTTGAGATGTGTCTATTTCAACACCAGGAGTGTAGTGAATAAAGTGGATGAGCTTAGAGTGTGGATCGATGCTTGGAAGTGTGATGTGGTGGCCATTACGGAGACTTGGGGACAGGGACAGGACTGGATACTTCAGGTGCCGGGTTTCAGAAAGGACAGAGAGGGAGGCAAAAGAGGGGGGGGGAGAGTGGCACTGCTGATCAGGGATAGTGTCACAGCTGTAGAGAAGGTGGAAGCCGTGGAAGGATTGTCTACGGAGTCTCTGTGCGTGGAAGTTCGGAGCGGGAAGGGGTCAATAACTTTGGGTGTTTTCTACAGGCTGCCCAATAGTAACAGGGATGTTGAGGAGCAGATAGGGAAACAGATCCTGGAGAGATGTAGTAATAACAGGGTTGTCGTGATGGGAGACCTTAATTTCCCAAACATCGATTGGAGTATCCCTAGGGTAAGGGGTTTGGATGGGGAGGAGTTTGTTAGGTGTGTTCAAGAGGGTTTCCTGACACAGCATGTGGATAAGCCTACAAGAGGAGAGGCTGTACTCGATCTGGTACTGGCAAATGAGCCTGGACAGATGTTGGATCTCTCAGTGGGGGAGCATCTTGGGGATAGTGATCATAACTCTATCTCCTTTATGGTAGCATTGGAAAGAGATAGGATCAGGCAAGCTAGGAAAGTGTTTATCTGGAGTAAGGGGAAATATGAAGGGGAAATATGAAGGAGATTAGAGGCGTAAATTGGAAGGAGGTATTCTCGAGGAAAAGTACTGAAGTAAGGTGGCAGATTTTCGAGGAATGTTTCTCTGGAGTTCTGCATGACAACGTTCCGATGAGACGGGGAGGTATTGGTAGGTTACGGGAACCGTGGTGCACGAAAGCTGTGCTGAAGAAAAGGAAAGCGTACAAAAGGTTCACAGAGCTAGGCGATGATAGGGACCTAGATGAGTATATGGCTTGTAGGAAGGGACTTAAGAAAGAAATTAGAAGAGTCAGAAGGGGTCACGAGAAGGCCTTGGCAGGTAAGATTAAGGAGAACCCTAAGGCATTCTATAAATATGTGAAGAGTAAAAGGATGAGATGTGAAGGAATAGGACCTATAAAAGGTGAAGGTGAGAAAGTCTGTACAGAACCGGAAGAAATAGCAGAGGTGCTGAATGAATATTTTACCTCGGTATTCACGGTGGAAAAAGACCTGGTGGTTGTACTACAGGATTGAGGTGGACTGAAAAGATTGAGTATGTGGACATTAAGAAGGAGGATGTGTTGGAAATTTTGAATAGCATCAAGGTAGATAAGTCGCCGGGAAATTACCGACCGGTGAGTCTAACCTCAGTGGTTGGTATGTTGATGGAGAAGATCCTGAGGGACAGGATTTATGAACATTTAGAGAAGTTTAGTATGCTCAAAAGTAGTCAGCACGGCTTTGTCAAAGGCAAATCGTGCCTGACGAGCCTGGTGGAGTTCTTTGAAAATGTGACGAAACACATTGACGAAGGAAAAGTGGTTTACATGGACTTCAGCAAGGCGTTCGATAAGGTCCTCCATGCAAGACTTCTCGAGAAAGTGAGAGGGCATGGGATCCAAGGGGCTGTTGCCTTGTGGATCCAGAACTGGCTTGCCTGCAGAAGGCAGAGAGTGGTTGTAGACGGGTCTTTTTCTGAATGGAGGTCGGTCACCAGTGGAGTGCCCCAGGGATCTGTTCTGGGACCCTTGCTGTTTGTCATTTTCATAAATGACCTGGATGAGGAAGTGGAGGGATGGGTTGGTAAGTTTGCCGACGACACAAAGGTTGGTGGTGTTGTGGATAGTTTGGAGGGATGTCAGAAGCTGCAGCTTCTGGTGCATTCAGATAGGATGCAAGACTGGGCGGAGAAGTGGCAGATGGACTTCAACCCAGATAAATGTGTAGTGGTCCATTTTGGCAGGTCAAATGGGATGAAGGAGTACAATATAAAGGGAAAGACTCTTAGTACTGTAGAGGATCAGAAGAACCTTGGGGTCCAGGTCCATAGGTCTCTTAAATTGGCCTCACAGGTAGAGGACGTGGTTAAGGCGGCGTATGGTGTGCTGGCCTTCATCAATTGAGGGATTGAGTTTAGGAGTCGGGAGATAATGATGCAGCTTTATAAGACCCTCGTCAGACCCCACTTGGAGTACTGTGCTCAGTTCTGGTCGCCTTACTACAGGAGGGATGTGGAAATGATTGAAAGGGTGCAGAGAAGATTTACAAGGATGTTGCCTGGATTGGTTGACATGCCTTATGAGGATAGGCTGAGGGAGTTCGGTCTTTTCTCCTTGGAGAGACGAAGGATGAGAGGTGACCTGATAGAGGTGTACAAGATGTTGAGAGGTATAGATCGGGTGGATTCTCGGAGGCCTTTTCCCAGGGCTGAAATGGCTGCTACGAGAGGACACGGGTTTAAGGTGCTGGGGAGTAGGTACAGAGGAGATGTCGGGTAAGTTTTTCACACAGAGGATGGTGGGTGAGTGCAATCGGCTGCCGTCAGTGGTGGTGGAGGCAAACTCGATAGGGTCTTTTAAGAGACTTCTGGATGAGCACATGGAACTTAATAGGATTAAGGGTTATAGGTAAGCCTATATACAAGTCTAGGTAGGTAGGGACATAACCGGCGCAACTTGTGGGCCGAAGGGCCTGTTTGTGCTGTATTTTTTCTGTGTTCTAAAATAGATGTTAAGTCCAATGTGCAACTGCTCAATTGCCAGAATGTTCCAGAATGACCCATTAATTTTCCACTAGTCTTCTTTCTGAACAACCCAGTCAAATCCCGCTCTTCTTATCAGTTCTCATTATCGTTTTATTTTTATTTTTTTAATGAGCTGTCTGAGTCTCTTTTAAAGACACTTCTGGACTCTGTTTCAACAACATGCATAGAAAATTCCTTACTTATGCACCGTATGTAAATGGGTTTTTCTTTTCTCTCTTTTTACTCCTTGTATTCATGTTTCCTCATTTAACATTTCACTCACCAGTGGAAACAAGCCATCAGCACTTGCTTGAGCATACTCCCTTCATAAACTTGAAGACCTCCAACAGGTCATGACTCAACTTTCTTGGTCTAATGAAAATAGATCCAACTTTTGATATATTTCTTTAAAGTTTAAAGTTTATTTATTAGTCACCAGTAGGCTTACATTAACACTGCAATGAAGTTACTGTGAAAATCCCCTAGTCACCACACTCCGGCGCCTGTTCGGGTACACTGAGGGAGAATTTAGCATGGCCAATGCACCTAACCTGCACATCTTTGGACGTGGGAGGAAACCGTAGCACCCGGAGGAAACCCACGCAGACACGGGGAGAATGTGAAAACTCCACATAGACAGTGATCCAAGCCGAAATCGAACCCGGGTCCCTGGCACTGTGAGGCAGCAATGCTAACCATTTGCAATGGGATCTTGCTCAATTGGGCCAGTGGGCTGACGAATGGCAGATGGAGTTTAATTTAGATAAATGTGAGGTGATGCATTTTGGTAGATTGAACCAGGGCAGGACTTACTCAGTTAATGGTAGGGCGCTGGGAAGAGTTACAGAACAAAGAGATCTAGGGGCACATGTTCATTGCTCCTTGAAAGTGGAGTCACAGGTGGACAGAGTGGTGAAGAAGGCATTCAGCATGCTTGGTTTCATTGGTCAGAACATTGAATACAGGAGTTGGGACGTCTTGTTGAAGTTGTACAAGACATTGGTAAGGCCACACTTGGAATACTGTGTACAGTTCTGGTCACCCTATTATAGAAAGGATATTATTAAACTAGAAAGAGTGCAGAAGAAGTTTACGAGGATGCTACCGTACTTGATGGTTTGAGTTATAAGGAGAGGCTGCATAGACTGGGACTTTTTTCTCTGGAGAGTAGGAGGCTGAGGGGTGAACTTGCAGAGGTCTATAAAATAACGAGAGGCATAGAACAGCTAGATAATTAATATCCTTTCCCAAAGGTAGGGGAGCCTAAAACTAGAGGGCATAGGTTAAAGGTGAGAGGGGAGAGATACAAAAGTGTCCAGAGGGGCAATTTTTTCACACGGTGGTGAGTGTCTGGAACAAGCTGCCAGAGGTGGTAGTAGAGGCGGGTACAATTTTGTCTTTTAAAAAGCATTTAGACAGCTACATGGGGACGATGGGTACAGAATGATATGGGCCAAATGCGGGCAATTGGGACGAGCTTAGGGGTTTT
This sequence comes from Mustelus asterias, assembly GCF_964213995.1. Taxonomy (NCBI): domain Eukaryota; kingdom Metazoa; phylum Chordata; class Chondrichthyes; order Carcharhiniformes; family Triakidae; genus Mustelus; species Mustelus asterias. The sequence goes on from NC_135818.1 coordinate 32,348,344, forward strand.
AAAAAAAAAGGGCAGCATGGACAAGTTGGGCCAAAGGGCCTGTTTCCATGTTGTAAACCTCGATGACTCTATAACCACTGTGCCACCGTGCTTCTTGAGAACTGTCACACAGCTGCAGTCATCTTGGAAACATCCTAATAAAGCTATGTTGCACCTTTTCCATGCTATTTATATATTTCACAGAATGGTATGCCCAGAGCTTTATGCAACATAGAACATAGAAACCCTACAGTGCAGAAGGAGGCCATTCGGCCCATCGAGTCTGCACCGACCACAATCCCACCCAGGCCCTACCCCCACATATTTTACCCGCTAATCCCTCCAACCTACGCACCCCAGGACTCTAAGGGACAATTTCCAACCTGGCCAATCAACCTAACCCGCACATCTTTGGACTGTGGGAGGAAACCGGAGCACCCGGAGGAAACCCACGCAGACACGAGGAGAATGTGCAAACTCCACACAGACAGTGACCCGAGCCGGGAATCGAACCCGGGACCCTGCTAACCACTGTGCTACCGTGCCGCCCAATTTCAGTTGTGGACGTATTAAGATCTTGAAAAAGTTTACCATTACTTCCTTGCATCTATATTTCCTGTATCTCTATATACAAAACCAAGGGCGGGTTTTTCTTATCCTTATATGGGACGTGAGTGTTGGTGCCAAGGCTCCCTGACTGCCCTGGAGAAGGTGGTGGCGAGCCACATTCTTGAACCACTGCAGTCCATCTGGTGTAGGTATGCTCACAATGTTGTTCGGAAAGGAGTTCCAGGATTTTGACTCCGTGACAGTGAAGGAACGGCAAGAGAGCGCCAAGTAAGGATGGTGTGTCACTTGGAGAGGAACTTAGAACATAGAACAGTACAGCACAGAACAGGCCCTTCGGCCCACGATGTTGTGCCGAGCTTTATCTGAAACCAAGATCAAGCTATCCCACTCCCTATCATCCTGGTGTGCTCCATGTGCCTATCCAATAACCGCTTAAATGTTCCTAAAGTGTCTGACTCCACTATCACTGCAGGCAGTCCATTCCACACCCCAACCACTCTCTGCGTAAAGAACCGACCTCTGATATCCTTCCTATATCTCCCACCACGATCCCTATAGTTATGCCCCCTTGTAATAGCTCCATCCACCCGAGGAAATAGTCTTTGAACGTTCACTCTATCTATCCCCTTCATCATTTTATAAACCTCTATTAAGTCTCCCCTCAGCCTCCTCCGCTCCAGAGGGAACAGCCCTAGCTCCCTCAACCTTTCCTCATCAGACCTACCCTCCAAACCAGGCAGCATCCTGGTAAATCTCCTCTGCACTCTTTCCAGCGCTTCCACATCCTTCTTATAGTGAGGTGACCAGAACTGCACACAATATTCCAAATGTGGTCTCACCAAGGTCCTGTACAGTTGCAGCATAACCCCAGGGCTCTTAAACTCCAACCCCCTGTTAATAAAAGCTAACACACTATAGGCCTTCTTCACAGCTCTATCCACTTGAGTGGCAACCTTTAGAGATCTGTGGATATGGACCCCAAGATCTCTGTTCCTCCACAGTCTTCAGAACCCTACCTTTGACCCTGTAATCCACATTTAAATTAGTCCTACCAAAATGAGTCACGTCACATTTATCAGGGTTAAACTCCATTTGCCAGTTTTCAGCCCAGCTTTGCATCCTATCTATGTCTCTTTGCAGCCTACAACAGCCCTCCACCTCATCCACTACTCCACCAATCTTGGTGTCATCAGCAAATTTACTGATCCACCCTTCAGCCCCCTCCTCTAAGTCATTAATAAAAATCACAAAGAGCAGAGGACCAAGCACCGATCCCTGCGGCACTCCGCTAGCAACCTGCCTCCAATCCGAAGATTTTCCATCCACCACCACCCTCTGTCTTCGATCAGACAGCCAGTTACCTATCCAATCGGCCAACTTTCCCTCTATCCCACACCTCCTCACTTTCATCATAAGCCGACCATGGGGGACCTTATCAAACGCCTTACTAAAATCCATGTATATGACATCAACTGCTCTACCTTCATCAACACACTTAGTTACCTCCTCAAAAAATTCTATCAAATTTGTGAGGCACGACTTGCCCTTCACGAATCCGTGCTGACTATCCTGGATTAATCCGCATCTTTCTAAATGGTCGTAAATCCCATCTCTAAGGACCTTTTCCGTCAATTTACCAACCACCGAAGTAAGACTAACCGTTCTATAATTACCAGGGTCATTTCTATTCCCTTTCTTAAACAGAGGAACAACATTCGCCATTCTCCAGTCCTCTGGCACCATCCCCGTGGACAGCGAGGACCCAAAGATCAAAACCAAAGGCTCTGCAATCTCATCCCTTGCCTCCCAAAGAATCCTAGGATACATTTCATCAGGCCCAGGGGACTTATCGACCTTCAGTTTATTCAAAACTGCCAGGACATCCTCCCTTCGAACATCTATTTCCTCCAGCCTATTAGCCTGTAACACCTTCTCTTCCTCAAAAAGAGGTGGTGATGTTCCCATTCAGCTGCGGCCTTTGTCTTTTTCAGTGGTAATGGATTTGGCAAGTACTGTGAAAGGAGGCTTGGCAAGTTGCTGCAGTGTTTCATGAAGACATGCAGTCCAGAACATGTTGCGTCCCTAGCCAAGCTGTTCGTGTACAGCTGCAGCACTGTCATCTACCCAGAAATGTAGAAAATTGCCCAGGTATGTCCTATACACGAAAACAGGACATATCCAACCCAGCTAATTACCACCCCCATCAGTCTATTCTCCATCATCAGTGAAGTGGTGCAAGGGGTCATCAACAACAGTTACTTAGCAATAACATGCTCACTGACACTCAGTTTGGGTTATGCCAGGGCCACTCGGCTCTGGACCTCATTACCTGCGCTTTAACTTTACATAGTAGTCTGTTTTATGAGACCTTGTCGAAAGCCTTCTGAAAGTCTAAATAAACCACATTCACCGGTTCTCCTCGGTCAACTCTACAAGTCACATGCTTAGAGAATTCCAATAGATTTGTCAAACATGATTTCCCCTCTAAGTCCATGCAGACTTTGTCTGATTATACCAAATTTCCAAATGCTGAGTTATGAAATCCTTGATAATTGACTCTAACAGTTTCCCCAGTACCGATGTTAGGCTCACTGGTCTATAGTTCCCTGTTTTCTCTCTACCTCCCTTTTTGAATACCAGGCTTACATTGACTACCCTCCAATCTGTAGGAACCAGTCCAGAGGCCAAAGAATTTTGGAAAATAACCACCAATGGATCTACTGTTTCCAGGGCCACTTCCTTAATTACTCTGAGATGAAGATGGCTTCTGCTCTGTCCAAGACCACAAGGAACTACAAAAGATCGTGAATGTAGCCCAATCCATCACGCAAACCAGCCTCCCATCCATTGACTCTGTCTAACTTGTCGCTGCCTCGGCAAAGCAACCAGCACAATTAAGGACCCCACCCTCCCCGGACATTCTCCTTCCACCTTCTTCCGTCAGGAAATAGATACAAAAATCTGAGGTCACGTACCAACTGACTCAAGAACAGCTCCCTGCTGCCATCAGACTTTTGAATGGACCTACCTTGCATTAAGTTGATCTTTCTCTACGCTCTAGCTATGACTGCAACACTGCATTCTGCACTCTCTTGTTTCCTTCTCTATGAACGGTCTGCTTTGTATCGTGCACAAGAAACAATACTTTTCATTGTATACTAATACATGTGACAATAAATCAAAATCAGGCCTGGAGATTTATCTCCCTTCAATCCCATCAATTTTCCCAAAATAATTTCTCTACTAATGGTGAATTACTTCAGTTCGTCACTAAAACTTGTTTCTCTCAGAACCTCTGGTACATTATTTATGTCTTCCAAGTGATTGCTGCCAACCAAAACAATATCTATGGCTTTCTAATCAGGTCTTCAGATGGATAGAAAACTGGTTAGCAGATAGGAAGCAAAGAATTCATAGAATCATAGAAACCCTACAGTACAGAAAGAAGCCATTCGGCCCATCGAGTCTACACCGACCACAATCCCACCCAGGCCCTACCCTCATATTCCTACATATTTTACCCACTAATCTACGCATCCCAGGACACTAAGGGGCAAATTTAGCATGGCCAATCAACCTAACCCGCACATCTTTGGACTGTGGGAGGAAACCGGAGCACCCGGAGGAAACCCACGCAGACACGAGGAGAATATGCAAACTCCACACAGACAGTGGCCCAAGCTGGGAATCGAACCCAGGTCCCTGGAGCTGTGAAGCAGCAGTGCTAACCACTGTGCCACCGTGCCGCCCTAGTTAGAATAAATGGGTCTTTTTCTGATTGGCAGTCAATGACTAGTGGGGTTCTGCAGAGATCTGCACTAGGATCCTAACTGTTCACATTATATATTAATGATTTGGAAGAGGGAACTGAATGTATTATCTCCAAATTTCTTAGATGATACAAAGTTGGGTGGGAGGGTGAGCTGTGAGGAGGACGCAAAGATGCTTCAACGTGATTTGGATAGGCTGGGTGTGTGGGCACCTGCATGGCAGATACAGTATAATGTGGATAAATGTGAGGTTATCCACTTTGGTAGCAATAATAGGAAGACAGATTATCACTTGAATAGGTGTAATTTGAGAGAGGTGAGTACTAATGGAGACCTTGGAGTCCTCAAGCATCAGTCGCTGAAAGTAAGCATGCAGATACAGCAAGCAGCAAAGAAGGCAAATGGTATGTTGGCCTTCATAGCGAGAGGATTTGCGTATAGGGTTGGGATGTTTTGCTGCAATTGTATAGGGCGCTGGTGAGGCCACACCCAGAATATTGCAGTTTTGGTGTCCTTATCTGAGGACAGTTGTCCTTGCTACAGAGGGAGTACAGCGAAGGTTTACCACGCTGATTCCTGGTCTGTCATATGAGGAGAGACTAAGTTGGTTAAGATTATATTCACTGGAGTTTAGAAGAGTAAGAGGGATCTCGTAGAAACCTATTCTAACAGGGTTGGACAGGATAGATTCAGAAAGAATATTCACAATGGTGGGGGAGTCTAGAACTAGGGATCATGGTTTGAGGATAAGGGGTAAATCTTTGAGAACTGAGGTGAGGAGCAATTTCTTCACCCAGGCAGTGGTGAATGTATGGAATTCACGAGCGCCGAATGTAGTTGAGGCCCAAACATTGTCTGATTTCAAGCAGAAATTAGACATAGCTCTTGGGGCTAAAGGGATCAAGGGATATGGAGGGGAAGAGGGGGGGGGGGGGGGCGGGGGAGGATCAGGATATTGAATTTGATGATAAGCCATGATCAAAATGAATGGCAGAGCAGGCTTGAACGGCCGAATGGCCTACTCCTGCTTCCATGTTTCTATCTTTTCCCCACCCAGACACGGTGGCACAGTGGTTAGCACTGCTGCCTCAGCGCCAGGGACACAGGTTTGATTCCCAGCTTGGGTCACTGTCTGTTTGGAATTTGCACATTCTCCCTGTGTCTATGAGGGTTTTCTCCGGGTGCTCCGGTTTTCTCCCACAGTCTGAAAGACATGCTGGTTCGGGACGTTGACCTGATCAGGCGCCGGACTGTGGTGACTCGGGGAATTTCACAGTAACTTCATTGCAGTGATAATGTGAGGCTCACTTGTGACTAATAAATAAACTTTTAAACTTTAGACCCATGTCACACTGTGAGCCAACTGGTCTCACTAGAACTCTTACTTTCACACAAGAGTTTCCAATCTCTGCTCTGGAAGAACATGCCTTGGAATCTTCTCCCAAAACATTTTTTCTCAGATGCCTTCACCAAGGATCCATCACCAAAGTTTCAATCTCTCCTTTTGGCATTCAGCTACCCTGATCGTAACATGCATTCAAGCATCCACACAACCTCTCGGGTACTGAGCCATGGCAACTAAACACCACTGCTTCACAGGCTGTATTGAGATGTCACCAACATTTTGATCACCTCGGTTATCTGCCTTCTTGCAAGCTTGACATCCTTAGGTTTGCACTTTGCCGCCCTATCTTTAACTTGGAGCCTCTCTTTCTGCTCTTGAGCTCACTGAGCAGAACCTTTTTTCCACATTCCTGTTCTTTGTTCATTTGATGTCACAGCCTTCCCCAGACTCTCTTCTGTTTCATTCCCTGGTTTCCGGGACTTACTTCTTTGGTTTCTGGGAATTTGTTTCTGCCCCTCTGTACTGTTCTGCCTGTACTGACGGTGCCCATGGAATGCTGCTTAATCCTCGGTAACCTTCTTTCAAACTGCGTTAGCTACTTCTGCTTTTCTGTATGGGCCCCTGGTAGCTAAGGGACAGCCTACTTTTTTAAACTCTGTTTCCTTTAAAAGTCATAAAGCCTCATTACAATGCAGGCATCGAGAAGAAAGATCAATGAAAAATACGATACAGGGACAGACCCCTTGGCCCTGCAAGCCCGTGCCAATCATGATGCCCTAACTAAACTAAAAAAACCTCCTGCCCTTACTTGGACCACATCCTCTATTCCCTCCCTATTCGTGTATCCATTCAGATGCCCCTTGAATGTTGCTAATGTGTCTGCTTCCACCACCACCTCTGGCAGCGCGTTCCAGGCACCCACCGCTGTGTGAAAAGCTTACCCCCGCACATCTCCCTTAAACTTTTCTCCTCTCAGCTTGAACCTGTGTCCCCTTGTAGTTGACACTTCCACCTTTGGAAAAAGCCTCTGACTATCCACACTGTAATAATTTTGTAGACCTCTATCAGGTCTCCCTTCAGCCTCTGTCTTTCCAGTGAAAACAATCCTAGTTTATTCAATGTCTCCTCATAGTCAATACCCTTGAGACCAGGCAACGCCTTGGTGAAACTTCTTTGCACTCTCTCCAAAACTTCCAAAACGTCCTTCTGGTAGTGTGGTGACCACGCAATACTCCAAATGCAGCCTAACCAAGGTTTTATATAGCTGTAACATGATTTGCCAACTCTTGTACTCAGTGTCCCAGCCTATGACGGCAAGCATGCCATATGCCTTCTTAATCACCTTGGCCATCTGTGTTGCCACTTTAGGAAATTTAAACCTATCTAAAGACAGTAAGAAGTCTCTCAACCCCAGGTTAAAATCCAACAGGTTTATTTGGAATCACGAGCTATCGGAGCGCTGCTCCTTTATCAGGTGAGTTGTCACTCACCTGATGAAGGAGCAACGCTCCGAAAGATCATGATTCCAAATAAACTTGTTGAACTTTAACCTGGTGTTGTGAGACTTCCTACTGTGCCCACCCCAGTCCAATGCCGGCATCTCCATATCGTGGCTACCTAAAGACATGCAGGCACCTTTGTTAACATGAAGCTAAAATCTCTTGTTTGTTGTTTAACTGTGATAGGGTCATGGAGTTTTTCAGCACAGACAGAGGCCCTTCGGCCCATCATGTCTGCATCAGCCATCAAGCACCTATCTATTCTAATCCTATTTCCCACCACTTGTTCCATAGCCTTTAATGCAATGATGCTTCAAGTGCTCATCTAACTGCTTCTTAAATGTTGAGGTTCCCACCTCTACCATTCTTTCAGGCAGTGAGTTCCAGATTTCCACCATCCTCTGGCTGAAAAAGATTTTCCTCAAATCACCTCTAAATCTCCTGCCCATTATGTAAAATCTATGCCCCCTGGTCATTTGATTATTCTAATAAGGGGAAAAGTTCCTTCCTATCTATTCTACAATTGATATTTCTCATGGAGTACATTCTGTGACCTTACTGCCAACCATGCTCCTTTCAAGTGGTATTCAGCATGGTAGAACTCTAATTCGTTAGCTAAGGCAGTGCAGAAAGTGGCAATTAGCAAGAGGTTTCCTTTCCCATGTTTGCGCTGATGCCATGAATTCCAGTGTCAATGTCGAGAACTCGCATAGTGTTGCAAAGTTGAGTAGAGTAATTGTAGATTGGTGTTTGTAAAATTGTAGAATGCTAAGGAAAGACATTGCATGGTCCCTTTAAAAGGTGGTGCTTTTTCTGTGCTTAGAAAGTTTTAAAAAATGCAAGTACATATCGAGTGCCCAACATGAAACATTTGTATCGGAAGGCGAAGCAGCAGTGTTGCCAGGGCAACAGGCTTTCAATTTTAAAAAAAATTCAGCCAATCAATTTGAATTAGGCACTTACGTACCAAGAACCTATTAAATTTAAATCTGATGGTTCTGGCAACAAAGAACCAATCCTATTGTGGGCGATATTGATAAGTCATCACAGGTATAAAAAGAAGGGGGCACTGTGACAGAGAGGGAGAGCAACTGCCACCAGCCACAGCTCACAGCTATGAGCTCAAAGCCTCATCTAGATAGCAAAGAAGAATCAAAGAAAATTACAGCGCAGGAACAGGCCCTTCGGCCTCCAAGCCTGCACCGACCATGCTGCCCGACTTAACTAAAACCCTCTACTCTTCCGGGGACCATATCCCTCTATTCCCATCCTTTTTGTGTATTTGTCAAGATGCCCCTGAGAAGTCACGATCGTATCTGCTTCCACTACCTCCCCTGACAGCAAGTTCCAGGCACCCACCACCCTCTGTGTAAAAAAAAACTCACCTCGTACATCTCCTTTAAACCTTGTCCTCGCACCATAAACCTATGCCCCCTAGTAATTGACTCTTACACCCTGGGAAAAAGCTTCTGACTCTCCAGTCTGTCTATGCCCCTCATAATCTTGTAGACTTTTATCAGGTCGCCCCTCAACCTCCGTCATTCCAGTGAGAACAAACCAAGTTTCTCCAACCTCTCCTCATAGCTAATATCCTCCATACCAGACAACCTCCTGATAAATCTTTTCTGTACCCTCTCCAAAGCCTGCACATCCTTCTGGTAGTGTGGCGACCAGAATTGAACACTATATTCCAAGTGTGACCTAACTAAGGTTCTTTAAAGCTGCAACATGACTTGCCAATTTTTAAACTCAATGCCCCGGCCAATGAGGGTAAGCATGCCATATGCTTTCTTCGCTACCTTCTCCACCTGCGTTGCCACTTTCAGTGACCTGTGTAACTGTACACCCAAATCTCTCTCCCTATCAATGCTCTTAAGAGTTTAGCCATTTAATTCCCATCTGTATTAGACTTCCAAACTGCATTACCTCACATTTGTCCAGATTAAACTCCACCTGCAAACTCTCCGCCCAAGTCTCCAACCGATCTATATCCTGCTGTATCCTCTGATGGCCCTCATTGCTATCCGCAATTCCACCAACCTTTGTGTCGCCCACAAACTTGCTAATCAAACCAGTCACATTTTCCTCCAAATCATACAAACAGCAAAGGTCCCAGCACTGATCTGAGGAACGCCACTTGTCACAGCCCTCCATTCAGAAATGCACCCTTCCACGGCACGGTGGCACAGTGGTTAGCATTGCTGCCATATAGAGCCAGGGACAAGCCCTCTGTATCCACAGGATCTGCTCAGATGAGGAGAATCGCAACAGACACCTCCAGACGTTGAAAGATGCCCTCATAAGAACAGGATATGGCGCTCAACTCATCGATCGACAGTTCCGACGCGCCACAGTGAAAAACCGCACCGACCTCCTCAGAAGACAAACACGGGACACGGCGGCCATAGTACCCTTTGTCGTCCAGTACTTCCCCGGAGCGGAGAAGCTACGACATCTTCTCCGGAGCCTTCAAAATGTCACTGATGAAGACGAACATCTCACCAAGGCCATCCCCACACCCCCATTTCTTGCCTTCAAACAACCGCACAACCTCAAACAGACCATTGTCCGCAGCAAACTTCCCAGCCTTCAGGAGAACAATGACCACGACACCACACAACCCTGCCACAGCAACCTCTACAAGACATGCCGGATCATCGACACGGATGCTATCATCTCACGTGAGAACACCAGGTACACGGTACATACTCTTGCAACTCGGCCAACATTGTCTACGTGATATGCTGCAGGAAAGAATGTCCCGAAGCATGGTACACTGGGGAGACCATGCAGACGCTACAACAATGGATGAATGAACATCGCTCAACAATCACCAGGCAGGAGTGTTCTCTTCCTAGAACATAGAAAAGCTACAGCACAAACAGGCCCTTCGGCCCACAAGTTGCGCCGAACATGTCCCTAGGCTTACCTATAACCCTCTATCTTACTAACTTCCATAAACTTATCCAAAAGTCTCTTAAAAGTCGCTATCGAATCCGCCTCCACCACCACTACCGGCAGCCGATTCCACACACCCACCACCCTCTGAGTGAAAAACTTACCCCTAACATCACCTCTGTACCTACTCCCCAGCACCCTAAACCTGTGATCTCTTGTGGCAACCATTCCAGCCCTGGGTAAAAGTCTCTGAGAATCCACTATCAATACCTCTCAACATCTTATACACCTCTATCAGGTCACCTCTCATCCTTCGCCTCTCCAAGGAGAACAGACCTGGGCTCTCTCAACCTATCCTCATAAGGCATGCCATCTAATTCAGGCAACATCCTTGAAAATCTCCTCTGCACCCTTTCTATGGCTTCCACATCCTTTCTGTAATGAGGCGACCAGAACTGGGCACAGTACTCCAGGTGGGGTCTGACCAGGGTCCTATACAGCTGCAGCATTACCTCCCGATTTCTAAACTCAATTCCTCTATTGATGAAGGCCAGTATTCCACACTCCCTCTTAATTACAGCCTCTACCTGCGACGCGGTTTTGAGTGTCCTTTGAACCCGGACCCCAAGATCCTCCTGATCTTCCACATTGCCAAGCGTCTTACCCTTAATATTATATTCTTTCATCCTATTCGACCTGCCAAAATGAACCACCGCACACTTATCTGGGTTGAAGTCCATCTGCCACTTCTCCGCTCGGTCTTGCATCTTATCTATATGTCTTGTTGCAACTGCTGACATCCCTCTACACTATCCACAACACCACCAACCTTTGTGTCATCAGCAAACTTGCCAACCCATCCCTCCACTTTCTCATCCAGGTCATTTATAAAAATCACAAAGAGCAAGGGTCCCAGAACAGATCGCTGGGGCACTCCACTGGTAACCGACCTCCATGCTGAAAAAGACCCATCTACAACCACTCTGCTTTCTGTGGGCAAGCCAGTTCTGAATCCACAAAGCAACGTCCCCTTGTATCCCATGCCCCTTCACTTTCTCAATAAGCCTTGCATGGGGCACCTTATCAAACGCCTTGCTGAAATCCATATAAACTACATCTACCGCTCTTCCCTCGTCTATGTGTCTAGTTACATCTTCAAAAAATTCAATTAGGCTCGTCAGGCATGATCTGTCTTGGACAAAGCCGGGTTTTTTTCTTCCTGTTGCGGAACACTTCAGCAGCCCCGGGCATTCAGCCTCTGATCTTCGGGTAAGTGTTCTCCAAGACGGCCTGCACGACACACGACAACACAGAATCACTGAGCACAAACTGATAGCCAAGTTCCGCACACATGAGGACGGCCTCAACCAGGATCTTGGGTTCATGTCACACTATCTGTAACCCCCACGACTTGCCTGGGCTTGCAAAATCTCACTAACTGTCCTGGCTGGAGACAATACACATCTCTTTAACCTGTGCTTAACCCTCTCTCCACTCACATTGTCTGCACCTTTAAGACTTGATTACCTGTAAAGATTTGCATTCCAACCATTATCTTGTAAATTGAGTTTGTGTCTATTTGCCCTGTTTGTCAACACAACTCTCACTCACCTGATGAAGGGCAGTGCTCCGAAGCTTGTGGCTTGTGCTACCAAATAAACCTGTTGGACTTTAACCTGGTGTTGTGAGACTTCTTACTGTACCTTCCCCAGTGAGGATACAAAGATTTCTCTCAAGGTCCCAGCAATTCCCCCCCTTGCATCTCTCAGTATTCTGGGGTCCCTTGGGGACTTTTCTGCCTTAATGTTTCTCAAGAACCCCAATACCACCACCTTTTTGATCTCAACATGACCCAAACTATCTACACACCCTTTTCCAGACTCATCATCCACCAAGTCCTTCTCTTTGGTGAATACTGACGCAAAGTACTCATTTAATACCTTGCCCATTTCCTCTGGCTCCATGCATAGATCCCTCCCTTGTCCTTGAATGGGCCAACCCTCTCCCTGGCTACCTCGACTCTCTTCCAGAGTCAAATTTCCTTCCTCAGTGACTGTCTTCGTCTCCGACTTACCCCACGTGGATTTCAACTCAAATTCCACCCCGCATGTAACCTCCAGGATTACAGCTACCTCCAGAATATACAACACTCTTCAAACTGCTGTTCTCGCCACATCCTGAAAGCCACACTCAGTTCCATGTGTCGCCACATGAAGACACTCGACATTTCTCTCCAGCAATACTGCCTTACTCTCTCAAAGCTGTCCCTGTCCCCAGTTTCATTTCATCTTTCGCATCATTCGACGTCTTAACAAAAAACTTTTCCTGTTTCTTGCCGATGTAAAGGAACGCAAGCTTCAGCAACTTAGCAACACCACTGCCCATCCCAGGCCCTCCACCAGTCCCAATCCCTTGAACTCCATCTCTTTTAGCCCCAGCTCTTGCTGTGTTTTCACCATACCCTCCACCTTCTGAGGCTGAGCGTGCTTTTCTAAGCAAAGGACTCGGCTTTGTACCCTTACCCACCTCAATGAATTCCGGGCTCAACATGATGTCACCTTCATCTCCGTGCCCACTTCTTTGGGCAAGAGTCCTCCCCCCTGTTCCACAGATCCTTTCACGTGCCTCCAACATTCTGCCTCCATTTGGACACCCCCACTGGTACAATTACCTGCCCTTGATCTTTTCATTGGGAACAGCCGTTGGGACATTGGGGTTGGGGGGGGGGCAGAAAAATTGAGACAGCCAGACAACCCGCTTCTACCTACTTCCCAAAATTCACAAAAAGGACTGTCCTGGTAGGCCCATTGTGTCAGCATGCTCCTGCCCCACTGAACTTATTTCCTCTTATCTTGACTCCATCCTCACTCCTTTGGTCCATTCCCTCCCCACCTACATCCGGGATTCCTCTGATACCCTGAATCATATTGACAGTTTCCAGGTCGCAGGCCCTAACCGCCTCCCATTCACCATGGATGTGCAATCTCTCTACAATGTCTCCATCCCACACCAGGATGGCCTGAGAGCTCTTTGTTTCTTTCTTGAAAAGAAGCCTGAACAATTCCCATCCTCCACCACTCTCATCTTGGCTGAACTCGTTCTATCTCTCAACTTCTCCTTTAACTCTTCCCATTTTCTCCAAATCAAAGGAGTAGCAATGGGTCCTAGCTACACTTGTCTTTTTATGGGGTATGTGGAATATTACTTGTGCTCCTTTTTCCTCAACCGTGGATTCCCATTTACAGTTGTCGACAGGACCCTCAACAGCATGCAGTCCACCTCTCACCCCCTCCCCTCTCTCCCAGAACAAGGATAGAGTCCCCCTTGTTCACACATTTCTCACCCCGCCAGCCTCTGCATGCAAAACATAATCCTCCGCCATTTTCACCAACTCCAAAGTGATGCCACCACCAAACACATCTTCCCTTCACTCCCTCTGTCAGCATTCTGCAGAGACCGTTCCCTCCGGGATAACCGAGTCCACTCCTCCCCTATACCCAACACCTCTCCCGTTACTCATGGCACCTTCCCATGCAATCACAGAAGGTGTAACACCTGTCCCTTTACCTCTTCTATGCTCACCATCCAAGGTCCAAAACATTCATTCCAGGTTAAGCAGCGTTTCACATGCACCTTTTTCAATTTGGTGTATTGCATTCGCTGCGCCCAATGTGGTCTCCTCTGTATCGGAGAGACCAAGTGTAGACTGGGTGATCACCTTGCTGAGCACCTTCGGTCTGTGCGCAATCAGGACCCTGACCTTCCGATTGCTTGCCATTTTAACACACAATCCTGCTCCCATGCCCACATGTCTGTCCTTGGCTTGCTGCAATGTTCCAGTGAAGCTCAATGCAAACTGGAGAAACAGCATCTCATCTTCCGGCCAGGCACTTTACAGCCTTACGGTCTCAACATCAAATTCAACAACTTCAGATGATTAGCTCTACCCTACCTCGACCCCTTTGTTTTCATTTTATTTGTTTAATTTTTTTTATTGGTCTCTACTTTTTATTTCTTTATTGTCTGTCTTTATTTTTCTTCCTCCCTCCCCCCCCCCCCCCCCCACTCTTTCTCCCTACTTTATCCCCCTTCCCTTACCTTTTCTCCACCTGCTTCCCCTTTTCTACATTCTACCTCTGTCCCATCCGCCCGACACCCCCCCCCCCCCCCAACTATCTTCATTTGTCACAGCTAACAGCTTCTCCACCGTTTGACCATTCACATCTTTTATTCTCTCCGTGGACAGCTATTAGCAGTATTTTCACCTGGTTTCTATGGCTATGACTCATCTTACATTCCCTCACCCTGCAGTATAAATATCTTCCACTTTCTATGCCTTTTAGCTTTGACAAAGGGTCATCTGGACTCGAAATGTCAGCTCTTTTCTCTCCTTACAGATGCTGCCAGACTTTTATCTTTTGGTTTCTTGCTTTGTTTGTTCCTAGCCTCCTAGCCTTGACAAATGCTTCCTTTTTCTATTAGACTAGGCTCACAATATCCAAGGTTCCCAAAACTTGCCATACTTATCCTTCATCCTCACAGGAATGTGCCGGTCCTGAATCCTTATCAACTTACACTTGAAAGCCTCCCACATGCCAGACGTTGATTTGCCCCCAAACTACATTCTTCAGTTCCTGCCTAATATTGTTGTAATTAGCCTTCCCCCAATTTAGCACCTTCACTTGAGGACTGCACTATCTTTATCCATCAGTACCTTAAAGCTTACTGAATTATGGTCACCGTTCCCAAACTGCTCCCTGACTAAAACGTCGATCACTTGGCCAGGTTCATTCCCCAATACCTGGTCCAGTACAGCCGCTTCCCTAGTTGGACTATCTACATACTGTTTCAAGAAGCCCTCCTGCATGCTCCTTACAAACTCTGCCCCATCCATGCCCCTAGCACTAAGTGAGTCCCAATCAATATAGGGGAAGTTTAAATCTCCCACCACAACAACCCTGTAACTTATACACCTTGCCAAAATCTGCTCACATTGCCGTTCCTCTGTCTTCCACTGGCTGTTGGGAGGTCTATAGTAAACCCCCAACATTGTGACTGCACCCTTCCTATTCTTGAACTCTACCCATATTGCCTTGCTCTCTGAGAAGGCCGAGAATATTCCAGAAGACACAAAACTTAGTTGTAATTTAGAGTGTGACTAAAATTATATTTTTGTTAATGGGTGGGAATTGTATTTATTGGAACAGCATTCCATTAGAATCATGTTTTATTTGGTTTGTTAATAGTTTAATTAACATACTCACCGATAGTTAGATAAATAAATTAATTTTAGAGAGAGCCTGTCAGGGAGGTATTTTGATTTAACTACTAAAAGTTGCTGAAGAGCAGATCGTACCACTTCACACTCACTTTTTATAGATTATAGGAATATAAGAACTTCGAGTAGGCCATCTGGCTCCTCGAGCCTGCTCCGCCAGTCAATAAGATCATGGCTGATCTTTTCGTGGACTCAGCTCCACTTCCCTGCCTCTCACCATAGCCCTTAATTCCATAGAATCTCTACAGTGCAGAAGGAGGCCGTTCGGCCCATCGAGTCTGCACCGACCACAATCCCACCCAGGCCCTTTTCCCGTAACCCCATATATTCACCCTGCCAATCCCCCAGACACTATGGGTCAATTTAACATGGTCAATCAACCTAACCCACACATTTTTGGATTGTGGGAGGAAACCCACGCAAACACTGAGAGAATGTGCAAACTCCACACAGAGTCAGCCACATTGTTTGGGTCTGGAGTCACAAGCAGGCCAGACCAGGTAAGGATAGCAGACTTCCTCCTTTAAAAGGCATTAGTGAACCAATGGGTATTTACAACAATTCAATAGTTTTCATGACTACTGAGTCTAGCTTTTAATTATAGATTAATTAATTCAATTTAAATTAGTATTAGCCTGGGCCTTTAATCTTTAGTCCAGTAACATTACCACCATGTCACTGTCCCCATTCATATGAATATGTTCATTGGAGGAACTTTCTGGAGTGAATTCTCACTTTTGCTACCAGACAGCAGCAGATTGGCCAGCTCTTTACATCCCACTCCAATTTCATTTCCATTTAAGTCAACAGAAGTTATAAATACTAAAATCTGTTTTCTCCTGATGTCAAATTACAGCCTTCTGAGTTTCAGAATACAATTGTAGGGTAATAGTGGGTGCATATAGAACACTATAAATACACCAGCCTTTGTCCCTTCAGCCTGAAAATCTAGGAGTGTCATTGAGATCCATAAAGGAATTGACACCCTGCCCATTTGATTTCTACGTGCGTGATAGCAGCTGCATATAAATGGTCATAAGAAACCAAGATAGAAATTGAAGTTCTGAAATTCAGAAGAAATAGAGCCCAAATAGTGACAGAAATGATTCCACCACATGAAAATAAAATTGAGCAATACATTTTTTTGAAACACCGACAGTTAACAAATTGTACCAATCTTTGAGAAGCAAGTGTATGGCATGCTGCTGCACAGTTTCAGATGAATAAGAAGTTTGACAAGAAAACCACAAGTGTGGGACCAATTAAATTTTGTTTTGCCTGTCTGATGAGGCTTGTGTGGGTCAGTAACATGTCCCCAAACAGATATCATTTGTGTGTATCATGGAATATGGTGACTTAACCTGCATGCCCAATTTTGTGACAGCAAGGAAACACATAAATTAATGAATTTTTGTGTACTGATAAAACATTGATTGGAAAAAAATGCCTTTTCATAGCGTCTATCACAACTTCTGCATGAATATATAAAGTCATTTTTTAAGTGCAGTACAAAGATAAAGTTATATTACTTCCAGAAAATCACACCAGAAGACTTAACTCATTACACTGTGGCTGTCTTTCAAAATGTGAAGTAACCAGACAAATATCAATGGTTGGAATGTTTGTACAGAGAAACCTCTGGTTGTATAATTGAAAGCATCTCCTGGATTACAACAGATCTTTTGTTATGTAAAAACCATAGAAACCCTGTAGTGCAGAAAGAGACCATTCGGCCCATTGAGTCTGCACCGACAACAATCCCACCCAGGCCCTATCCCCATATCCCTACATATTTACCTGCTAATCTCTCTAACCCTCATATTTACCCACTAATCCCTCTAACCTACGCATCCCGGGACTCTAAGGGGCAATTTAGCATGGCCAATCAACCTAACCCGCACATCTTTGGACTGTGGGAGGAAACCGGAGCACCCGGAGGAAACCCACACGGACACGGGGAGAATGTGCAAACTCCGCACAGACAGTGACCCGAGCCGGGAGTCAAACCCAGGTCATCATGTACTGATCACCCACAAGGAAAAACAAGTAGGATATTTCAGAATTTTCCTAAGCTAAGAAAAATTACGTCCATGATATTTGCAAATGTGGAAAATCGCAATTCACACCTTTGCTCTGCAAATAACTGATATAATTGGTAGCCTAACAAAGTTTTGATTGACAGATTGCTGAAGAATGAGTGCATTATAAAGTCCTGTTTCATTTTTTCCAGTCTGCTTTCACGCGTAATGAATACTGGATCGCAATTTGTAATGGAAGGAGTGAAGAATTTGGTATTGAAGCAACAGGTAAGTATCTAGGGTTAGTTACTCTAAGCACAAAACAATTACACGTTAGAATCAAACTAATCTTGGATCACAGAAAAATAATCTAGACTTGATCAGATTTGAAAGCTTTGAAATGCAGATGTGTCTTGTTTCCTGCTAACACAACCAAAACACTTCAAGTGTGTATCATAAAAATGCCTGTGCATCAGAACTTCAACTCCTGTAGCATGATCAATAAACAATTAATATCAGGATAAACAATGGCAGCTCTTCAAGTTGTTGATTTGAGTAATTATTTTACAGCTATTGCACTCATGGATAACAATATTTATTTCCTGAGGTCACTTCAGCTCAGTCAACAATCAGCATGCAACAAATTTTGTTGCAAAACTGTATTCCTGACTGTTTTCTGGGTTTTTGAGAGTTTCTTGTTTCCATTTTTGTTTGGCAATTGTTAAGATTGTTGTAAATGTTTGGCCAAATTTCCTCAGGAAGCTTAACATCATCCAGGACAAAACTGTCCTCTGCATTGACAAGGTGTCACTGGATTCTTCAATGTCTTGTAGCCAAAGGGCGCATAGCAGCAATTCACTATGTTTACTTTCAGTGCAATTCCCCACTCCATCAGGAAGGTCAAAAACAGCACCATCACTTCCAAGTGTCACATCATTCTGTCTTGAACATATGCTGCCATATAACTTCATTATTTCTGCACCAAAATCCTGATGTACCTGTCTCACATGATTCTGGAAGCACCATCACTATGAAGAACGAACAGCATGTTCACGCCAGATGCATATCCAGTAGAATTTGGAGATGAAACTGCCCATGGAATTTTCAGTCAAGTACTTTGACATACAGCTTTTGAAGTAGGTAGAGTCGGCAGGAGAAGAGTCGCATTTTTATTGTACTCTCCCTGTGCAGGAGTGATTTGAACAGATTGTTTCATTTGGTTAGATTGCGATTAGGAAAAATGAGAGTTCCATTTGTATTGGAGGTTTTGGTGCCAAATGCTATTTGGGATTTAGATTTGTCATAGATGCCTTCTCAAATATATTGAAGTCAGTTGTTTCCATATATAATCTGTGGGTCTTACAGGTCATTGTATGATGATGTGATAATTTTGTATGATGATTTCTTGATGATGTGACTTGAAAATTAACAGCCCCCTTTGACTGGAACTGAATATTCACATACACATGCTTTTACAAGCTTTCAAATGATGACCAACCAAACAAGATCATCTAAATCACGTCTTCAAGTTCAACTGTCAGATGGCATGGGCTTGATGGGCCAAATGATGACCTCCTTTGCCATAAATGGCTTCATGATTCTGAAGCTATGAACGTCCAAGAATAAGTTAGTAGTACTCCGCAAGGTCTTTTATAGCAGCATTATCAGAAATCCTAAAATGTAGCAACATAACTCTATCTCCTTTATGCTTGCATTGGAAAAAGAGAGGATCAGGCAAGCTAGGAAAACGTTTATATGGAGTAAGGGGAAATATGAAGACATAAGGCAGCAAATTAGAGGAGTAAATTGGAAGGAGGTATTCTCGGGGAAATCTACTGAAGAGATGTGGCAGTTTTTCAAGGAATGTCTGTCTAGGGTTCTACAGGACAATGTTCCGAGCAGACAGGGAGGAGTTGGTAGGTTAAAGGAACCGTGGTGCACGAAAGCTGTGCGGGACCTAGTCGAGAAGAAAAGGAAAGCTTACAAAAGGTTCAGAGAGCTTGGCGAAGATAGGGATCTAGGGCGGCACGGTAGCACAGTGGTTAGCACTGCTGCTTCACAGCTCCAGGGTCCCTGGTTCGATTCCCGGCTCGGGTCACTGTCTGTGTGGAGTTTGCACATTCTCCTCGTGTCTGCGTGGGTTTCCTCCGGGTGCTCCGGTTTCCTCCCACAGTCCAAAGATGTGCGGGTTAGGTTGTTTGGCCAGGTTAAAAATTGCCCCTTAGAGTCCTGAGGTGCGTAGGTTAGAGGGATTAGTGGGTAAATATGTGGGGGTAGGGCCTGGGTGGGATTGTGGTCGGTGCGGACTCGATGGGCCGAATGGCCTCCTTCTGTACTGTAGGGTTTCTATGATGATTCTATGATGAGTATACGGCTTGTAGGAAGGGACGAAAGAAGGAAATTAGGAGAGCCAGAAGGGGTCACGAGAAGGCCTTGGCAAGTAGAATTAAGGAAAACCCTAAGGCATTCTATAAATATGTGAAGAGTAAAAGGATGAGACGTGAAGGAATAGGGCCTATAAAAGGTGAAGGCGGGAAAATCAGTACGGAACCAGTAGAAATGGCAGAGGTGCTTAATGAGTATTTTGCCTCGGTTTTCACAGAGGAGAAGGACATGGATGGATGTACTGTTGTACATCCAGAGGTTGTGCTGGAATCTTTGAATGGCATCAAGATAGATAAGTCGCCGGGTCCGGATGGGATGTACCCCAGGTTACTGTGGGAGAAGAGGGAAGAGATTGCAGAGCCTCTGGCGATGATCTTTGCGTCGTCGATGGAGACGGGAGAGGTGCCGGAGGATTGGACGATTGCGGATGTGGTTCCTATTTTCAAGAAGGGGAATAAGGATAGCCTAGGAAATTACCGACCGGTGAGTCTAACCTCAGTGGTTGGTAAGCTGATGGAGAGGATCCTGAGGGACAAGATTTATGAGCATTTGGAGAGGTTTAGTATGCTCAAGAATACTCAGCATGGCTTTGTCAAAGGCAGATCGTGCCTTACGAGCCTGGTGGAGTTCTTCAAAAATGTGACTACACACATTGACGAAGGGAAAGCGGTAGATGTGGTTTATATGGATTTTAGCAAAGCGTTCGATAAGGTCCCCCATGCAAGGCTTCCAGAAAAAGTGAGAGGGCATGGGATCCAAGGGGCTGCTGCCCTGTGGATCCAGAACTGGCTTGACCAAAGGAGGCAGAGGGTGGGTATAGATGGGTCTTTTTCTAAATGGAGGTCGGTCACCAGTGGTGTGCTCCATGGATCTGTTCTGGGACCCTTGCTGTTTGTCATTTTCATAAATGACCTGGATGAGGAAGTGGAGGGATGGGTTGGTAAGTTTGCCGACGACACGAAGGTTGGTGGGGTTGTGGATAGTCTGGAGGGATGTCAGAAGTTACAGAGAGACATAGATAGGATGCAAGACTGGGCGGAGAAGTGGCAGATGGACTTCAACCCAGATAAATGCGTAGTGGTCCATTTTGGTTGGTCAAATGGGATGAAGGAGTACAATATAAAGGGAAAGACTCTTAGTACTGTAGAGGATCAGAAGGACCTTGGGGTCCGGGTCCGTAGGACTCTAAAATCGGCCCCGCAGGTGGAGGAGGTGGTTAAGAAGGCGTATGGTGTGCTGGCCTTTATCAATCGAGGGATTGAGTTTAGGAGTCCGGGGATAATGATGCAGCTATATAAGACCCTCGTCAGACCCCACTTGGAGTACCGTGCTCAATTCTGGTCGCCTCATTACAGAAAGGATGTGGAAAAGATTGAAAGGGTGCAGAGGCGATTTACAAGGATGTTGCCTGGATTGAGTGGCATGCCTTATGAGGATAGGCTGAGGGAGCTCGGCCTTTTCTCCTTGGAGAGTCGTAGGATGAGAGGAGACCTAATAGAGGTATAGAAGATGTTGAGAGGCATAGATCGGGTGGACTCTGAGGCTTTTTCCCAGGGTGGAAATGTCTGCTACGAGAGGACACAGGTTTAGGGTGCTGGGGGGTAGGTACAGGGGAGATGTTCGGGGGATGTTTTTCACACAGAGGGTGGTGGGCGAGTGGAATCGGCTGCCGTCAGTGGTGGTGGAGGCAAACTGAATAGGGTCTTTTAAGAGACTCCTGGATGAGTACATGGGACTTAATAGGATGGAGGGTTATAGGTAGGCCTAAAAGGTAGGGATATATTCGGCACAACTTGTGGGGCCGAAAGGCCTGTTTTGTGCTGTAGTTTTCTATGTTTCTATGTTCTATGTTTCTATAAACCCAAGTGTTTAACTCCTGACGTATGCAGATTTTTAAGTATCATGGTTCTTGTATCCACGGAGACATCCAACATGAAAAACATGCCTTTCACCAAGACCTTTCAGCTTCCCAGGCTCCCCCTCCATTTAGTAAGATCATGGCTGATCTGATAGTAATCTGAAATTTGCATTCCGTCTACCCCCAATAACCCCAGCACCCCTTTCTTAACAAGAATCTTTCCACCTATGTCTTAAAACTATTCAAAGACTCTACTTGCACCAACTTTTATTTTTGAACAGTGATCCTGGTTCTGGATTCTCCTATAAGAGCAAACACCTTCGAGTCATAGTCATAGAGTCATGCAATGCAGAAACGGTCCTTCGGCCCATTGAGTCTACACCGACAATAATTATTACTAAAGTTTGTGCTAATCCCAGTTTCCTGCACTTGTCCCAAATCCTTGAATGTTATGATATTTCAAATATTCATCAAAATATCTTTTAACGGTTGTAAGGTTTCTGGCCTCCACTACCTTCTCAGGCAGTGCATTTCAGATTCACACCATCCTCCGAGTAAAAAAGATTTTTCTCAAATCCTCTCTGAATCTCCTACCCCTTACCCTAAAACTATTCCCCCTCATGATTGACCCCTCAACCAAGGGGATCAGCTGCTCCTTCTCCACCCTGTCCATACCCCTCACAGTCTTCTATATCTCAATCATGTTCTCCTTTGCCTTCTCTGCTCTAAATAAAATAATCCAAGGCTATCCAGACTCTCCTTATAGCTCAAATGCTGCATCCCAGGTAACATCCTGGTGAACAAGGGAGGAAGTGTTAGGTTTTTTAGGGAATATAAAGACTGACAAATCCCCAGGGCCTGATGGAATATATCCCAGGCTGCTCAGGGAGACGAGAGATGAAATCGCTGGGCCTCTGACGCAAATCTTTGTCTCGTCACTGGACACAGGTGAGGTCCCAGAGGATTGGAGGGTAGCTAATGTGGTCCCGTTATTTAAGAAGGGTAGGAAGGATAACCCAGGAAATTATAGGCCGGTGAGCTTGACGTCCGTGGTCGGGAAGTTGTTGGAGAGGATTCTTAGAGATAGGATGTATGCGCATTTAGAAAGGAATAAACTCATTAACGATAGTCAGCATGGTTTTGTGAGAGGGAGGTCATGCCTCACTAACCTGGTGGAGTTTTTTGAAGAAGTGACTAGAATGGTTGACGAGGGAAGGGCCGTGGATGTCGTCTATATGGACTTTAGTAAAGCGTTTGACAAAGTCCCTCATGGTAAGTTGGTGCAAAAGGTTGGATCTCATGGGATAAAGGGGGAGGTGGCTAGATGGGTGGAGAACTGGCTTGGTCACAGAAGACAGAGGGTGGTAGTGGAAGGGTCTTTTTCCGGCTGGAGGCCTGTGACTAGTGGTGTTCCGCAGGGCTCTGTATTGGAACCTCTGCTGTTTGTGATTAATATAAACGATCTGGAAGAAGGTGTGACTGGGGTGATCAGTAAGTTTGCGGACGACACGAAAATGGCTGGACTTGCAGATAGTGAGGAACATTGTCAGAGGCTACAGAAGGATATAGATAGGCTGGAAATTTGGGCAAAGAAATGGCAGATGGAGTTCAATCCAGATAAATGCGAAGTGATGCATTTTATAGAGGTTTACAGCATGGAAACAGGCCCTTCGGCCCAACTTGTCCATGCCGGCCCTTTTTTTAAAAACCACTAAGCTAGTCCCAATTGCCCGCCTTTGGCCCCTATCCTTCCATACCCATCTTACCCATGTAACTGTCTAAACGCTTTTTAAAAGACAAAATTGTACCCGCCTCTGCTACTACCTCTGGCAGCTTGTTCCAGACACTCACCACCCTGTGTGTGCAAAAATTGCTCCCTTTTGTATCCCTCCCCTCTCACCTTAAACCGATGCCCTCTAGTTTTAGACTCCCCTACCGTTGGTCTATCTAGCTGATCTATGCCCCCCATTATTTTATAAACCTCTATAAGATCACCCCTCAGCCTCCTACGCTCCAGAGAAAAAAATTCCCAGTCTATTCAGACTCTCCTTATAACTCAAACCATCAAGTCCCAATAGCATCCGAGTAAATCTTTCCTGCACTCTTTCTAGCTTAATAATGTCCTTTCTACGATAGGGTGGCCAGAACTGTACACAGTGCTCCTTCCTAAAGGTGGCTTTAAGTGAATAATTAGCAACTTATTTTATTCACCCAACCAGGAACTTTAACTAAACCAGTAACAATTTTAATTAAAGGATGGCTCGACTGAAATGCTGTTCAAATAAAGATAAGGATCATTTAGTACCAAAACAGTAATAACAGAATCTTAGTCACTCTCAAAAAAACTAGATACAGCCAGGTCTGGTGGCTTGGAAAAGATTTGGAGGTTCTTCTGTAGTTGTCCGCTGTCTGTAAGCGCTGTCTAATTGGGTATTTTTTGCTGGTTGAATGGTGAGTTCGCTTAAGGCACATCTGAAGCTGGCAGAGTTAAGAACTAACTATTGATCTAACTGCCTTTAACTGCTTCAGCTGATCTGACCCTGGCTCTGGCTCAAGCGATGTTCCTCTGAGAAGGCTGTTGCTCTGGGTTTTATACTCGTGATGACCTCACAATGTTCTTACACCACGATTGGTCTGAGGTTGTCAACAGCAGCAAATTCAAATCTGATTGGCTCTTAATGGCTGATTGTCTTTTTTTAAACTGATCAGCTATTAGAATGTTACCTGTTACCAAGGCAACCCTGATGCTTGGCCCTCGAAACAAATGTCACAACTTCGAGTTGCCCCTTAGTGTCCAAGATGCACAGGGTAAGGGGACCGGCCATGCCAAACTGACCCCCAGCGTCCAAAGATGTGCAGGCCGGGCGGATCGGCCACGCCAAACTGACCCCCAGCGTCCAAAGATGTGCAGGCCGGGCGGATCGGCCACGCCAAAACGCTCCTTTAGTGTCAGGGGCATTAGCACGGTAGATACAGGGATAGGAGGGTTGCACCTGGGGAAGATGCTCTGTCAGAGAGTCAGTGCAGACTTGATGGGCCGAATGGCCTCCTACTGCACAGACAGGAACACAGAACATCTGGATCTGTGCAAAGCAGTGATCACCACACATTATGGAGGATGTGAGGCTCCTCGACAGGGTGCAGAGGAGATTTACCAGAATGGTTCCAGGGATGAGGGGTTATAGTTACAATGTTAGGCTGGAGAAACTGGGGTTATTGTCCTCGGAGCAAAAGAGATTGATAGAGCTGTACAAGTTTATGATTGGTCTAAGTTCAGGTAGCTAAAGAAAAGCTGTTCCTATCAGCTGATTTGGGTGGCACGGTGGTACAAGTAAAGTGAAGTTTATTTATTAGTCACAAGTCAGGCTTACATTAACAATGCAGTGAAGTTACAATTAAATTCCCCCAGTCACCACACTCCGGCGCCTGTTCAGGTCAATGCACCTAACCAGCACGTCTTTCAGACTGTGGGAGGAAACCGGAGCACCCGGGTCTCTGGCGCTGTGAGGTAGTAGTGCCAACCACTGTGCCACCGCGCCACTAACAGTGGTTAGCACTGATGTCTCACAGCTCCAGGGACCGGGGATCGATTCCCGGTTTGGGTCACTGTCTGTGTGGAGTTTGCACATTCTCCTCGTGTCTGCATGGGTTTCCTCCAGGTGCTTCGGTTTCCTCCCACAGTCCAAAGACGCGCGGGTTAAGTTGATTGGCCATGCTAAATTGCCCCTCGGTGTCCCCAGATGCGTAGGTTACAGGGATTAGCAGGGTAAATAGGTGGGGTTGCAAGGATGGGGCCTGGGTGGAATTGTTGTCAACGCAGACTCAATGGGGCGAATGTACTCCTTCTGCACTGGAGGATTTCTGTGATTGCAAAAGAATTAAGGGGCACAGATTTCAGATTTTGAGCAAAATCTACAGGGCAATATGAGGAAGAAATTTTACACCATGAGGGGTAATCACTTGGAACTCAATGCTTAACGTAGGGGGTTGCTATACGATAAATGGCAGAACCATAAAGGGTGTAGATACGCAGAGGGCCCTGGGTGTGCAAGTCCACAGATCCTTGAAGGTGACGGCACAGGTGGAGAAGGTAGTGAAGAAGGCATATGGCATGCTTCCCTTTATAAGACGGGGCATAGAGTATAAAAGTTGGGGTCTGATGTTGCGGTTGTATAGAGCGTTTGTTCGGCTGCATTTGGAATACTGCGCCCAGTTCTGGTCGCCACACTACCA
Source organism: Mustelus asterias (assembly GCF_964213995.1). Lineage (NCBI taxonomy): Eukaryota > Metazoa > Chordata > Chondrichthyes > Carcharhiniformes > Triakidae > Mustelus > Mustelus asterias. Next base: position 32,374,177 of record NC_135818.1, read on the forward strand.
GAAGGACGTGGAGGCTTTAGAGAGAGTGCAGAGGAGGTTTACCAGGATGCTGCCTGGTATGGAAGGGCTTAGTTATGAGGAGAGATTGGGTAAACTGGGGTTGTTCTCACTGGAAAGACGGAGGATGAGGGGTGACCTAATAGAGGTGTATAAAATTATGAAAGGCATAGATAGGGTGAACGGTGGGAAGCTTTTTCCCAGGTCGTTGGTGACGTTCACGAGGGGTCATCGGTTCAAGGTGACGGGGGGGAGGGAGGTTTAACACAGATATCAGAAGGACGTATTTTACACAGGGTGGTGGGGGCCTGGAATGCGCTGCCGGGCAAGATGGTGGAGGCGGACACACTGGGAACGTTTAAGACTTATCTAGATAGCCACATGAACGGAGTGGGATTGGAGGGATACAAAAGAATGGTCTAGTTTGGACCAGGGAGTGGCGTGGGCTTGGAGGGCCGAAGGGCCTGTTCCTGTGCTGTATTGTTCTTTGTTCTTAACCTTCTCTGTACCCCCTCCAGTGCTATCACATCCTTTCTATAGTGAGGTGATCAGAACTGCACACGATACACTCCTGTAGCCTAACCAACACTCTGTACAACTTCAACATTACCTCCTTGCTCTTGTACTCTATACCACGACTGATGAAAGCAAATGTCCCATCTGCCTTAACTATCCTATTCACGTGTTCTGCCGCCTTCAGGGATTTGTGATTAATTACCCTAAGATCTCTCTGTTCCTGAGTTTTCCAGTGTCCTGCTATTCATTAACTGCTCCCTCATTTTGTTTCTTCTTCCAAAATGAATCACTTCATACTTATCAGGGTTAAATATCACCTGCCACTGCTCTGCCCATCTGACCTACCCATCTAATTCTTTCTGTAACCTACAACCATCATCTTCACCACCCTACCAATCTTGATGTCGTCTGCAAACTTGCTTAACATTCCTCCCACATTTTCATCGATGTCATTTATGTATATAACAAACAATAATGGTCCCAGTACTGATCCTTATGGTACTCTGCTGGACACCGGCCTCCAGTCACTCGAACAGCCATCTACCACTACCCTTTGTGCCCTATTACTAAGCCAGTTTCTGATCTAGCTCACCAAGTTTCCCAGAATTCCATGTGCTTTAACCATCTCAATCAGTCTCCCATGTGGGACCTTGTCAAACGCTTTGCGAAAATTCATATAAACTACATCAACTGAACTTCTCTCGTCCACACACATGATCACGTTTGCGAAAAATTCTAACATTTGTTAGGCATGATCTCCTTCTGACAAAGCCATGTTGGCTATCCCTAATTGACTCATGCCTTTCCAAGTGGAGATTAATTCTCTCCTTCAGAATTTTTCCTCCCACTAATGTGAGACTCACTGGTCTGTAACTTCCTGGTTCATCTCCACCACCCTTCTTGAAAAGTGAAATCACATTAGCCATTTCCCAGTCCTCTGACGCTTCTCCCATGACCGAAGAGGAATTAAAAATTTGTGTCAGGGCCCCTGCAATTTCTTGCCTCATCTCCCATAGCAGCGTGGGATGCAATTCATCCGGGGCCACGGGATTTGTCTGTTTTTAGGCCCATCAGAGCCTCCAATACCTTCCACTTTCCTATGTCAAACAGCAAAGTTCCTCACAGTCCCTTTTCTTGAATTCCCTACCTACATTCTCCTTTTCCAGAGTGAAGATCGAAGAGAAGTATTCTTTTAACACCTTTCCAATCACCACCTTCACATCCACCCTTTCAAGACCTTCTCAGGATCTTGTATGTTGTAATCATAGAACATAGAACAGTACAGCACAGAACAGGCCCTTCGGCCCACGATGTTGTGCCGAGCTTTATCTGAAACCAAGATCAAGCTATCCCACTCCCTATCATCCTGGTGTGCTCCATGTGCCTATCCAATAACCGCTTAAATGTTCCTAAAGTGTCTGACTCCACTATCACTGCAGGCAGTCCATTCCACACCCCAACCACTCTCTGCGTAAAGAACCTACCTCTGATATCCTTCCTATATCTCCCACCACGAACCCTATAGTTATGCCCCCTTGTAATAGCTCCATCCACCCGAGGAAATAGTCTTTGAATGTTCACTCTATCTATCCCCTTCATCATTTTATAAACCTCTATTAAGTCTCCCCTCAGCCTCCTCCGCTCCAGAGAGAACAGCCCTAGCTCCCTCAACCTTTCCTCGTAAGACCTACCCTCCAAACCAGGCAGCATCCTGGTAAATCTCCTCTGCACTCTTTCCAGCGCTTCCACATCCTTCTTATAGTGAGGTGACCAGAACTGCACACAATATTCCAAATGTGGTCTCACCAAGGTCCTGTACAGTTGCAGCATAACCTCACGGCTCTTAAACTCCAACCCCCTGTTAATAAAAGCTAACACACTATAGGCCTTCTTCACAGTTCTATCCACTTGAGTGGCAACCTTTAGAGATCTATGGATATGAACCCCAAGATCTCTCTGTTCCTCTACAGTCTTCAGAACCCTACCTTTGACCCTGTAATCCACATTTAAATTAGTCCTACCAAAATGAATCACCTCACATTTATCAGGGTTAAACTCCATTTGCCATTTTTCAGCCCAGCTTTGCATCCTATCTATGTCTCTTTGCAGCCTACAACAGCCCTCCACCTCATCCACTACTCCACCAATCTTGGTGTCATCAGCAAATTTACTGATCCACCCTTCAGCCCCCTCCTCTAAGTCATTAATAAAAATCACAAAGAGCAGAGGACCAAGCACTGATCCCTGCGGCACTCCGCTAGCAACCTGCCTCCAATCCGAAAATTTTCCGTCGACCACCACCCTCTGTCTTCGATCAGACAGCCAGTTACCTATCCAATCGGCCAACTTTCCCTCTATTCCACACCTCCTCACTTTCATCATAAGCCGACCATGGGAGACCTTATCAAACGCCTTACTAAAATCCATGTATATGACATCAACTGCCCTACCTTCATCAACACACTTAGTTACCTCCTCAAAAAATTCTATCAAATTTGTGAGGCACGACTTGCCCTTCACGAATCCGTGCTGACTATCCCGGATTAATCCGCATCTTTCTAAATGGTCGTAAATCCCATCTCTAAGGACCTTTTCCATCAATTTACCAACCACCGAAGTAAGACTAACCGGTCTATAATTACCAGGGTCATTTCTATTCCCTTTCTTAAACAGAGGAACAACATTCGCCATTCTCCAGTCCTCTGGCACCATCCCCGTGGACAGTGAGGACCCAAAGATCAAAGCCAAAGGCTCTGCAATCTCATCCCTTGCCTCCCAAAGAATCCTAGGATACATTTCATCAGGCCCAGGGGACTTATCGACCTTCAGTTTATTCAAAACTGCCAGGACATCCTCCCTCCGAACATCTATTTCCTCCAGCCTATTAGCCTGTAACACCTTCTCTTCCTCAAAAACATGGCCCCTCTCCTTGGTGAACACTGAAGAAAAGTATTCATTCATCACCTCGCCTATCTCTACTGACTCCATACACAAGTTCCCACTACTGTCCTTGACCGGCCCTAACCTCACCCTGGTCATTCTTTTATTCCTCACATAAGAGTAAAAAGCCTTGGGGTTTTCCTTGATCCGACCCGCCAAGGACTTCTCGTGTCCCCTCCTAGCTCACCTAAGCCCCTTTTTCAGCTCATTCCTTGCTAACTTGTAACCCTCAATCGAGCCATCTGAACCTTGTTTCCTCATCCCTACATAAGCTTCCCTCTTCCTTTTCACAAGACATTCCACCTCTTTTGTGAACCATGGTTCCCTCACTCGGCCATTTCCTCCCTGCCTGACAGTATTTGTTCCTTGAAAAAGTTCCACTTTTCATTAGTTCCTTTCTCTGACAGTTTCTGTTCCCAACTTATGCTCCCTAATTCTTGCCTAATCGCATCATAATTACCTCTCCCCCAATTGTAAACCTTGCCCTGCCGTACGGCCCTATCCCTCTCCATTGCAATAACAAAAGACACCGAATTGTGGTCACTATCTCCAAAGTGCTCTCCCACAACCAAATCTAACACTTGGCCCGGTTCATTTCCCAGTACCAAATCCAATGTGGCCTCACCTCTTGTCGGCCTATCCACATATTGTGTCAGGAAACCCTCCTGCACACACTGCACAAAAACTGCCCCATCCGAACTATTTGACCTATAAAGGTTCCAATCAATATTTGGAAAGTGAAAGTCCCCCATGACAACTACCCTGTGACCCCCACACATATCCATAATCTGCTTAGCAATTTCTTCCTCCACATCTCTATTACTATTTGGGGGCCTATAGAAAACTCCTAACAATGTGACCGCTCGAGTTGCCTCTTACTCTCCTAACAACGTGACCGCTCGAGTTGCCTCTTACTCTCCTAAGCTCCAGCGGATACAACCCCAGCCTGTTCACCCTTTCCTCATAAGACAATCCACCCATTCCAGGTATTAGTCTGGTAAACCTTTTCTGAAATGGTTCCAAGGCATCCTTCCATAAATAAGACAACCAGTACTATACAGTACTCCAAATGTGGTCTCACTAGTGCCCTGTACAACTGAAGCATAACTTCCCTACTTTTGATTTCAATTGCCCTTGCAATAAATGGTAACATTCAATTAGCTTTCCTAATTACTTGCCGTACCTGTATGCCAGCCTTTTGTGTTTCGTGCATTAAGACACCCAGTGCCCTCTGCATCTCAGAGCTCTGCAGACTCTCACCATTTAAATAATATGCTGCTTTTTTTATTCTTCCGACCCAAATGGACAATTTCACAATGTCCCACATTATACACCATTTGCCAGATCTTTGCCTACTCATTTAACCTATCTATATCTTTTTGTAGCCTCCTTATGTCCTCTTCACAAATTACATTCATACCTATATTGGTGTCATCAACAAATTTGTCAACCATCCCTTCAATCCCTTCATTCAAGTCCTTTATATAAATTGTTAATGGGTTGAAGTCCTAGCACCCTATGGCATGCCACTCGTTATGTCTTGCCAACCTGAAAAAGACCCATTTATGCTCAACAACTGAAACAGAAAATGCTGGAAAAACTCAACAGGTCTGACAGCATCTGTGGAGAGAGAATAGAGCCAACATTTCAAGTCTGGATGACTCTTTGTCAGAGCTAAAGACTAAGAAAATAGGACAAGATTTATACTACGTGAGTGGGGGTGGTTTGGTTGGAGTGGGGTGCTGTAATTGAACAAAGGGAATGTAAATGGTGATGATAAAGGCTGAGAAAGGCGCACCCATTAAGAGATCGAAATGTGTGAATGGCAGAACAAAGGTGCAGAGGACAATGGCGGGGGGGAGTGAGCGGGGGAATGGTTGGAAGACAAGATGGAGAGCAAGATTTCAGAAATGGACAAATAAAAATGTGAAATAATAAAAATGGACGAATAAGACGAAAAGAAGAAACAAAGTGAAATAAATGGAAATGGGGTGAAGGTGAAGAATTCATGCCCTGAATTCAATGTTCAGACATAGGCACTTTCCTTCCATTCGTTCTGCTATAATGTCTTTATTAAAAGCTTCCAGCATTGTAACATTTTTTTCCTCTGACAGATGGGGCTGTAGTTTCCCACATTTTGTGTGTCTCCCTTTTTGAATCATGAAGTTACATTTGCTATCTTGCAATCCAATGGGCACTTCCCCGAGTCGAGAAAGTTTGTGAAAATTAAAACCAATGCACCAACTATCTCTTTCAACACTTCTTTAAAGACCCTAGGATGAAATCCATCAGGACCAGATGGAACTTAAGGAAGGAGTTTGGAGGTCTAAAAGGGGTCATGAAAAGTCCTTGGCAAACAGGATTAAGGAAAATCCTAAGGCATTTTATACGTATGTAAAGAGCAAGAGGGTAGCCAGGGAAAGGGTTGGTCTACTCAAGGATAGTGGAGCGAATCTATGCATGGAACCAGAGGAAATGGGTGAAATACTAAATGAATACTTTGCCTCAGTGCTCACCAAAGAGAGGAGCTTTGGGTGGGGTATGTAGATATTCTGGGTCGGGTCGATATCAAAAAGGAGGTGATATTGGGCATCTTAAGCATTAAAGTAGATAAATCCCCTGGGCCTGATGGGATCTACCCCAGAATACTGAGGGAGGCAAGGGCAGAAATTGCTGGGGCCTTGACAGAAATCTTTGCATCCTCAGTGCCTACGGGTGAAGTTCCAGAGGACTGGAGGATAGCCAATGTTGTTGCATTGTTTAAGAAGGGCAGCAGGGATAATTCAGGAAATTATAGGCCGGTGAGCCTTGCGTCAGTGGTAGGGAAATTATTGGAGAGGATTCTTCGAGACAAAATTTACTCCCACTTGGAAGTAAGTGGATGTATTAGTGAGAGGCAACATGGTTTTATGAAGGGGAGATCATGCCTCATTAACTTGGTCGAGTTTTTCAAGGAAGTGACAAAGGTGATAGGTGAGGGAAAGGCAGTGGATGTTGTATACATGGACTTCAGTAAAGCCTTTGACAAGGTACCTCATGGCAGATGATACGAAAGGTGAAGTCACACAGGATCAGAGGAGAGTTGGCAAGATGGATACAGAACTGGCTTAGCCATAGAAGACTGAGGGTAGCAGGAGGGGGGTGCTTTTCTGAATGGAAGGCTGTGACGAGTGGTGTTCCACGGGGATCAGTTCTGGGACCTTTGTTGTTCATAGTACATATAAATGATTTGGAGGAAAATGTAGCTGGCCTGATTCGTAAGTTTGCAGACGACACAAAAATTGGTGGAGTTGCGGATAGTGAAGAGGATTGTCAGAGGATACAGTAAGATATAGACCGGTTAGAGACTTGGGCAGGGAAATGGCAGATGGAGTTTAATCCGGACAAGTGTGAGGTAATGCATTTTGGAAGGTCCAATGCATGTAGGAATTATACAGTAAATGGTAGAACCCTTGGAAGTATTGACAGGCAGAGGGATCTGGACGTGTATGTCTACCGATCACTGAAAGTGGCAATGCAGGTGGATAAGGTAGTCAAGAAAACATACAGCATGTTTGCCTTCATCGGTCGGGACATTGAGTATAAAAATTGGCAGGTCATGCTGCAGCTGTGCAGAACCTTAGTTAGGCCTCATTTAGGACATTGTGTAGAATTCTGGTCGCCACACTACAAGAAGGGTCTGAATGCTTTGGAGAGGGTACAGAAGAGGTTTACCAGGATGTTGCCTGGTCTGGAGGGTATTAGCTATGAGGAGAAGTTGGGTAAACTCGGTTTATTCTCACTGGAACCATGGAGGTTGAGTGGCATGGACAGAGTGGATAGTCAGATGCTCTTTCCTGGTGTAGAAAAGTCAAGTACTCGGCAACATATGTTTAAGGTGCATGGGGAAAAGTTTAGAGGAGATGTGCGAAGCAAGTTTTTTACAAAGAGAGTGGTGAATGTCTGCAACTCGCTGCCTGGGGAGGTGTTGGGAGCAGGTACAATAGCGGTATTTAAGGGGCAGCTAGACAAACACATGAATAGGATGGGAATGGAAGGTTATGGGCTCCGTAAGTACATATGGTTTTAGTTTAGGCGGGCATCATGATCAGCACAGATTGGGAGGGCCAAAGGGCCTGTTTCTGTGCTGTACTTTTCTTCTTTGACCCAGGCTGTTTTCAGCCCACAGCTCTATGAGAATTGCACAAATCCTTTGATGCTTTGAAAAATGTTCGAGAGTGATGTGGTTCGATTTACTTTCTGTTCAAGTATGTAGTCACCACACGGGGATATTTTGTGTTCATTTATCCCCTGCCTGTTCTCAGTGAATGCCTGGATTCACTGCATCTTGATAGGGAATCCGTGGTCAAGATAAACAGGAACATAAATAGTGAACCTTCCCGACTGGTCCTCCCACATTCTAGTAGAGTTTGTGCTCTGTATACCATGCACTTCGAATGTTATATCAATCTTGTGGTCCTTCTCACCATCGCATCCTGGGTTTTGGACATTTCCCTTGTCCCTTATTGATTAGAAATGAATGAAATGTTCAAGATGAAGGTATAATTAGTAAGTTTGCAGATGATGTTGTTGATAGTGAGGATAGTCTTTGGCTACAGACCGATATTGATCAGCTGGTAAATTAGGCAGAGCAATGGCAGATGGAACTTAATCCTGATAAGTGTGAGGTGATGTATTTTGGGTGGTCTAATAATGGTAGGGTATATGAATGGCAAGTCCCTCTGAGGTATTGAGGAACAAAGGCACCTTGATGTACAAGTCCATAGATCCCTGAAGGTGGCAGCACAGGTAGATAGGGTGGTGAAGAAGGCAAAGGGGATGCTTGCCTTCATTAGCTGGGGCATTGAATATAGGAGCAGCCTGGTCTTGGTACAACTTTATAAAACTTTGGTTAGGCCACAGATAGAGTATTGTGTGCAGTTCTGGTTGCCACACTATTGGAAAGATGTGATTAAATTGGAGACGGTGCAGAGGAGATTCACCAAGATGTTGCCTGAGGTGGAAAGTTTCAGTTATGAGGAGAGACTGAATAAATTGGATTTGTTTTCCCTGGAGTGGAGGGATATCTGATAGAGGTATGCAAAATGATGAAAGCCAAAGATAAGGTAGATTGTAAGAATGTTTTCCCCATGGCAGAAATGTCGAAGACCAGAACCCAAAAAGCATTTCGACAGTTACATGGGTAAGATTGGTTTCGAGGGAAATGGGCCAAACACAGGCAATTAGGACAAGCTTAATGGTAAAAACTGGGTGGCATGGACAAGTTGGGCCGATGGGCCTGTTTCCATGATGTAAATGTCTATGACTTAGAGGGCATAGGTTTAAGGTAAGGAGTAAGTGGTTTACAGGGGATTTGAGGAAAAATATTTTCACTGAGAGGGTGGTGGAAATATGGAACGCGCTGCCTGAAAGGCACATACACTAGCAACATTTAAGAAGTATCTGGACAAGCACTTAAATTGCCAAGGCATAGTAGGTTATGGACCAAGCACTAGTAAATGGGATTAGTATAGATTGGTATTTGATGGTTGGCATAGAAATGGGGGCCAAAGGGCCTGTATCTGTGCTGTATGACTCTTGAGTTTGTGTGTCCCAACCAGAGCATTGTACAACTTCAATATGGTAGCATAGGTATCAATCTTGGGTCAAGAATAGACTATGGGCTCTAAGTGAGATGGTTGCATAGTTCCTGAGCTTTTTTTTGTTGCAATCCCAAATTTCCATCTTCAGGTACAGGAATAATTCTCTACCAGCTTGGCAGCTTGCAACTGACCTAAACTAATTTCTAAGCCAAAATAAAAACAGAAAATGCTGGAAAAACTCATCAGGTTTGATTTAATTTATTATTGTCACATATATTAGTATATAGTGAAAAGTATTTTCGTGCGCACGATACAGACCAAGCATACCGTACATAGAGAAGGAAAGGAGAGGGTGGAGAATACAATGTTACAGTCGTAGCTAGGGTGTGGAGAAAGATCAACTTAATATGACATAGGTCCATTCAAGCTGTTCTTGAGTCGGTTAGTATGTGACCTCAGACTTTTGTATCTTTTTACCGACACAAGAAGGTGTAAGAGAGTATGTCTGGGGCGTGTGGGGTCCTTGATTATGCTGGCTGCTTTTCCAAAGCAGTGGGAAGTGTGGACAGAATCAATGGATGGGAGGCTGGTTTGCATGAGGGCTTCGTTCATGATTCTTCGTAGTTTCTTGTGACCTTGGGCAGAGCAGGAGCCATCCCAGGCTGTGATACAACCAGAAAGAATGCTTTCTATGGCACATCTGCAAAAGTTGGTGAGAATTATAGCGGAAATGCCAAAGTTTCTGAGCCTCCTGAGAAAGTTGAGGTATTGGTAGGCTTTCTTAACTACTGCGTCGGCATAGAGGGACCAGAACAGGTTGTTGGTGATCTGGACACCCAGAAACCTGAAGCTTTCGATCATTTCCACTTCATCCCCTTGATATAGACAGGGACATGTCCATCACTACACTTCTTGAAGTGATCAGGCCAGGCCAGGCCTGGTCTGGCAGCATTTGTGGTGAGAGTTAACATGACTTCTTCAGAGCCCTGCCAGACCTGCTGAGGTTTTCCAGCTTTTTAAGCTTTTATTTTGGATTTCCAACATCCACAGTATTTTGTGTTTAATTTCTAAACTATTGTGCATGATTTACAGGTATGGAGGAGAAGGCAAAATTGCTGTCTGTTCCAGAGTAAAATTTTTCTGAATAACTGTGCCTCAAAGTGTACATGACGGCAAGTCATTGCTATGTCCACCTTTTATCAAATTCAGATCTTCCTTGAAAATTCTGTCAATGTAGGGATGTGCTCTGGAGGATGGTAGCACTGTGAATTGTCTGAACTATGGGATGTATCAAAACTGTAGGTTGTGTACACTGTGGAGTGCTCATACTGTTAGTTGTCTGAACCATGATAAGTGTTAAAACTATGTGGCTTGTCTGAACCATGAGAAATGTAAGCCCTTAGAGACGCATGGACTGATTAGGGACAATCAGCATGGCTTTGTGAGTGGAAAATCATGTCTCACAAATTTGATTGAGTTTCTTGAAGGGGTAACCAAGAGGATAGATGAGGGCAGTGCAATTGATGTTGTCTACATGGACTTTAGCAAGGCCTTTGAGAAGGTACCGCATGGTAGGTTGTTGCAGGGATCCAGGGTGAGGTATCTAAATGGATATAAAATTGGCTTCTTGACAGAAGAGGTTGTAGAGGGTTGATTTTCAAACTGGAGGCCTGTGACCAGCGGTGTGCCTCAGGGATCAGTGCTGGGTCCACTGTTGTTTGTCATTTATATTAATGATTTGGGTGATAACATAGGAGGCATGATTAGTAAGTTTGCAGATGACACCAAGATTGGTGGCATAGTGGACAGTGAAGAAAATTATCTCCAATTGCAACGGGATCTTGATCAATTGGGCCGGTGGGCAGACGAATGGCAGATGGAGTTTAATTGAGATAAATGCGAGATGATGCATTTTGGTCGATTGAATCAGGGCAGGACTTAGTCAGTTAATGGTAGGGCATTGGGGAGAGTTACAGAACAAAGAGATCTAGGTGTTCATGTTCATAGCTCCTTGAAAGTGGAGTCACAGGTGGACAAGTGGTGAAGAAGGCATTCAGCATGCTTGGTTTTATTGGTCAGAACACTGAATACAGGAGTTGGGACATCTTGTTGAAGTTGTACAAGACATTGGTAATACCACATTTGGAATACTGTGTACAGTTCTGGTCACCCTATTATAGAAAGGATATTATTAAACTAGAAAGAGTGCAGAAAAGATTTATTCGGATGCTACCGGGACTTGATGGTTTGAGTTATAAGGAGAGACTGGATAGACTGGGACTTTTTTCTCTGGAGCATAGAAGGCTGAGGGGTGATCTGTTCCTGTGCAGTTTTGTTCTTTGTTTCTTTGTTTCTTATCGAGGTCTATAAAATAATGAAGGGCACAGATCAGGTAGATAGTCAATATCTTAGGTCGTGCCTTACTAACCTTATTGAGTTTTTTGAGAAAGTGACCAAGGAGGTGGATGGGGGCAAGGCAGTGGACGTGGTATATATGGATTTTAGTAAGGCGTTTGATAAGGTTCACCATGGTAGGCTTCTGCAGAAAATGCAGATGTATGGGATTGGGGGTGATCTAGGAAATTGGATCAGGAATTGGCTAGCGGATAGGAAACAGAGGGTGGTGGTTGATAGTAAATATTCATCATGGAGTGCGGTTACAAGTGGTGTACCTCAGGGATCTGTTTTGGGGCCACTGCTGTTTGTAATATTTATTAATGATCTGGATGAGGGTATAGTTGGGTGGATTAGCAAATTTGCTGATGACACCAAAGTCGGTGGTGTGGTAGACAGTGAGGAAGGGTGTCGTAGTTTGCAGGAAGACTTAGACAGGTTGCAAAGTTGGGCCGAGAGGTGGCGGATGGAGTTTAATGCGGAGAAGTGTGAGGTAATTCACTTTGGTAGGAATAACAGATGTGTTGAGTATAGGGCTAACGGGAGGACTTTGAATAGTGTGGAGGAGCAGAGGGATCTAGGTGTATGTGTGCATAGATCCCTGAAAGTTGGGAATCAAGTAGATAAGGTTGTTAAGAAGGCATATGGTGTCTTGGCGTTTATTGGTAGGGGGATTGAATTTAGGAGTCGTAGCGTTATGTTGCAACTGTACACAACTCTGGTGCGGCCGCACTTGGAGTACTGTGTGCAGTTCTGGTCCCCACATTACAGGAAGGATGTGGAGGCTTTGGAGAGGGTGCAGAGGAGGTTTACCAGGATGTTGCCTGGTATGGAGGGGAGATCCTATGAGGAGAGGCTGAGGGATTTGGGATTGTTTTCGCTGGAAAGGCGGCGGCTAAGAGGGGATCTTATTGAAACATATAAGATGATTAGAGGTTTAGATAGGGTGGATAGTGATAGCCTTTTTCCTCTGATGGAGAAATCCAGCACGAGGGGGCATGGCTTTAAATTGAGGGGGGGTAGTTATAGAACCGATGTCAGGGGTAGGTTCTTTACCCAGAGGGTGGTGAGGGATTGGAATGCCCTGCCAGCATCAGTAGTAAATGCGCCTAGTTTGGGGGCGTTTAAGAGATCCGTAGATAGGTTCATGGACGAAAAGAAATTGGTTTAGGTTGGAGGGTCACAGTTTTTTTTTTTAACTGGTCGGTGCAACATCGTGGGCCGAAGGGCCTGTTCTGCGCTGTAATGTTCTATGTTCTAATAAATTTCCCAAAAGTAGGAGAGTCTAAAACTAGAGGGCATAGGTTTAAGATGAGAGGGGAGCAATACAAAAGGGTCCAGAGGGGCAATTTTTTCACACAAAGGATGGTGAGTGTCTGGAATGAGCTGCCAAAGGTAGTAGAGGCAGGTACAATTCTGTCTTTTAAAAATTGTTTAGACAGTTACATGGGTAAGGTGGTTATAGTGGGATATGGACCAAACCCAGGCAATGGGACTAGCTTGGGGGTTAAAAAAAGGGACGCTATGGACAAGTTGGGCCAAAGGGCCTGTTTCCATGCTGTAAATCTCTATGACATCTTTGGATGGCACATCTCAGGGGCAGTTTAGCATGGCCAATCCACCTCTTTGGACTATGGGAGGAAACAGGAGCACCTGGAGGAAACCCATGCAGACACAGGGAGAATGTGCAAACTCCACAGTCACCTAAGATAGGAATCAAACCCAGGTCCTTGCTGTTGTGAGGCAGCAGTGCTAAGCACTCTGCCACTGTGCTGCCTTGGTTTTTTTCTTGAGTTCCTTAAATTTGTCTAAGATGTTCATGTAAGTGATGGATTGAAATTGTTTTACTATTGCACTGAAATAAAACAGTCCCATTTAATCAAATCCCATAATATTAGTATTCTGGTGAAATGCTCGTTTGTTGCATTGGTTTGACAGCTGGAATATAAATCACGATCAGTTTTACTGTTGTTGGAAAAGATAACAATCAGACCTCATCTGAAGCACTGTGTACAGCTTTGATTACCTAGTCATAGAAAGGATGCATTGCTCAGTAGTGGACAGTAAAAATTATTGAAAGGAATAAAGAATTTTTAATTATGAGGAGCGATTAAGAAAATTGAACTTGGTCTTTGTGGAAAAACAAGAGACTGAGATTCTGCCTAAGATTTGAAGTGGAACTTTTTCAGTAAATAATAAAATTGTAGAATAAATTACTGGAATTATGTAAATGAGTTAGAGGAAATAGAATGAATTTATGAAGATGATTGTGTTAGATGAGTTTTTTTCTGAATCTTGCTAAAATGAGTTAGTTGTCTAACCCTTTTCCTATTAAAATGTCCCATTCTAGTGTACATGAAATTCTGTCAATGTGCCAATCCTGTAATTTAAAGCACTCCTTGTGAAACACCTCAGTGTAACTGAAGATAATTGAAGTATTTAAAGAAAACACAAGGAATTCTTGGTTGAGTAAGCCACTTAATGCAGGCATATTAGCATTATTGGAATATTTAAACTGCCACACCTTTCAATGGGTCACAGTTCATAAATGTTACACTCCAAAGAGTATTGTTACAATCCTTGGCCACACCCCAAATTGTTGGTAAGATCCAGTTAGGGACCAATAACATTTTGTTCAAAGGAAACAAGGTTTGAGATTCAGGTCACGGACTATGTGAAGAAAGCCACAAAATTCCATAGGTTTTGAACAAAAACTTTACAAGTTCAAAACGATAAAACAATTACAATTTTCATTTGGCAGTACAGAACTTGAATATTGATTGAAAAAAAGAGACATGTTGAAGCTTTTCATCTTGCACTCATCAGGACACTTTACAAGAATACCAGTATAAGGGGAAAACAACAATTTATACTGTATAAAAAGAGAATGCTAAATGTTTGGCAAGTGGACTCTGATTGGTGGAGACATTGCCATGGAAAATGCTAGATACCTGCCAAGTATTATTTGAAATTTAAATCGGGCACAACGTGTGCACGAGTTCTTTCTGTCTGGAAAGAACACTTCCTTGTGTACCAGTTCCTTATGTAGCTTCCAGTACACACACACGCCACATTGTGAACCTGACTGACTATCTTAAATTGGTCATCAGTTTAATTCTTAATACATTTGAGGATTATTCTCCATGGCAATGCCTCTACCAATCCAAGTCCACTTGCCTATCAATCAGCATTCTCTTCTCATACAATATAAATTGTTGTTTTCCCCTTATACTAGTATTCTTGTGACGTGCCCTGATGAGTGCAAGATGAAAAGCTTCGACATGTCTTTTCTAACAGCAATATTGTACACAATTTTCAATGTCTATCTTCTGCTAAGCTCAAACAATAAGCTACACAATAAATACCAAATCAGACCAAAACAGATTTCATGGAGTTTTCAACAGCCTATCGAGATGTTAGTCACACTGTGATTCAACCAATCTCATTGAAATGCTGTCCTTCTCATGAGAATGTCCAGTTTCAACCTTTGAACATCCCACCTTGGAATTCTGTCCAAACGTTGCTCCAACTCGATGGCTTCAATGATGATCTACCTTAAAGGGTTTCAGTCTTGCCTTCCAAGATGCCATTCCCCTAGATTTCTGACTACACTCCAGCATCAACTTACAAGCACAATTACAAACAAATCTTCGGCTGTGCCAAGCAAAAGACCACTGCTTCAAACGGTACCTTCTCCCCAAAGGCCCGCAGCCTGGAGTCTCCAATCTTTGACCGCCTTCTTGGATCTTCGGGATTCTCCTGAGTCCCCCTCAATTATAAGGGCTTCTCCTGAGTCCACTTCACTTGAGGTCTGCTCCCCTCATCCCTTTCTTTAACTTGAGGCTGTTACTCTGAACTTTCTTTTCTCTTAACTGCGACCTGTTTCTGTCTCAGTCTTTGTCCTTTATCTAGGACTTCTCTCACTCCCTGTCTTCCCCCCTCCTCCCATTGCTGTCTTTCTGGGACACTTTTCTGATTAAAACTGACTGACTAAAAACTGACTATTGTTCACTGACCCTTGAACTGATCTGGTGACCTCTCGCAACACTCCAAGAGGTTCCTGTCCTTGTTATGAGGCAGGAACAAACATAACATGCAGCGGAATATTAAATTGTACCTTAAATGTTACAATCTCCATAGTTTGCTTAGTACACAGAGACACAAATAATAGATTTCATAAGTGTGTATCAGAAATATACTATTTCATAAGGGTATGTGTCAGGAATATACTATTTGACTCAAGTAACCATTTTATTGATTGATAACTCAATCAGTGGTTAGTGGCACAGTGGTTAGCACTGCTGCCTCATAGCACCAGGGTCCCGGGTTCGATTCCTGGCTTGGGTCACTGTCTGTGTGGAGTTTGCATGTTCTCCCTGTGTCTGCATGGGTTTCCTCTGGGTGCTCCATTTTCCTCCCACATTTTGAAAGACGTGCTGGTTAAGTGCATTGACCCAAACAGACGCCAGACTCTGGCGACTAGGGGAATTTCACAGTAACTTTATTGCAGTGTTAATCTAAGGCTTACTTGTGACAAATAAATAAACTTTAACTTTAAATTGAACAAGTTAGTAGCAGCAAAATACCAGCATTGAATAATGCACAATTGGCCCCTACTTTGTTTCCAACCATTTTTAAAAAACAGCGACATCACAAAACTGATCAGTCAAGTTGGGTCACATAATTTCTAAAATGTTTTCAATTAGTATTTTGTTTCATTTATTTGGATAAATGTATAAACCTGGAAGTTCTATTCATCTGTAATCAAACAAACAAAATAATGCACACAAATGAAAAGTCAGGGGCAAGGGTGGGGTGCCCTTGGACAGTGGAAGCCTGGGAGTGCCAGCATGGCACCCTGGCACTGCCCACCAGGCACCTTGCCACTGCCTACCAGGCACTGGGCAGTGCCAAAGGGAGGTGCCAGAGGGGGCAGGGCATACTGGGAGCAGGGCCGGAGGGTCCAGTTGACCAGCGATCAGGAGGGATGGGGGGAAGCCAGCGATTGCTAGGCCGGCGATGGGGCCACTGCGCATGTGCCGATCTCCGCGTTGACAGATCGACGCATGCGCAGAGACCTCTTGGGCGGGATGAGGTCCCGCCCCCTGCTTTCCAAGCTGAGGCACTCTGCATTGCACAGAGTACAGGGTATTCTTTCTGGTAAGTATACCCAGTAAAACGGGTGGGAAATACTCCCATTTTCCCACCCATTGTGCACTTAGTTTTGTTTTGAGAGAATCCTGTCCCAAATATTTATGCATCTCATATGTTATCACACGTTTTATACTATTCATACTCCTCTATTCTATTTGTTCCTCAGTAATCTGGCCAGCATTTATCGTTCATCCAATACAGCTAGTGCATTAAAGTCGCAACACGTTTGGAATTGATCTCTAAATACAGCCACTTTTAGAATATTGATTTATTAATTTGAATAGAGCTTTCCTATTTTTGTAAATACCACAAAAGTTTCATTATTTAGCCCGTAAGCATAGCACTAAAACGTTAGTTTGTCTTGTATAATTGCCGGAATTTAAGAAGCAACTTGTTTCGACCAAGCTTGCTGAAAACACTGAGTGAAGCCCCATAGATACAGTGTATGTGTATATATAGTGTATGTGTATATATATGTTTTTTATATATATATATATATATATATATAACGCTTAAGAATATTGATAGGCAAAGGGATCTGGGTGTACAGGTACACGGGTCACTGAAAGTGGCAACGCAGGTGGAGAAGGTAGGCAAAAAGGCATACGACATGCTTGCGTTCATTGGCCGGGGTATTGAGTTTAAAAATTGGCAAGTCATGTTGCATCTTTACAGAACCTTAGTTAGGCCGCACTTGGAATATAGTGTTCAATTCTGGTCGCCACGCTGCCAGAAGGATGTGCAGGCTTTGGAGAGGGTACAGAAAAGATTTACCAGGATGTTGCCTGGTATGGAGGGCATTAGCAATGAGGAGAGGTTGGAGAAACTTGGTTTGTTCTCACTGGAGCGATGGAGGTTGAGGGGAGACCTGATAGAAGTCTACAAGATTATGAGGGGCACGGACAGAGTGGATAGTCAGAAGCTTTTTCCCAGGGTGGAAGAGTCAATTACTAGGGGGCATAGGTTTAAGGTGCGAGGGGCAAGGTTTAAAGGAGATGTACGAGGCAGACTTTTTACACAAGAGAGTGGTGGGTGCCTGGAACTCATTGCCGGGGGAGGTAGTGGAAGCAGATACGGTAGTGACTTTTAAGGGGCGTCTTGACAAGTACATGAATAGGATGGGAATAGAGGGATATGGTCCCCGGAAGGGTAGGGGGTTTTAGTTAAATCAGGCACGGTCGGTGCAGGCTTGGAGGGCTGAAGGGCCTGTTCCTGAGCTGTAACTTTCTTTGTTCTTTGTTCAGATTGCAGTCAACTATGATCAGTAGTCTAATTAGAAATGTTTTCAGAGCAGAAAATCTATGTTTCTTCTAGTTGGAACATGTTTTGTAATGCACCATTGAAGTAGGAAAGCAAATTACTATTACAGTCATAAAGCATATGATTTTAGATGAAATTCAGACAATTTAAAAGTGATTGTGTGGAAAGTGTTCTTTCTGTCTCAGGAGAAACTACATTTGCATTATTTATATTTGCGTAATCTTTGCAAATGTAGAATCCCTACAGTGCAGAAGGAAGCCATTCGGCCCATCAAGTCTGCACCAACTCAGCATTGTACCCCTCCACCCTATCCCTATTACCCTGTGTGTATTAACCATGGCTAATCTATCTCACCTATACATCTTGGGACACTGAAGGGCAATTTATCTTAGCCAGTCCACCTAACCTGCACATCTTTGGATTGTGGAAGGAAACCGGAACACCTAGAACATAGAACATTACAGCGCAGTACAGGCCCTTCGGCCCTCGATGTTGCGCCGACCAGTGGTACCAATCTAAAGCCCATCTAATCTACACTATTCCAATATCATCCATATGTTTATCCAGTAACCACTTGAACGCTCTCAACGTTGACGAGTCCACCACTGCTGCAGGCAGGGCATTCCACGCCCTTACTACTCTCTGAGTAAAGAACCTACCTCTAACATCTGTCCTATATCTCTCACCCCTCAATTTAAAGCTATGTCCCCTCGAGGACACCATCCGAGGAAAAAGGCTCTCACTATGCACCCTATCTAATCCACCTAGAGGAAACTCAAACAGACATGGGAAAACGTGCAAACTCCACACAGTCACCCAAGGCTGAAATTGAACCCGGATCCCTGTGAGGCTGTAGTGCTAACCACTGTGCCACCGTGACGTGTAATTGTAAACATGTTGAACCTTTACTTTTGTTGAGCCAACTTTTACTGAACATCTGCACTATTCAAAAGGGCAAGTTATTTTAACTTGCGTGCAAACACTAGTCTTGTTCAGACTATTAGCTCTAAGTGCCCAGAATTAGGAAGCAGAAAACTTTAATAAATGTGTACCGAAACAGGGTAAATGTTTCACAAGACTGCTTCCTTTATTTTGGTGAAGAAATCTAGCAGTTTTGTGGTGTTTGAAACTCTAATTCTAATTTTGAAATGTGTTCAGATAAAATAGTCTCCAGTAAATATCTTGGCTATTAAAGGTTCCACGGAGCTGGCTGAACATTCAGAGCAGCTCCATTACATCTATTTTATCAAGATTGGCATTTAATTTATTCTGATTTTAGTGGATAATGTATGTACACTTTCCCTGCAGCTATTGCTTGGAAGAATTGCAGTATTCAGTTTGCAAATTCTGTGACCAATTTCTTCATTAGATGGAGCCTTGCTGGGACAAAGGATTATTAATACAATGTGGAGAGTATTTTTTAGAACATTATTTCAAATGTTTGTTATGATAGAATTAATGTAAATATTGAAATATGCCATTTAAATCCTTGGGTCCTAGTAGAGTTTTAAAAAACTGATGGAGCATTACCCAGCAAACGAGTTAATAAACAGCCTTAAAAAAACATGAAAGGACTCAAAAAAAATTACTTGTAAATGCATTTGTTAGTTAGAATATATATTAAGTATTCTACTGGTAGACTAACTAGATTGTTCACATCTGTATAAATATTGTACTAGCCACGTGCAATTGCTGGAAACACTTCATAGCAATGCAAAGCAAAAATATATTTGCTCACTCCCCCACCAAGGGATTGCACTTTTTTTATTTAATGCATATCTATGTCTTCTATCTCCTTTTCCGAACTCATCTTGAATGTGAAACAAACTTCCTTTGATTCTATTCCCACAAAGACAGCAGACCACCCAACTTTGCTTTCTGGTTCTCATTATAACTGATATTACACATATTACTAAGTTACTGTCCCTTCCAAGCAGCCATCATTACCCCTGCTCAAACAAATTTATGCTTCATCTCTCTGTCCTTGCAAACTGTCACTCCGTCTCCAAAGTACCTGCCTTCTCAATTCCTTGAATGCTTGGTCACCTTTCAAATCCACTTCATAGTTTTTCTCTGAGAACCACTCATCGCCTTTCAAGCTCATCCTGAGAATAAGACAAATCTTCTGCTCTGTTTACCATGTTCCCACCTAAGTGCTGATGATCCAGCTTCTCTCCCTGGTCCCCACACTGGCTGAAATTGTGAAAGTTCCCTCCTCCCTCCTCTCATTCAGAAGTCTACCACCCTCCACCCCCCCTCACATCTTAAAGAAATAAAACACCTTGACCCCTCCATCCATAGACACACTGTCAGGTTCCATAGGTACCCTGAACAAGGTCAAGTTCTACTTTAATCACTGCCTGTTGAAGTTGCAACCTTGCATGAGTCCCAATTTTTGCCAGGAATAGTCAAAGCTATTATCATCTTCCCTAGTTCTAAACTTCATACTCATCCCCTGTCATTGTCTCAGCTGAATAAACTGTTCAGAACTTGAAATTATCTTCCAATCAGCTAACCTCTCAATTGCAACAACTGCCTGTTTCCACTTCTACAACATCGCCAGTTTCTCCTCCTGCTTCAGGTTACTTGCTGCTAAAACCTTCATCTATACTTTTATTACCTCCAAATTTGACCATTCCAATACTCTACTGGCCTTTCATCTTTGATCCCGCATGAGCTTGAGCTCATCAAAAACTCTGCAGCCTATGTTCTAGTGCATGCCAAGACTCATTCATTCATCTCTCTTGCACTTGCTGATCTATGATCACTCCTAATTCACTAAACATTTCAGTTTTGAAATGATCATCCTTGTGTTCAAAACCACTTTGAGAAAATTCAAATTTTATATTTGAGTAGAATTTTCCTATTGTTTGTGAAATACTAATAAAGCTTCATTATTTAGTCCGTAAGCATAACGAAACATTAATTTGTGCTGCAGAATTGTAGGAATTTAAGAAGGCCTAGCTACTACAATCAGATCAAACTTATTAAAAACTTCTGAGTGAAGCACCATAGCTGATTGCAGTGTCATTTTTCTCTGTATCTGTAAGCTCCCTCAGTTCTACGATCCTCTGAGAATTCTGCATTCACCCAATTTTGGTGAAATTGGGTGAATTCTGCATTCATCCAATTGCCAGTGCCCAGGGCCAGCATGTGTGCAGAAAGTGTCTCCAGCTGCAGCAGCTGGAAACCCGTATTTCGGATCTGGAGTGGCAGCTGGCGACCTGTGGAACATCTGCAAGGCGGAGACTATTGTGGATAGAGAGGTGGTCACATCGCAGGCTCAGACTCCACAGGCAGGAAGGGAAAGAGTGACCACCAGGAAGAGTAAGAAAGCTGGGCAGGCAGTGCAGGAATCTCCTGCAGTTATTCCCGTGCAAAACAGATCTACTGTTTTGGATAGCATTGAGAGGAATGGCCTTCAGGGAAAAACAGCACCACCGTTGGTGCTGCTGCAGAGGGGAGGAGTAAAAAGTGAGAGAATGCAATAGTTATAGGGGATTCAATTGTAAGGGGAATAGATAGATGCTTCTGTGGCCGCAAACGAGACTCCAGGGTGGTAATTTACCTCCCTGGTGCTTGGGTCAAGGGTGTCTCAGAACGGCTGCAGGACATTCTGCAGGGGAAGGGTAAACAGACAGTGGTCGTAGAAAATGTTGGTACAAACGACATAGGTTAAAAAAGGGATGAGGTCCTCAAAGCAGAATATCGGGAGCTAGGCAGCAAGCTGAACAGTCAGATCTCAAAAGGTAGTGATCTCACGTGCTACGTGCTAGTCAGAGTAGAAACAGGAAGAAAATATCATCAGTGTATCTAGTGTGTAGCATCGGTTGAAGGTCCCACGCGGTGAAGAAGTCTTGTTCGAACCTGTGCATGAAGATGTTGGCATATTGAGGTGCGAATTTGGTCCCCATGGCTGTTCCGTGTGTCTGGATGAAGAACTGGTTGTTGAAGGTGAAGACATTGTGGTCCACGATGAAGCGGTTGAGTTGTAGAATTGCGTCTGGAGATTGGCAGTTGTCGGCGTTGAGTACTGAGGCAGTTGCAGCAATGCCGTCTTTGTGGGAGATGCTGGTGTAGAGTGCCGAGACATCCATTGTGACGAGGAGTGTTCCTAGTTCAACTGCTCCATGGGTGCTGAGTTTCTGTAAGAAGTCCATAGTGTCGCGACAGAAGTTGGGGGTTCTTTGTACGATGGGTTTCAGGATCCCATCGATGTAGCCAGAGAGGTTCTCACACAGGGTCCCATTGTCTGATACGATGGGACGGCAGGGTGCTTTGGCCTTGTGTACCTTCGGGAGGCAGTAGAGATCTCCAACATGAGGAGTATGTGGGATGAGAGCACGGAGGGTACTCTGAAGGTCTGGATCAAAGGTCTTGATCGGTCTGTTGAGTTGACGGATGTGTTCTTTGATCGGATCTGCAGGTAACTGTCTGTAGTGTTCCTCGTTATTCAGTTGTCGGTACACTTCTTTGCAGTAATCCGTTCTGTTCAGTATGATGGTGACTCCTCCTTTGTCTGCTGTTTGATGACAAGAGGCCAACAACGAACCCGATGAGACAGCCAAGCAACCAGAACAGCCGACAGAGAGATGCGCGGTGCAATAACCGAAGAAGAAAGAGTCGAATTGGACTCCTCCGGAAGGCCACTGCCCTCGACTCGACAAGTATGCCCAAGCCATCAGGAGGTGCGTCAATGCCAGATTCATCAGCCGTACTCACAAGACAGCCCCAAACGTCACCCAAGCACAACGCAACGCCATCCCCGCTCTCAAGACCAACCAAGACCATTGTACGCAGCAAACTACCCAGCCTTCAGGAGAACGGTGACCACAACACCACACAACCCTGCCACAGCAACCTCTGCAAGACGTGCCGGATCATCGACACGGATGCCGTCATCTCACATGAGAACACCATTCACCAGGTACTTGGTACATACTCTTGTGTCTGAGCCAACATTGTCTACCTGATACACTGCAGGAAAGGATGTCCCAAGGCATAGCACATTGGCGAGACCATGCCGACACTACGACAACGGATGAATGGACACCATTCGACAATCACCAGGCAGGAGTGTTCCTTTCCTGTCAGGGAACACTTCAGCAGTCAAGGGCATTCAGCCTCTGACCTTTGGGTAAGCGTTCTCCAAGACAGCCTTCACGACGCATGACAACGCAAAATCGCTGAGCAGAAACTGATAGCCAAATGTTGGCTATCCCACACGGCCATTTGTTCCTTGTTTATCAGTTTTGCTTCCACTGTACTGATTTTTGCTGTCCAATTAGCACATTCTGCTATCTTATCTTTATTCTACTATTAGCACTTCTTCAGTCCCTAATGCCTTCATTGAAAAGCTCTTTGCCTTATGTCCATAACATCTTTGTCAATCTCTCCTTAGATTCGACCTGTCTCTAACCTTGCATTCTATCCCAACCTCACAGAAGGCCTGTGACAGCGGTGTGTCTCAGGGATCACTGCTGGCTCCACTGTTATTTGTCGTTCGTATTAATGATTTAGATGAAAATTTAGGTATGGTTACTAAGTTTGCAGATGACACCAGGATTGGTGGCATAGTAGGCGCTGAAGAAGGTTATCTAGGATTGGAACGGGATCTTGATCAATTGGACCAGTGGGCTGATAAATGGCAGATGGAGTTTAATTTAGATAAATGCGAGATGATGCATTTTGATAGATCGAACCAAGGCAGGACTTAATTAATGGTAGGACATTGGGGAGAGTGATAGAACAAAGAGATCTAGGGATACAGGTTCATAGCTCCCTGAAAGTGGAGTCACAGGTGGACACGGTGGTGAAGAAGGCATTTTGCATGCTTGGTTTCATTGGCTGGAACAATAGGAGTTGGGACGTCTTGTTAAAGTTGTATAAGACATTGGTAAGGCCACACTTGGAGTACTGTGTATAGTTCTGGTCACCCTATTATAGAAAGGATATTATTAAACTAGAAAGAGTGCAGACAAGATTTACTCGGATGCTACCGGGACTTAATGGTTTGAACAAAGAACAATACAGCACAGGAACAGGCCCTTCGGCCCTCCAAGCCCACGCCGCTCCCTGGTCCAAACTAGACCATTCTTTTGTATCCCTCCATTCCCACTCCGTTCATATGGCTGTCTAGATAAGTCTTAAACGTTCCCAGTGTGTCCGCATCCACCACCTTGCCTGGCAGCGCATTCCAGGCCCCCACCACCCTCTGTGTAAAATAAGTCCGCCTGATATCTGTGTTAAACCTCCCCCCCTTCACCTTGAACCTATGATCCCTCGTGAACGTCACCACCGACCTGGGGAAAAGCTTCCCACCGTTCACCCTATCTATGCCTTTCATAATTTTATACACCTCTATTAAGTCTCCCCTCATCCTCCGTCTTTCCAGGGAGAACAACCCCAGTTTACCCAATCTCTCCTCATAACTAAGCCCCTCCATACCAGGTAACATCCTGGTAAACCTCCTCTGTACTCTCTCCAAAGCCTCCACGTCCTTCTGGTAGTGTGGCGACCAGAACTGGACGCAGTATTCCAGATGCGGCCGAACCAACGTTCTATACATCTGCAACATCAGACCCCAACTTTTATACTCTATGCCCCGTCCTATAAAGGCAAGCATGCCATATGCCTTCTTCACCACCTTCACCTGTGACATCACTTTCAAGGATCTGTGGACTTGCACACTCTGCGTATCTACACCCTTTATGGTTCTGCCATTTATCATATAGCTCCTCCCTACATTATTTCTACCAAAATGCATCACTTTGCATTTATCAGGATTGAACTCCATCTGCCATTTCTTTGCCCAAATTTCCAGCCTATCTATATCCTTCTGTAGCTTCTGACAATGATCCTCACTATCTGCAAGTCCTGCCAATTTTGTGTCGTCCGCAAACTTACTGATCACCCCAGTTACACCTTCTTCCAGATCATTTATATAAATCACAAACAGCAGAGGTCCCAATACAGAGCCCTGCGGAACACCACTAGTCACAGGCCTCCAGCCGGAAAAAGACCCTTCCACTACCACCCTCTGTCTTCTGTGACCAAGCCAGTTCTCCACCCATCTAGCCACCTCCCCCTTTATCCCATGAGATCCAACCTTTTTCACCAGCCTACCATGATGGACTTTGTCAAACGCTTTACTAAAGTCCATATAGACGACATCCACAGCCCTTCCCTCGTCAACCATTTTGGTCACTTCTTCAAAAAACTCCACCAGGTTAGTGAGGCATGACCTCCCTCTCACAAAACCATGCTGACTATCGCTAATGAGTTTATTCCTTTCTAAATGCGCATACATCCTATCTCTAAGAATCTTCTCCAACAACTTCCCCACCACGGACGTCAAGCTCACCGGCCTATAATTTCCTGGGTTATCCTTCCTACCCTTCTTAAATAACGGGACCACATTAGCTATCCTCCAATCCTCTGGGACCTCACCTGCGTCCAGTGACGAGACAAAGATTTGCGTCAGAGGCCCAGGTTTGAGTTATAAGGAGAGGCTGGATAGACTGGGACTTTTTTTCCCTGGACTATAGGAGACTGAGGGGTGATCTTATAGAGATCTACAAAATAATGAGGGGCATAGATAAGGTAGATAGTCAACATCTTTTCCCAAAGGTAGGGGAGTCTAAAACTAGAGGGCATAGGTTTAAAGTGAGAGGGGAGAGATACAAAAGGGTCTAGACGGGCAATTTTTTCACAGAGGGTGGTGAGTGTCTGGAATGAGTTGTCAGAAGTAGTAGTAGAGACGGACATAATTTTGTCTTTTAAAAAGCATTCCGACAGTTACATGGGCAAGATTGGTATCGAAGGATATGGGCCAAACGCAGTTGGGACTAGCTTAATGGTAAAAACAGGACGGCATGGACAAGTTGGGCTGGAGGGCCTGTCTCCATGCTGTAAACATCTCTGACTCTATGACCTGAGTTTACAAAGAAACAAAGAACAGTTTCTGCTCAGCGACTCTGCGCTGTCGTGTGTCGTGAAGGCCGCCTTGGAGAACGCTTACCTGAAGATCCAAGGCTGAATGCCTGTGACTGCTGAAGTGCTCCCCCACAGGAAGAGAACACTCTTGCCTGGTGATTGTCGAGCGGTGTTCATTCATCCGCTGTCGTAGCGTCTGCATGGTTTCCCCAATGTACCATGCCTCGGGACATCCTTTCTTGCAGCGTATCAGGTAGACAACGTTGGCCGAGTTGCAAGAGTAGGTACCGTGTACCTGGTAGATGGTGTTCTCACGTGAGATGATGGCATCCGTGTTGATGATCCGGCACGTCTTGCAGAGGTTGCTGTGGCAGGGTTGTGTGGTGTCGTGGTCACTGTTCTCCTGAAGGCTGGGTAGTTTGCTGCGGACAATGGTCTGTTTGAGGTTGTGTGGTTGTTTGAAGGCAAGAAGTGGGGGTGTGGGGATGGCCTTGGCGAGATGTTCGTCTTCATCAATGACATGTTGAAGGCTCCGGAGGAGATGCCGTAGCTTCTCCGCTCCAGGGAAGTACTGGATGACGAAGGGTACTCTGTCCACTGTGTCCCGTGTTTGTCTTCTGAGGAGGTCGGTGCGGTTTTTCGCTGTGGCGCGTCAGAACTGTTGATCGATGAGTCGAGCGCCATATCCTGTTCTTATGAGGGCATCTTTCAGCGTCTGAGTCGCTGAGCAGAAACTGATAGCCAAGTTCCGCACACATGAGGACGGTCTAAACCGGGATGTTGGATTTATGTCACATTATCAGTAACCCCCACAGCTTGCCTCCTGGACTTGCACAATTTCACAAGCTGTACTGTCTGGAGACAATACACATCTCTTCAACCTGTGTTGAATGCTCCCTCCACCCACATTGTCTGTACATTTAAGACCTGGCTGGCTGTAGAGATTTGCATTCTAATCAGTATTCTGTAATTTGATTTCTGTGTCTGTGCCCTGTTTGAGAACAGATATCCACTCCATCTGACGAAGGAGCATTGCTCCGAAAGCTTATGGTATTTGCTACCAAATAAACCTGTTGGACTTTAACCTGGTGTTGTGAGACTTCTTACTGTTCTATGACTAAACCAGTTTTATATCCACCTAGCCAGCCCACCTCAAATTCCAAGTGATTTTCATTTTTGCACCAGTCTGCCATGTGGCACCCTTGTCAAACGTCTTAATAAAGTACTTATCAACTACATCCACAGCCCTTCCCTCTTCAATTATCTTTGTCACTTCTTCAAAAACTCAATCAAGTTGGCTATGTTGACTGCTCCCAGCTCAGAAAATGTAGTTCCCAATCCCTTCTAAGTTGGCCTGCTAGTCAAAGACCATGTAGAGCATGAGGTGCTGACACAATGCGGGATCAGGTCTTGGAAATTCACCCAGCATCAGTGTCTCAACTCCAACAGAAAAGCTGAGCCCTACATTTCAATAGTTTCATTGAATTTAAGTATTGAGTTTTAGGTAAACAAAACTTATTCATTGAGGATTGTTGTATTATTTTAACCTGGCCTATTATGTTTTATAAATATGTTACTAAATACTGATTAGCTTCTGAAAGCCTCTATAAAGTCACTTTACCTATTTGGGTCAAGCTACTATTTGAGTATCATCATTTTACTGGTAGAAATGACACAAAAACAAACAGGAAATCATTGCATTAAATAACTTGTTGGAATGAGTATCTTACTAAGACAGTCATCAAGGAGACCCCGAACATCTCATGAGAGGGTGCATAATTTGCTTTTTTATTAGGGTGGCACGGTGACACAGTGGTGAGCACTGCTGCCTCACAATGCAAGGGACCCAGGTTCAATTCTGGCCTTGGGTGACTGTGTGGAGTTTGCATGTTCTCCCTGTGTCTGTGTGGATTTCCTTCGGGTGCTCCGATTTCCTCCCACACTCCAAAGATTTGCAGATACTCTGTCAGAGAGTCAGTACAGACTCAATGGGCCGAATCGCCGCCTCCACTGCACAGTTGGGATACTGTGATGATAGTCACAAAGTAAAGGAATTGACATAAATACTGTGTCCACCTAGGAAAGTCATAAAACTAAAGTGAGAGTTGTAATTTGTAGTGAATTAATAGGATCAACTATTCATTCAGATGAGATCAAATTTAAAGTCATGACTACTTGAAGGAAAAATGACCAACTATTTGCATTAATTATTAGTCCACGTTTTAATGTCTTGCATATAAAATGCTTTGATTTAATATTATTTATACTTAGAAAAACTTTCAGTAATGTGGGAGGAAAGGAGAGAAGTAGAGCTATTTGAAGTCTGGGTATTTCTCTGCATTGAAGGCTGAAATGTGGAGAAACACTGACACACACAATTGAAGTGCTAGAGGACCAAAGCTACTGGGAAGATTTAATCCCTGTGAAAATTGAAAGACAGTTTCATTACAAATGTGGGCATGAATGGGATAAAGTTAATAAAACTGGGACACCAAGAAATATCTACAGAGGTACGATTTTGGTATACTGTAGATGTATATATGGGATACAAAATTAATTATAATGAAATAAATTAATGCTGTTTGGTTTAGATGTGTTTTTTCTAATTCTGGCAAATGGCCTTGAGAAAGGACACACCCCATGGATTTCTATACCTCACATACAGCCAGAATTGCTGCCCAAGTGCATAATTTTACATAACATGTTTTGGAAATGGTGAATAAAAATCCATTTTTGATGCGATTTGGAGAATACCAAATCAGGGGCTATTTTATTTTGAAAATAGCAAATGGCTCTTATGAAAATCACAATTGACATTTTTTCTGACTGTAACAAAGGTAAACTAATCTCTCTCATCCTGCTTGACCTAAGTGTAGCCTCTGATTTGGTTGACCACATCATTCTCCTTCAACACCTCTCCTCTGTTGTCCAGTTATGTGGGACTGTGCTCACCTGCTTCCATTCTTATCTATCTAATCATAATGATGGCTTCACTTCCTGTTCCTGCATCGTGACCTTTTGTGTCCCCCAGGGATTTATCCTTGGCCCCCTCCTATTTCTTATCTCTCTTGGTGACGTCATTTGAAAACACAGCATTAGTTTTCACATGTTCGGTGACAGCACATGTTTCTAAATTGTTGAATCCTCCAACTAAAACCCAAGCCATTGTCATCAGCCCCTGCTGGAAACTCTGTTCCCTAGTCACTGACTCCATTCCTCTTCCTGGCAAACATTCGAGGCTGAAATTGACTTTGGTCTCACATTTCTCCTCAACAGGAGCTTCTGACCACAGATCTTCGCCATCGCCACGACTGCCTATTTCCAGTTCTGTAACACTGCTGGGCTTTGCCCCTGTCTCAGCCAATGAGCTGCTGAAGCCCTTATCCGTGCCTTTGTTACCTACACTTGACCATTTAAATGCACTCCTGGCTGACCTCCCACATTCTACTCTCTGTAAACCTGAAGTCATCCAAAACTCTCTTGCCCAAGCCCAAATTTGCACCATCTCCATTAGCTCCTGATTACATGGCTTACAATGCCTCAAACATTAAAATTTAATCATTGTTTTCAAATTAGTCCATGATCTTCTAACCCCCCCCCCCCCCCCATCCTAATATTCTTTGCCCCTTAAATTTTGGCATCTTAAGCATTCCCATTTTTAATTAATCTACCATTGGCATCAGCTGCCAAAACCGTAAGCTTTGGAATTTCCTCCCTTCACCTCTTGATCTCACCACCTGTCTTTCCTTCTTTTAAGATGCTCATTTTGGTTGTCTTTCCTGATCTCCCAGCTTGGGTTTCCTCTGGGTGCTCCAGTTTCCCCTCTCACTCCAAAGATGTGTGGGTTAGGTTGATTGGCCATACTAAATTGCCCCCTTAGTGTCAGGGAAACTAGGAAGGCAAATACGTGGGGTTATGGAGGTAGGGCCTGGGTGGGATTGTGGTCAGTGCAGACTCGATGGGCCGAATCTGCACCATCAGGATTCTATGATATCCACATGTGACGCAGTATCAAATTCTGTTTGGTAACATCCTCGTGAAGTGCCTCGTGATATTTTGCTCTGTTAATGGTGCTGAACATATACAAGTTGTTATTGCTCATGTTGTGTGTTAGAATCAGGACAAGTGAGTTTTAATTTGCTTAATTTCCTTTTTCTGGGAGAGATATAGGCAGTAGAAATTGTGGTAGATGTCAGCAGCCCATTCACTGTACCATTGATGTGGGAAGCTATCAATACTGAACAAATAAAATGTTGTGATCCTTATAATTTAACCTTTTAATGTCAGAGTACGAGGGTTCATATAATATAAAGAACAGTATTAATGATCTTCAAGGAGTTTAGTAAAACTACTGGAATCTTTATGAATATTTCACCACCATTCTTCAAAGCCAATAACAAATATATTTCTGATTATCATCTTTACAGAATCTACCAGTGACTCGTATCTTGGACAATCTAATAGAGATGAAATCCAATCCTGTGAGTAAAATTCTTGGCATTAAAATCGTATGGTCAGAAAGGCAAGATGAAATTTTAAATTACCCTGATGTGTGCTTCACTCAAGAATATATAGACATATAGGAACAGGGGTTGGAGGCCACTTAACTCAGAGCGGCACGGTAGCACAGTGGTTAGCACTGCTGCTTCACAGCTCCAGGGTCCCGGGTTCGATTCCCGGCTTGGGTCACTGTCTGTGTGGAGTTTGCACATTCTCCTCGTGTCTGCGTGGGTTTCCTCTGGGTGCTCCGGTTTCCTCCCACAGTCCAAAGATGTGCAGGTTAGGTTGATTGGCCATGCTAAAATTGCCCTTTGTGTCCTGAGATGCGTAGGTTAGAGGGATTAGTGGGTAAATGTGTAGGGATATGGGGGTAGGGCCTGGGTGGGATTGTGGTCGGTGCAGACTAGATGGGCCGAATGGCCTCTTTCTGTACTGTAGGGATTCTATGAACTCCTCAAGCTTGTTCCACCGTTCAAGAATTATACTTAATTTATACCTCAATTTAATTTATCTACCTTTATCCATATGCCTTGATATCATTATGATCCAGCAGGTGTTAATTGCCAGCTTTCCCAAAGGAAAACTTGGCAAGCTTATCATAGAACATAGAAAAGCTACAGCACAAACAGGCCCTTCGGCCCACAAGTTGCGCCGAACATGTCCCTACCTACTAGGCGTACCTATAACCCTCTATCTTACTAACTTCCATGAACTTATCTAAAAGTCTCTTAAAAGACCCTATCTAATCCGCCTCCACCACCACTACCGGCAGCCGATTCCACACACCCGCCACCCTCTGAGTGAAAAACTTACCCCTAACATCTCCTCTGTACCTACTCCCCAGCACCCTAAACCTGTGACCTCTTGTGGCAACCATTCCAGCCCTGGGTAAAAGCCTCTGAGATTCCACTCTATCAATACCTCTCAACATCTTATACACCTCTATCAGGTCACCTCTCATCTTTTGCCTCTCCAAGGAGAAAAGACCTAGCTCTCTCAACCTATCCTCATGAGGCATGCCATCTAATCCAGGCAACATCCTTGAAAATCACAAAAAAAATTTTTGTATTTTGACCACGAGAAGATAGGTGTACTGAAGTCAGAAGCCACAAATTCCAGTTTGGGGATTTTAAATATTAGAATGTTTATTAACAAAGGAAAGGGAAATTTACACCCACAAGATTACATTTACAGTTGTTATAGAACATTCCCCCAAAATGACTTCCCATTCGGTCAGACTCACAAATAATTACTTTAGGCAATGATCCCTTCATAGAATTATAGAATCCTACAGTGCAGAAGGAGGCCATTCGGACCATCGAGTCTGCACCAACCACAACCCCATCCAGGCCCTATCTCCATAACCCCATACATTTACCCTGACTCCGAGGGGCAATTTAGCATGGCTAATGCACCTATACCGCACATCTTTGGACTGTGGGAGGAAACCGGAGCACCCGGAGGAAACCCATGCAGACACGGGGAGAATGTGCAAACTCCACAGACAGTGACCCAAGTTGGGAATCGAACCCGGGTCTCTGACGCTGTGAGGCAGCAATGCTAATCACTGTGCCACTGTGCTGCCCCTTATCGACACTTGATCTATAAAATCCAGTAATAGTTTATCACAAGGCAACAATAAGGAAGGTCCATCACAAGGCCTTTCACCCATTTTGCTGTGGAAATTCAAGAAATTTTAAAACAAAACCCTACTTTCTGTAAAACCAACACTTTGGTAGGTTGGTTAAAAGTTGCTACACCATGTATCTTCAGTGCACTTTTTCTAGCACAGAGCAGCATTCCAGCAGGTCTAAGCATGGCTACTTCCAACACAGCTCTCATGCAGCTCCTCAAGTAATTTTCATTCTTTCATCTTTATTCCATTGTCCTTATCCTTCCTTGAAACTCATCTTTCCTAGTATATAAAAATCTTCTATGTTCTCCCTACTGCCTTTACTTTTAGACAAAATAAATGTCAATAACATTGCCGTATTTATTTATGACCTTTTCCAAGTTGTAAATTCCTTTTTACTTCCCTTTGAAATTTAACAACTGAACACAACAAATTCTCTGTCTTTTAATGCAAGTTTCTACCCATGGCATACAGAAACATAGAACAGTACAGCACAGTACAGGCCTTTCGGCCCTTGATGTTGTGCCGAGCTTTGTCCAAAACCAAAATCAAGCTATCCCACTCCCTATCATCCTGGTGTGCTCCATGTGTCTATCCAATAACCGCTTGAAAGTTCCTAAAGTGTCCGACTCCACTATCACAGCAGGCAGTCCATTCCACACCCCAACCACTCTCTGAGTAAAGAACCTACCTCGGACATCCCTCCTATATCTCCCACCATGAACCTTATAGTTATGCCCCCTAGTAACAGCTACATCCACCTGAGGAAATAGTCTCTGAACGTCCACTCTATCTATCCCCCTCATCATCTTATAAACCTCTATTAAGTCGCCTCTCATCCTCCTCCGCTCTAAAGAAAAAAAGCCCTAGCTCCCTCAACCTTTCCTCATAAGACCTACCCTCCAAACCAGGCAGCATCCTGGTAAATCTCCTTTGCACTCTCTCCAATGCTTCCACATCCTCCTTATAGTGAGGTGACCAGAACTGCACACAATATTCCAAATGTGGCCTCACCAAGGTCCTGTACACTTGCAGCATAACCCCATGGCTCTTAAACTCAAACCCCCTGTTAATAAACGCTAACACACTATAGGCCTTCTTCACGGCTCTATCCACTTGAATGGCAACCTTTAGAGATCTGTGGATATGAACCCCAAGATCTCTCTGTTCCTCCACATTCCTTAGAACCATACCATTGACCCTGTAATCCGCATTCAAATTTGTCCTACTAAAATGAATCACCTCGCACTTGTCAGGGTTAAACTCCATCTGCCATTTTTCGGCCCAGCTCTGCATCTTATTAATGTCTCTTTGCAGCCGACAACAGCCCTCCACCTCATCCACTACTCCACCAATCTTGGTGTCATCAGCAAATTTACTGATCCACCCTTCAGCCCCCTCCTCCAAGTCATTGATAAAAATCACAAATAGTAGAGGACCCAGCACTGATCCCTGTGGTACACCGCTGGTAACTGGTCTCCAGTCTGAACATTTTCCATCCACCACCACCCTCTGTCTTCTATGAGGTAGCCAGTTACTTATCCAATCGGCCAACTTTCCCTCTATCCCACACCTCCTTACTTTCTTCATGAGCCAACCATCGGGGACCTAATCAACCGCCTTACTAAAATCCATGTATATGACATCAACTGCTCTGCCTTCATCTACACACTTAGTTACCTCCTCAAAGAATTCAATCAAACTTGTGAGGCAAGACTTACCCTTCTCGAATCCGTGTTGACTATCCCGGATTAAGCTGCATCTTTCTAAATGGTCATAAATCCTATCCCTCAGGATCTTTTCCATTAACTTACCGACCACCGAAGTAAGACTACTAACTGGCCTATAATTACCAGGGTCATTCCTATTTCCTTTCTTGAACAGAGGAACAACATTCGCCACTCTCCAGTCCTCTGGCACTATCCCCGTGGACAATGAGGACCCAAAGATCAAAGCCAAAGGCTCTGCAATCTCATCCCTTGCCTTCCAAAGAATCCTAGGATATATCTCATCTGGCCCAGGGGACTTATCGACCCTCAGGTTTTTCAAAATCGCTAATACATCTTCCCTCAGAATATCTACCTCCTCCAGCCTGTATCACACACACATCCTCAAAAACATGGCCCCTCTCCTTGGTGAACACTGTCGAAAAGTATTCTTTCATCGCCTCTCCTATCTCTTCTGACTCCATGCACAAGTTCCCACTACTGTCCTTGACCGGCCCTAACCTCACCCTGGTCATTCTTTTATTTCTCACATAAGAGTAAAAAGCCTTGGGGTTTTCCTTGATCCAACCCACCAAGAACTTCTCATGCCCCCTCCTAACTCTCCTAAGCCATTTTTTCAGCTCATTCCTTGCTAACTTGTAACCCTCAATCGACCCAACTGAATCTTGTTTTCTCATCCTTACATACGCTTCCTTTTTCTTCTTGCCAAGACATTCAACCTCTTTCGTGAACCATGGTTCCCTCACTCGGCCATTTCCTCCCTGCCTGACAGGGACATACCTATCAAGGACATGCAATATTTGTTCCTTGAACAACCTCCACTTTTCATTTGTGCCTTTTCCTGACAGTTTCTGTTCCCATCTTATGCTCCCTAATTCTTGCCTAATCGCATCATAATTACCCCTCCCCCAATTATAAACCTTGCCCTGCCGTATGGCCCTATCCCTCCATTGCAATAATGAAAGATATCGAATTGTGTTCACTATCTCCAAAGAGCTCTCCCACAACCAAATCTAACATTTGGCCCGGTTTGTCACCCAGTACCAAATCCAATGTGGCCCCACCTCTTGTCGGCCTATCCACATATTGTGTCAGGAAACCCTCCTGCACACACTGTACAAAAACTGCCCCATCCGAACTATTCGACCTATTTGGAAAGTTAAAGTCACCCATGACAACTACCCTGTGACCCCCACACCTATCCATAATCTGCTTTGCAATTTCTTCCTCCACATCTCTATTACTATTTGGGGGCCTATAGAAAACGCCTAACAACGTGACCGCTCCTTTCCTATTTCTAACTTCAGCCCATATTACCTCAGTAGGCAGATCCCCCTCGAACTGCCTTTCTGCAGCCGTTAAACTATCCTGGATTAACAATGCTACTCCTCCACCTCTTTTACCACCTTCCCTACTCTTACTGAAACATCTATACCCCGGAACTTCCAACAACCATTCCTGTCCCTGCTCTAACCATGTTTCCGTAATGGCCACAACATCGTAGTCCCAAGTACTAATCCACGCTCCAAGTTCATCTACCTTATTCCGGATGCTCCTTGCATCGAAGTAGACACACTTCAACCCACCTTCCTGTTTGCCGGTACACTCCTGCAACCTTGATACCTTCCTCAGTACATCACTACACTCAACACTGGCTTCTGGACTACAGCTCGTTTTCCCATCCCCCTGACAAATTAGTTTAAACCCCCCCGAAGAGTCGTAGCAAATTTCCCTCCCAGGATATTGATGTCCCTCTGGTTCAGGTGCAACCCATCCTGTTTGTACAGGTCCCACTTTCCCCAGAATGTGTTCCAATTATCCATGTAACTGAAACCCTCCCTCCTACACCATCCCTGCAGCCACGTGTTTATCTGCACTCTCTCCCTGTCCCTCAACTCGCTATCACTTGGCACTGGCAACAAACCAGAGATGACATCATGGTTTGTCTTGGCTCTCAGCTTCCACCCTAGCTCCCTAAATTCCTGTTTTAAATCCCCGTCCCTTCTCTTACCTATGTCGTTGGTACCGATGTGTATCACGACTTGTGACTGTTCCCCCTCCCCCTTAAGGATGCTGAAAACACAGTCCGAGACGTCACTGACCCTGGCACCCGGGAGGCAACATACCATCCGTGAGTCTCTTTCACTGCCACTGGTCGGTCGTCCACCTCAACTGTATCCAAAGCGGTATACTTGTTGCTGAGGGGAACGACCACAGGGGATCCCTGCACTGACTGTTTCCTCCCAGCCCCTCTCACCGTCACCCATCTATCTTCATTCATAGAATCATAGAATCCCTACAGTGCAGAAGGAGGCCATTCGGCCCATCGAGTCTGCACCGACCACAATCCCACCCAGGCCCTACCCCCTCATATTTTACCCGCTAATCCCTCCAACCTACACACCCCAGGAATCTAAGGGGCAATTTTTAACCTGGCCAATCAACCTAACCCGCACACCTTTGGATTGTGGGAGGAAACCGGAGCACCCGAAGAAAACCCACGCTGACACGAGGAGAATGTGCAAACTCCACACAGACAGTGACCCGAGCCGGGAATCGAACCCGGGACCCTGGAGCTGTGAAGCAGCAGTGCTAACCACTGTGCTACCGTGCCGCCCGTTCCTCGGAGTAACTACATCCCTGAAGCTTCTATCTATATACTGCTCTACCTCCCGAATGATCCGAAGTTCATCCAGCTCCAGCATCCAGTTCCCTAACGCGGTTTTTGATGAGCTGTAGATGGGTGCACCTCCCACAGGTGAAATCAGCAGGGACACTGACGGTGTCCCTCACCTCAAACATTCTGCAGGAGGAACATTGCACTGCCTTCACTTCCATCCCCTCTAGATAACTTGTTGATACAAGAATAAAAAGAAAGAAAGAGCTTACCTACTCTCTCTCCGGGTCTTTTTTTCAGGTTAGAGGAGGAGGGGGGAGGGTGGGAGACTTTGTACGTGTAGTGTCTCGGGTTTCCTCACCGTTCAGATTTATTGGGTACAACAAAATTACCCAGGTCTCCCCACGGCCTATTTCCGGTTTCCTGCTGCTTTTATTTTTAAAAAAAGCTCCAAAAAAGTAAGTGAAAATAAACTCAGTTTAACTTCCAGCTCTCCCCTCCAAAATCGCTCCCCTCTCTGCCCGCTCTGCCGGAGGAATGAGGTCGAACCTCGGAGGTCAGTGCCTTTTTTTAAAAAAACTACAAACATATTGTAGAAAATTCAACTTAGCCATATTCACTTCAAATGCCTGCCTGTCAAACCTAGGCTTCTTTGAGTCCTCGCCCTTGTAGACAGCCAGCCCCTAGCTTAATTGAATCATGTTCACACACGGCCACAAGCCTGTTTCCCAGGGCGGCACAGTGGTTAGCACTGCAGCCTCACAGTACAAGGGACCCGGGTTCAATTCCGGTCTTGGGTGACTGTGGAGTTTGTAAGTTCTCCCCGTGGAGAAGTACCTAAGGAGAGGTACGAGAGCTGTATTGGAAGTAGCCATGTTTAATCCTGCTAGAGTGCATGGATTTCCTCCCATGGTCCAAAGATGTGAAGGTGGATTGGCCATGCTAAGTTGTCCCTTAGTGTCTGTAATGTGTAGGTTAGGGAGATTAGCAGGACAAATACATGGGTGGGATGCTCTGTTGGAAAGTCAGTGCAGACTTGATGGGCTGAATGGCCTCCTGCACTGTAGGGATTCTATGAATAACACACTAAACCCCCCCCAAAATATTAAAAATAATATCTTTCTTCACAATACCCTTTACCGAACAAAACTTTTATCAATCTTAGTTTTTTCTAAAGTTTGATTGATGTGATGTCCATGTTATTTGGGGCCAGGGGTTGCAAATTTCCACTACCCTTTTGTGTGAAACACACTTCGTTGTTTCATGTTCCATGTAATCATAGGGTGTAATGTCAGATTTCAGAGTTGCATTGAAGTAGAGGCATATAGGTCGAATTGATAATATTGTCACTTGCTTGTACAGAACTTCTGTATTACTGAAAATGAGTATGAAAATGAGGTTATTCATGAAGGTCTGTCTTCTCAACCTTCTCCCTCGCCTGAGGTGTGATTATCCTCAGGTTGAATCACTTCCGGTCAGGTCTTCCCCCTCAAAGGGGAGAGCAGCCTATGGTCATCTGGGATTATGGTGACTTCACCTTTATTACTGAAAAAAGTATGTTGTTGAAGCTTTTCATCTCGCACTCGTAGAATCATCATAGAAACCTACAGTGCAGAAGGAAGCCATTTGGCCCATCAAGTCTCCAATGATAACAATCCCACCCAGGCCATTTCCCTACAACCCCACATATTTACCCCACCAATCCTTCTAACCTACGCATCCTGGGACACTAAGGCACAATTTAGCATGGCCAATCAACCTAACCCGCGCATCTTTGGACTGTGGGGGGAAATCGGAGCGCCCGAAGGAAACCCACGCAGACATGGAGAACGTGAAAACTCCACACAGTCACCCAAGCCGGGAATCGAACCCAGGTCCCTGGAGCTGTGAGGCAGCAGTGTCACCCACTGTGCCACCGTGCCGCCCATCAGGACAATTTTCAAAATTACCAAATGTAAGGGAAACACCAATTTAAATTTCATGAGAAGAGAATGCTAATTGGTTAACAAGTGTTCTCTGATGAAATGAGGCTTTGCCCTGGAGAATGAACCCATTAACTGATGACTGACAGTTAACTGCCAAGCTTTGTTTAAATTCAAACCAGGCAGGTTGAATCTAGTCAAGGTATTGTCCGGGGGAATGACCAGATAATGGCTGTGGCCTACTTTGTTTAGTTGAATTGGGTGCAGTGTTTGTAACTGTTCTTTCTGTTTGAAAGGACAGGGCCTTATGTATTAAGTAGATAGCTCCATGCGTAAGTGAGCCATAATGTGAGCCTGGCTAATAATCTTGAATCAGTTGTCAGTGAACCTAGCACATTCTAGATTGTTTAGCAAATGTTGTCCAGTCAAGAAACACACCTACTATTGAACTCTGTATTTTAAGTTTTGTAGCAAGGGCCTATTGCAAACAACCAAAGTGACATGCTGTTTGATACGATCTGCCAATTTTTAGAACATAACATAAGAAATAGGAGCAGGAGTAGGCCATCTAGCCCCTCGAGCCTGCCCCGCCATTCAATAAGGTCATGGCTGATCTGTAGTGGATCAGTTCCACTTACACGCCTGATCCCTATAACCCCTAATTCCCTTACCGATCAGGAATCCATCTATCTGTGATTTAAACATACTCAACGAGGTAGCTTCCACCACTTCAGAGGGCAGAGAATTCCAGAGATTCACCACCCTCTGAGAGAAGAAGTTCCTCCTCAACTCTGCCCTAAACTGACCCCCCTTTATTTTGAGGCTGTGCCCTCTAGTTCTAGCTTCCTTTCTAAGTGGAAAGAATCTCTCTACCTCTACCCTATCCAACTCCTTCATTATCTTATAGGTCTCTATAAGATCCCCCCTCAGCCTTCTAAATTCCAACGAGTACAAACCCAATCTGCTCAGTCTCTCCTCATAATCAACACCCCTCATCTCTGGTATCAACCTGGTGAACCTTCTCTGCACTCCCTCCAAGGCCAATATATCCTTCCGCAAATAAGGGGACCAATACTGCACACAGTATTCCAGCTGCGGCCTCACCAATGCCCTGTACAGATGCAGCAAGACATCTCTGCTTTTATATTCTATCCCCCTTGCGATATAGGCCAACATCCCATTTGCCTTCTTGATCACCTGTTGCACCTGCAGACTGGGTTTTTGCGTCTCATGCACAAGGACCCCCAGGTCCCTTTGTACAGTAGCATGTTGTAATTTTTTTCCCATTTAGATAATAATCCAATTTGCTATTATTTCTTCCAAAGTGAATAACCTCGCATTTGTCAACGTTATACTCCATCTGCCAAATCCTCGTCCACTCACTCAGCCTGTCCAAATCTCTCTGCAGACCTTCTATGCCCTCTACACGATTCACTTTTCCACTTATCTTTGTGTCGTCTGCAAACTTTGTTACCCTACACTTGGTCCCCTCCTCCAGATCGTCTATATAAATGGTAAATAGTTGAGGCCCCAGTACCGATCCCTGCGGCACGCCACTAGTTACCATCTGCCAACCAGAAAAGCACCCATTTATTCCAACTCTCTGCTTCCTGTCGGATAGCCAATCCCCAATCCACGCTAACACCCTACCCCCAACTCCGTGTGACCCAATCTTTTTCAGCAACCTTTTGTGAGGCACCTTATCAAACGCCTTTTGGAAATCCAAAAACACCGCATCCACCGGTTCCCCTCCGTCAACCGCACTAGTCACATTTTCATAAAAATCCAACAAGTTCGTCAAGCACGACTTTCCCCTCATGAATCCATGCTGCGTCTGCTTAATCGAACCATTCTTATCCAGATGGCCTGCTATTTCTTCTTTAATGATGGATTCCAGCATTTTCCCAACTACAGACGTTAAGCTAACCGGCCTGTAGTTACCCGC
This sequence comes from Mustelus asterias, assembly GCF_964213995.1. NCBI lineage: Eukaryota > Metazoa > Chordata > Chondrichthyes > Carcharhiniformes > Triakidae > Mustelus > Mustelus asterias. The sequence continues at coordinate 32,414,299 of NC_135818.1, forward strand.
CTTTTGTCTATTTCCTTTTTTAAACATTTTTTAGGATGTATGTCCTATTTACCTAGCATCACATCAGCACTGAAATCCATATACCACACTACTCATTTGTGCGATAGGCATATCTTTTTTGCTTGACAGCAGCATCCTGTTGGTGGCGAACACCACTCGTGTTGAAATGGCTAGTTTTACCTGTTGCTCAGATTTCTGTGAAGCCTTACTCTTACAGGGTAACCTCAGGTATACTGAGCTCTTTTCAGGGCTAAAAATGACAGCCGTCAACCCATTCATGAGTGGCGCGATATACAGTCAGCAGGTTGATCAGGTCTGATCAGATTGCCATTACCCCTCGGGGTTACTTTGATGCACCCTATTTCGACATCAAACATGGACAGTTAGCAAATAACTTGGACCATATTTAAAAGACTGTTGATAAGGCCAGTCTTATAGGGCGTGGAACTAAGGGAATCACAATGCACATATTGATCAGTGAAGGTAGGCTTGTAAAAAAAAATGATAGAAAATCTCCTGGCAGATTTCTCAACCAACATGCCAAAGAAGGGGAGCATATTTCACTGCTCCATTTCAAAGGTGAATTTAAGTGCAGGATGAAATCCTTTGAGGTGTGTTAGGAAATTATTACATGCAGTTGCGGGTTCCAATATAGCACATATATCATCTATATATCAGAAATATGCAATATGTAGGAGATTAAATGTCATTCCATCAACAACCAATTTCTCATGGAACCCAACAAATGTGTTTGAGAGAGCTGGGCCTAGCTGTTGCTAAAACTGAACTCAACTGTGCAAGTTGCTAAGTTCATAAATTCAATGAATACAATGAATACTGATTCATGCCATGGCGGCAAGTCTACATCGGCATCATATACTGTTGCAGTGCAAATATCTATGGCTTCGTTAAGTGGTACATTAATGAATGGGCTCGAACATCAAATGAACATGTGTACACATTGTTTTTATTTATCTGAACTAAGATTTATGGGGTTCACTTGTTTGCAATGGCTGTCCCCATCATAAATCATATCAGCTTCTAGAGACTTAACCATAGGGCAAGAAAGAACTCTTTAAATGATGAATTCACAAACCATTAAAAAGGTAAAAAGTCAGAAAGATAAAAAGCAAGGTAATAAATTCACAGCAATTAGTAGTAAGTAACAGTAAGAAGAAAGAAAAGTACAGCACGGGAACAAGCACTTCGGCACTCCAAGCTCGTGCCAATCATGGTGCCCAAACTAAACTGAAAAGAAACCCCATCTGCCCTTACCCAGTCCATATTCCTCTTTTCCATCACTATTCTTGTACCCATCCAGATGCCTCTTAAATGTTGCTAATGTGCCTGCTTCTACTACCACCTCTGGCAGCGTGTTCCAGGCACCCACAACTCTCTGCATGAAAAACTTCCCCTGTGCATCTCCCTTAAACTTTCCCCCTCTCACCTTGAAGCTGTGCCCCTTTGCAATTGACACTTCCACCCTGGGAAAAAGCCTCTGATTATCACTTTGTCTGTCTATCTCATAATTTTGTAGACCTCTATCAAATCTCCCTTCAGCCTCCATCTTTCCAGTGAAAACAATCCTAGTTTAGAAACATAGAAAAACTACAGCACAAACAGGCCCTTCGGCCCACAAGTTGTGCCGAACACGTCCCTACCTTCTAGACCTACCTATAACCCTCCATCCTATTAAGCTCCATGTACTCATCCAGGAGTCTCTTAAAAGACCCTATTGAGTTCGCCTCCACCACCACTGACGGCAACCGATTCGTTTATTCAACGTCTCCTCATAGCTGATGTGCTTGAGACCAGGCAACATCCTGTTGAACCTTCTTTGCACTCTCTCCGAAACGTCCACGTTCTTCTGGTGGTTTGGTAACTAGAACTACGCATAATACTCCAAATACAGCCTAACCAAGGTTTTATATAGCTGCAAGATGATTTGCCAACTCTTGTACTCAGTGCCAATGAAGATAAGCATGCCATATATTGTCTTAATCACCTTGGCCACTTGTGCTGCCAGTTTTAATGAACTGTGGACCTGCACGCCCAAATCCCTCTGTAAATGTTCCTAAGGATTCTGCCATTTACAGGATATTCGCACCTAAATTTGATCCTCCAAAATGCATCACATTGCACTTATCCGGATTAAGCTCCATCTGCCATTTCTGTGCCCAAGTCTCCAATCTATCTATATCCTATTGTATCCTCTGACAATCCCAGCACTGTCAGAAGTCTCTCAACACCAGGTAAAAGTCCAACAGGTTTATTTGGCAGCACTAGCTTTCAGAGTCTCAGGCTCCTTCATCAGGTGAGTGAAGAGCTGTGTTCACAAACAGGGCATAAACGGACACAAACTCAATTTACAAGATAATGGTTGGAATGTGAGTCTTTACTCGGCTTGGGTCACTGTCTGTGTGGAGTTTACACATTCTCCTCGTGTCTGCGTGGGTTTCATCCGGGTGCTCCGGTTTCCTCCCACAGTCCAAAGATGTGTGGGTTAGGTTAGGATATGGGGGTAGGGCCTGGGTGGGATTGTGGTCGGTGCAGACTTGATGGGCCGAATGGCCTCTTTCTGTGCTGTAGGGTTTCTATGATTCTATGATAAAAATGTGAGAACAGAAAACATTGAGGTGCTTAAAGACCTATCTTAGATGGCAGCCTTCACCCATGCCATCTAAGTGCAACTGCAACTTCCTAACCTTACCACTCCGTCTCAGTGTCTCCCCAGAATGGACATCAGAGGTGGAGGCGGCCAGCTGTCTACCTCACCCCGTTGCCTGTGATGCGTGTTGGACGTTCTCTGGAGGCCCTGGACCTTGAGGGCCCTGGCCGGCTTCATGCTGTTTGGGACATTTCCATGACACCCCCTTCATCCCACTGGCCCTGAGATGCCCTGGAAGGGGGGAGTCAGAAGGTGTAGCCATAGTCTCCTGACTAGAAGGCCCTGTGGCATGGACTTGAGCCCTTCCTCCTCCCTTGGGGTTCCTGTGGGCCCCTGGGTCACTCCATGAGACAGTGGTACTTCTGCAGTGAGCTCCAGAAGCTCCGGCGTCACGTGGCCCTGCCAGTCCTGGAGGACCACCAGCATCTTGCCCATGGCACTCTGCGATGGCCACCTGAGTCGGGGCCACTTGTCAATGGCCACAGAAAGTGCCCTCTGAGACTGGGCCATGCTCTGCAGCCCCTCAGCAATGACCCTCTGTGACTGGGCCACGTTCTCAAGGGCTGCTGCAGAAGCCCACTGTCTCAGCGCTGTCCCACTGGGTCTCCTGCAAGCTCTCGAGCCTCTCAGCCATGGGCCGCAGAACCTTGAGAATCCTGTTCAGTCCCTCAGCTGTGGTCCGCTGTGTCTCGGCCGCAGCCCTCTGGGACTCCGCTGTGGTCCGCTGTGTCTCGGCCGCAGCCCTCTGGGACTCCGCTGTGGCCTGCTGTGTCTCGGCCGCAGCCCTCTGGGACTCCGCTGTGGTCTGCTGTGTCTCGGCCGGGGCCCTCTGGGACTCCGCTGTGGTCCGCTGTGTCTCGGCCGGGGCCCTCTGGGACTCCGCTGTGGTCCGCTGTGTCTCGGCCGGGGCCCTCTGGGACTCCGCTGTGGTCCGCTGTGACTCAGCCGCAGCCCTCTGGGACTCCGCTGTGGCCTGTTGTGACTCGGCCGGGGCCCTCTGGGACTCCGCTGTGGTCCGCTGTGACTCAGCCGGGGCCCTCTGGGACTCCGCTGTGGTCCGCTGTGACTCAGCCGGGGCCCTCTGGGACTACGCTGTGGTCCGCTGTGTCTCGGCCGGGGCCCTCTGGGACTCCACTGTGGCCTGTTGTGACTCAGCCGGGGCCCTCTGGGACTCCACTGTGGTCCGCTGTGTCTCGGCCGGGGCCCTCTGGGACTCCACTGTGGCCTGTTGTGACTCGGCCGGGGCCCTCTGGGACTCCGCTGTGGTCCGCTGTGACTCGGCCGGGGCCCTCTGGGACTCCGCTGTGGCCTGTTGTGACTCGGCCGGGGCCCTCTGGGACTCCGCTGTGGTCCGCTGTGACTCAGCCGCAGCCCTCTGGGACTCCGCTGTGGCCTGTTGTGACTCGGCTATCACTTGGAGCCTGCCACTCATGGTGAGGATTCCCTGCCCCAGGCTTTTCACGCGGACGCTGCCCTTGCAGAGTTGACCTGGGAACAACGCAAGACAGGCAATAGCTGGTCCGTTTGAAAGCTTTGGGACTCCTTCCAACAGCCTCGCAGTTGGTCCAGTGTGGTTGTCTGCCCCTCCTGCATTCCCTGGCTCTGATGCTGCATCTCCAGCAGCTGAGGGAGAAGTGATCTCAGAAGCCCAGCATGTAGCCTGGGGCCAGCTGAGTCCTCACCTCTAGCAGGCCCCCGTTTGCCAGAGCCTTGGACCTTCTCTACTCCACCAGGTGTACATCAGTAGATTTGTCATGTTCACCAGAGAGTGACCAGGAGCCTCAACACTGGGCTCACTGACGTGTCAGTATTTGGGATGGTGAACTGCGAGGTGGAAGCTGACGTCAAAACGGTGCCACCCTCGGTGGTCCCTTCACCCGCTTTCTCCGAGGACTAGGCCGAGCTGTCTGGAGCAGGATGGGCGGGAGCTGCAGTGGGGGCCATGGTGCCAGATGGCCCCGGGGCGTCCAGATCTGCCCTACAACACAGGACACAAGATTAAGTGCAAGGGAGGGAGAGGACTCCGGGTTGCAAAAAACGTGATTCACATTTTTCCATTGAACAAAGCACAAAGAAGATTACATCACAGGAACAAGCTCTTCGACCCTCCAAGCCTGCAGTGACCAAGCTGCTCATCTTATAACCTCCTACGCTTCCAGGGACCATATACCTCTATTTCCATCCCATTCATGTAGATGTAAAGATGCCCCTTAAAGGTCACTCTCCTATCTGCCTCTGCGATCTTCCCCAGCAGCGAGTTCCAGGCACCCACCACCCTCTCTGTGCAAATAAACATGCCTCGAACATCTCCTTTAAACCTTGCCCCTCACACCCAAAGCCCATGCCCAAGAAGTTGCCTCAAATTGAGTGGAGGATTGACTGGTGCTCACTTCTTGACTCCAGCCCAACCATCCTGTCGCTGACAGCCCGCATCTCCCCTTCCCTGGACAGCTCCAACGTCCGCTCTTCAAAGAGGGTGAGGACCCAGAGCTCTAGCTCACCACCCCCTGCTTTCACCCTCTCTCTGGTGTTATGGTCGGTCTTCTCCTGTGGAGACAAAGAGCCATGAAAGAAATGATGGTGTGACTCCTGCAGAGTATCAGGTGGTGACCTTTAGAGGATAAGTGCAGTGCTACTCTTGGGCCGGGGGGGGTTAGGAAGGAGTTGTTTGGGGGTCAGGGGCTGGAGCATGCAGGGTGCTGGGGATGGGAGGATCTGGGGGAAGATGCTAGATGGGGTTAAGCACTCACCTTTGCTGCCCGGATGAGGTCATTGACCTTCTTGCGGCACTGCTTCCTGTTACAGGGGCCAGTGCCATAGCACTGACCGAGGCGGCAACTGTCTCCCAGGCCGCACTGCCATCAGCCCCCCGGGTCTGCGTCCTCCTGGGGGGAAGAGGGTGTCCTGCCTCACCTTTGCCGCATCCAGCAATCTCCCCAGGTTGCTTCAGTAAACTGGGGGGGGGGGCTGGTCATGTGGTCATTTTTTCTTGCACTGCCTGCCTGCCCATTCTTGGGGTTTTTATGGAGCTGCCCCTCGTTAGGGAAGATCAGCTGCAGTTTGCAGAGCATTCCAGCAAGTTATATGCCGTTTGCTTGTTAGCATTGAGGGGAAGGCGAGTGAGCACTTGCAGGTGTGCTGATGGGGGAGCGCGGGGGAGAGGGGAGGGGAGGTGTTGTAAGGCCATCAGAGTCCAGAGGAGATAGGGGCCTTGTGCAGGAGGGTGGCGGTGAGGGGGGGTTCACTCTGCCGGAGATCGGTGGGGGGGGGGGAGAAGGGTGAGGAGGGATCTCTCTGACTGAGATCAGTCGGGGGGAAGGTGGGTCCGCTGCCACTCTGTCTGAGATTGGTAGAAGGGAAGGGGATCCGCTGCTGCTCTGCCTGAAATCAGTGAGGGGAGAAAGGGGGGTCTGCTAGCGCTCTGCTTGAAATTGGTTGGGGGTAGGGCGATGGTCCACTGCCACTCTGCCTGAGATCGGTGGAGGGAAAGCGGGCTCCGCTGCCACTCTGCCTGAGATCGGTGGGGGGGAGGGGGCTGCGATCGGTCTGGGTGATGGCGTGTGGGGGAATAAGGGGGTCAGTAATGTTGTGGGAGTGAGGCGATGTCTGTGGGGCCAGGGGGAGGCATTATCCGGCCCGGGAGGGATGTGGCAGGGGAGCAGCATTCTATCTTTTTTTTGCGCATGCGATCGGAGCTGCAGGGTTTGGGGCGCATTAAGCCCCGCCCACAGGGTTGTGCAATGCGATTCGGAATCGCTTATATTTTTGCAGGCAGAGTGCATATGAGGGCGCCTCAGAATGGGCCTAAAAATCAGATCTGAATCACTCCCAGTTTCAAGTCTGCCCAGCACTTAAGAATCAAAATGGTAAAATAGGGTCCCTGCACCTTCTTCCCTGTCTGGTTCTCCTTCACTTTTCCGCCTTATTCCCATAACCCTTGGTTTCCTTATTGATTTCCTTACTGAAATCTCAGCCTTGAACATACTTAATGACCCAGCCTCCACAGACCTGTGCAATAAAAAATTCATGATGTGGAGATGCCGGTGTTGGACTGGGGTGAACACAGTAAGAAGTCTCTCAACACCAGGTTAAAGTCCAACAGGTTTATTTGGAAGCAAATACCATAAGCTTTCGGAGCGCTGCTCCTTCGTCAGATGGAGTGGAAATGTGCTCTCAAACAGTGCGCAGAGACACAAAATCAAGTTACAGACTGTTCTCTTCCTGTGGGGGAGCACTTCAGCAGTCACGGGCATTCAGCCTTGGATCTTCAGGTAAGCGTTCTCCAAGGCGGCCTTCACCACACACGACAGCGCAGAGTCGCTGAGCAGAAACTGATAGCCAAGTTCCGCACACATGAGGACGGCCTAAACCGGGATGTTGGATTTATGTCACATTATCAGTAACCCCCACAGCTTCCTCCTGGACTTGCAGAATCTCACTAGCTGTTCTGTCTGGAGACAATGCACATCTCTTTAACCTGTGTTGAATGCTCCCTCCACCCACATTGTCTATACCTTTAAGACCTGGCTGGCTGTAGGGATTCGCATTCTAATCAGTATTCTGTAACTTGATTTTGTGTCTGTTTGCACTGTTTGAGAGCACATTTCCACTCCATCTGACGAAGGAGCAGCGCTCCGAAAGCTTATGCTACCAAATAAACCTGTTGGACAATAAAAAGTTCCACAGATTCTCTCCATTCTGAGAGAAGAAATATTTCCTAATTTCTGTCTTAAATGGCTAACTCCTTTCTCTGAGATTATGCCCTGTGGTCCTAGACTCTTCTACAAGAGGAATCAATCTCTCAACATTTAACTTGCCAAGCCCACGAAGAATCCTATCGCTGGGATTCTCTGGCTTCCCAGTGGCATTTTTCTTGGTGGCTGGTGATAGGATCTTCTGGTCCCACCTGCCGTAATGGGATTTCCTATTGATTCCACCCCATGCCACCAGGAAACACACAGTTCATCATTGGCAGGACCAGAAGTTCTTGAATGGCGTGAAGAGCCAGAAGGTCATGCCCGATATGCCTCAATAAGGTCCCCCCTCATTCTTCTAAACTCCAACCCACTCAACCTCTCCTCATATGAAAATCCCTCCATACCCAGAATCAACCTGGCAAGCCTTCTCTAGACTGTCTGTAATATCTTTCCTTACATGAGAGGACCAAAACTATTCACCATATTTCAGGAGTTGTTTAATTAATGCTTTGTTATAATTTCAGCAAAACTTCCCTATTTTTATATTCTATTCCTTTTGAAATAAAGGGAAATATTCAGTTGCATTCCCTATTATCTGCTGAACCTACATGCCAGCGTTTTGTGCATAAGGATCCCCAAATCCTTGTGCTGCACCTTTCTGCAGTCTTTCTCCATTTAAACAATATTCAACACTTTTATCCTTCCTACCAAAGTGCATAACTTCACATTTTCCTTTATTTCCATATGTGACAACCTGCCCTTTTCCCCCCATCCTTTTTCAATTTTAACAATGGAACCACCCAAGCTTGTTTTTGGGTAAAATACAGATTAGGTCACATGAGACCCACCATTCCTCCATTTTATTCTAAATTGAAGAGGCATCCCAAAACATAAGTATTTTAAAAACTTCACATTTGTAACAATTGTCTTTACTGTTTTCAGCTTTGCTACTGATGATGAAAATAGTGTGAATTGGACGTGAATAGAAAGATATTTGCCAATAAATCCCAACATGAACCAAGCATTTAAATAGGTCACTTTGGTCATTGTGTCATTTACTAATTTGTCAATACATTGTGTAAGGGAGGTAGAATGCAATTACTTCTGCAGTCTGCACATGATAGGGTGTAACTTCTGGCCTGAATGCCGGGCTAAGTTGATTATACCCAGCACATACATGTAGGCATCATGGAAGTCCCAGCACATGCGCATGTGTGCTGAAAGAGTTTGAACCTCCAATCGAGGTTCTGAAAGTTGCTGGTATTGAAGTGCTGAGTTGCAATTGTGTCAAAACCTCAGTCCACTGTTCGGTGAGTTTTTGCCCTTCCTTATTTGCACTTATATTTTTTGCCTAGAGGCAGCAGACATTCCTTGGGTGTATCTTTTTTTTGTACATGTTTTAAAAAGATGTTTAAAATACGTTTAACTTGTATATAAAGTACAGAAAATGAAAGAATGATTTTTAATTTTCTTTTACAACTTTGTCATGACAACTAATTCCAGTAACAAGTTCTTTCATAGATTACAAAGTGGATGTTAGTGTCTGGAATAAATTTCAGCATTTGGATTTTGCAATATATTTTAAGCAGTTTTTAACTCTTTTTTTAAGAGTCTCTCTGATGCAACATTGATCCTTGTGTAACTTGGCTAGTTCAAATGCTTCAGGGAAGTATATCCCTTAAGATAACGTATTCAAGTCTCCTGTAATGTTTATCTCAATTTTAAGAGTCGTTCTGATGCAACGTTGATCCTTAGGCAACTTGGCTAGTTCAAATGCTTTGGGAAAGTATATTTCTTAAGATGACATATGGAAGTCTCCTGTAAGCTGATATGAACTAGGTATTACAGAATCCAGTGCAGCTTGAAAATCTGGAGTCACGTTCCACCATCACTGAAACAGCACGCTTTTTGCTTGATTCTTAACTGAAGTTATTTTTCAGGCTTTGATGTAGGCATGGAAGTAAGGTCACATGTAAAATCCAAACCCTTCCCTCTCCCCTTCTGCCCCATCCTTTTCCCCCTCCCCCTTCTTCCCCCCCTTTCCCTCCTTACCCCTCCTCATATCCCTCCCTCACCTTGTTTAGAGACAACAGAATCATTGTGTTAATGTATAGATATTTTATTGATTGTTGTTGGAGAAATATATATTTTGTAAGAAACTTGGAAAGACGAGGCAATTTAACATGTCATTGCAACTGCTAAAGTAAAATGTCTAGTTAAATGTTAACCTGGTATCAAAGTTTTGTATTTATCACATTTTTGTTTAATAAATATTTTCCATTAAACTACAAAATTCTGCTAATGCTTTATTGAAACAAAATATTTAAATATGGAAGTATACAAATACAAATGCTGGTTAGGTGCATTGACCCGAATAGGCGCTGAAGTGTGGCTACTAGGGGAATTTCGCAGTAGCTTCATTAAGCCTTATTTGTGACTAATAAATAAACTTTAAAGAAGAATGCTAATGATAAACACATCCAGATTTTTCATGCCCAGAACGCGAACTCTCCTTTGCTCAATCTCATGCAGGTATGGGACATAGATAGGATGCAAGACTGGGCGGAGAAGTGGCAAATGGACTTCGACCCAGATAAATGCGTAGTGGTCCATTTTGGCAGGTCAAATGGGATGAAGGAGTACAATATAAAGGGAAAGACTCTTAGTACTGTAGAGGATCAGAAGGACCTTGGGGTCCGGGTCCATAGGACTCTAAAATCGGCCCCGAGGGTGGAGGAGGTGGTTAAGAAGGCGTATGGTGTGCTGGCCTTTATCAATCGAGGGATTGAGTTTAGGAGTCCGGGGATAATGATGCAGCTATATAAGACCCTCGTCAGACCCCACATGGAGTACTGTGCTCAGTTCTGGTCGCCTCATTACAGGAAGGATGTGGAAAAGATTGAAAGGATGCAAAGGAGATTTACAAGGATGTTGCCTGGATTGAGTGGCATGCCTTATGAGGATAGGCTGAGGGAGCTCGGTCTTTTCTCCTTGGAGAGACATAGGATGAGAGGAGACCTAATAGAGGTGTATAAGATGTTGAGAGGCATAGATCGGGTGGGCTCTCAGGCTTTTTCTCAGGGTGGAAATGTCTGCTACGAGAGGACACAGGTTTAAGGTGCTGGGGGGTAATACAGGGGAAATGTTAGGGGGAAGTTTTTCACACAGTGGGTGGTGGGCGAGTGGAATCGGCTGCCGTTAGTGGTGGTGGAGGCAAACTGAATAGGGTCTTTTAAGAGACTCCTGGATGAGTACATGGGACTTAATAGGATGGAGGGTTATAGGTAGGCCTTAAAGGTGGGGATATGTTCGGCACAACTTGTGGGGCCGAAGGGCCTGTTTTGTGCTGTAGTTTTTCTATGTTTCTTCTATGTATCCAAATCATGGTTCAAGAAGTTCTGGCCTCTCATCTTCCCAATTAAATTTTCAGTTTGTATAATCTAAATTAAAGCACACCACAACTTATATAACTTTTATAATAATATGATGCAGATTTAAATCATTTCCCAGATTTAGAATATTATAAACTAAAACATATAATGCACGTATAATGCAGATTTAAATAGTAATTTCACAAATTTAGAACAAAAAATGAAACCTATTTATACATTAAATGAAACTCATCTTCAATCATTAAAAAATACTTTTTAAATGGGCCAATAACAATAGCATTAACTATCTAAAATAAAAAGTTTTTTTAAAAATTAAAAATGTTTCAACGTACCTTTTTATAACAGGAGGGAAATCCTTCTCTGGTTTCAATGTAAAACTGCTAGTTCCAAATTGGACCTCAATGGGCATTCCCAGTCTGGCAGCATCATAAGGAGTGTGATTCGGGTCCTCCTGCATTGCGCTGGGTCTGTGGTGATGGCTCCTGCATTTCTGGCGGACCATAGCTGCCTGCCGGCGATTGGAGGCTATGGGCCGATGAGTTCCAGACCTCGGCTGCACACCCAGAAAAAGCAGCTTTCACCTTACTGGAGGTTTGGAACAATTGGAAAGTCTTCCCAGACTACTGCTATGCATTTGCATTAACAGAGTTCTGAGCAAGTTGCAATCATGCTCTGTTCTGGGGAATTCAAATAAGGAGCAAAATCAACTTAACTTTTGTTTAACCATAAGCCAGTGATTATGGTGACTGTTTTGTATGTTTCACTTTAATTACTGTATCTTGACTATCAGTTGGATGAAGCCTTTTTTAAATTAACCAACGGATTACAACAGGCTATGGATTGATGCCTCAATTACTGGCACCTAATATAACTAAGGAAGTCCTTTTGAGATGTATAATGAATATTTTGGTGATGGGTTGCTGTTTCTACCATCTGTGGAATGAATTAAACATCCGACACCAATATGCTGCAGTCTGTGTTTCCGTGGCCAGTGAAATGATCAATTGTCATTTTACGTGTTGGTTGATGTCATCAATCGATGCACTTTAAAAAAACTCTTGTTTAAAGATTGTAAAAAGCTTAGGTTTATGCAATATTGAAGCTGGAGCTAAGAAATGTAAATCTTAACAGTTAATTGTACCTGCATTTCTGTAACGTTGTAGCAAAGTCGGTCAGGACATGTGAACAAGCAGTTAGTTAAGTTGCCAGTCCAGTTTAGGTAGGGAGCAATGTCCTGCCTGTTTCACTAATCAAGTTGAAGATTATTAATGATTGTTAAGCAATTGTAGCTTTGATCTAAAATCCAAAATTTTATTTCAATAGGAAACTGATGACTACAGATATTTTGATCCTAAAATGCTTCGTGGCAGTGAGAGGTAAGTTCAGTATGATTTACTACATAACAGCAAGTATATTCAATATCTAAAGAGCAAATTTTCAAAACTTTATAGAATGGGATGGATGTTACAAGTCAACAGAAATTGTGCAGCGAAAGTTTTAACAGGGGGGAAATCAGTTGCAGTTCCTTTCCCCGAATACTATTGAGTGAAGCTAATCAAAAATGTGTGCGTTTGTGACATGCAGTGGCAAGGATTTAGCCATGCTATGCTATTTGAGGAATGGCCATTATAAAATGGTACCAAAGATCTACCGATACCAGTGGGATCACACCACCTTCAGGAAAGGGGAGAAAATCTTCAGTTAAGGAAAGCAAACGCTTGCTGACTGTGTGATAACAATGATGGATGGGCAAAATATCCTTTGGGAAATTTGGGGATAAAAACCTGAAGTCCTCAAAGGTCTAGGTTTACCTATTACTGTAAATCACATTAAGAAGAATACTAATTTAACACAATTCTTAAATACTTTTAACAAAAATGTAACTACAAATACGGTGCAAATTTTCAGGAGCATGCCATGAGATAAATTAATTGGCATGCTTTATATTTTAAAGAAAATAAACTTTACATAGCACATGTATATTTTTAATTTTAATGTATGAGCTTGAGTTTAAATTGTGATAAAATTATGAGAGGTGGATTTTAATAAAACACAACATTTTTGAGCAGCCCTCCAGTAATTTTTGATATATGTGAAAGTCAGAGTTTATGATAGCTAATTGCATTATGATCCTGCTATTATGCTGTTTATACATTTATAGAAGTATATGTTAAAGAAATTGTACAATTGCTTGGTGACAAGTGGCTGATCAGTTTCAGCATAAAATGTTTACCCATCAGAGTGAGCTGTGAGGAGGATGCAGAGAACCTTCAAGTGTGATTTGGGCAAGTTGAGTAAGTGGACAAATAATTGGCAGATGCAGTATAATTAGGATAAATGTTAAGGTTATCTGCTTTGGTAGCAAAAATGGGAAGGTATCCGAATGGCCACAAATTAGGAGAGGGGAATGTGCAAAGAGACCTGGATGTCCTCATAACCAGGCACTGAGGATAAGCAGAGGGTGGTGGGGGCCTGGAATGCGCTGCCAGGCAAGGTGGTGGAGGCAGACACACTGGGAACGTTTAAGACTTATCTAGATAGCCATATGAACGGAGTGGGAATGGAGGGATACAAAAGAATGGTCTAGTTGGACCAGGGAGCGGCACGGGCTTGGAGGGCCGAAGGGCCTGTTCCTGTGCTGTATTGTTCTTTGTGCTGTTTTCTAACTCTTATGTTTAAACACAAATTTGCAGTCATGCTGGTTACATACTGAAAAGTTCTGCACATATCTGGGGTAACCGAAAGCTGGAGAAAATATAGAGCAAATTTCAGTTTGACAATATTTTTTCCTGTGAAATATATTTTCAATCCAAGCATTTTCCAATGACTAGTTTGTACTGCCATTAACATTCAGTCAATAACTTTGCCTGATTTTGCAGCTCTGTTCCAAGAAACAAGCATCCATTCCAAGAGGTGAGTAAGTTGCTCAAATAGTTTGGAGGTACTGGACTGACATTGAAAATTGCCTTAATGAGTTCTGACATAGGCAGCAGGTATTTTGGAGAACTGACAGGATAGCTGCAACTTTTAAGTGACCGCAGCCACATTGAAAATATTAAATTTTGAATCTGTAAGTTAAAAGTAATCTCAAATAAGGAATTTCATGGAGAAGGGACCACTTGTTTTGTAGCTGCAAGGAAATCTAGTTGGAATTTGCTGCCAATTTCTCCTGCTGTCAGTTTATGTGCCAAAATTTCCTTATGTCTGTTTGTTTTGAAGTTTATTAACATTTTATTCTGATATTTAACATTTGGTGGAAGTTGCATCAGCACAGCACCTCTAGTCTGCAGATACATTACAAACCTGTAGAAGTGGCATAATCTAAATAGTTATACATAGTTTTGTTTTTGGAGTCACACCTCATCTATCTATGGCCCCAAATTTCCTGCATCATACTTGACTAGAAATTATGCTGAAACTGATGTGAGTTTCTCCACCAGCATTTCTGACAGGTTTCCTGTGGATCTCATTTGATTAAGCCCCTGATGTTCCTTTTCTTCTACCATTATTAAGTGTAACATCGGTACACACATTGGAAAGGTTGTGCCAACTGTTTAATTCTTCTGAATGCATAGGGTCGGGGAGTGTCTGAAAAGTTTTGTGTGTCCTGAGGCTTTGGTTTACTGTAAGTCTCGGTAAGAATTTTTAATAAAATTCTCCTAAATATGAGGGTTTAAATCTACATCAATGTACTCTGCATAAATCCAGGAAAATCCAGCAATCTGGTCTTTTGTATGGGAATTGGAACTCTCTCGATAACTTTAGCAGGTGTAGCTCTGAAGTGATGCAAATGACCGAGGAAATTTAAAACTAGTTTTGTTTCAATGCAAAATTATTATACATGAGTTACTTTGGGCAGCAATGAGGTTGGGTGGGAAATCTGCACAATGCCACTCTTGTGCCACAGTTGGACTAAAATTTCCAAGAAATTCAAGGCCTTCAATTTTGTGCAAGTTTTTAAATCCATCCAGTGCATTTTTCCCAATGTTACCAATTGTGTTTGTCGAAAGCAAGCTTTCTGTTCTTTGCAGATTACATTGTAAGAGTGCAAATAAGCAGATTAGAGAAAATAATTCTACAGCTCAGCTAACCTTCCCATTCTGTTAATTACCCACAGGAGGAAATTAGGTTTTATCATTTGTAATATGGATCAAAGCCGAACATTTAATTTCAAGATCGTAGTTGCACTATGGTTATTGTCAAAGTGACCGCAGCTTCAATTGCTTACAGTACATGTATCAAAAATCCTGATGAATGTTGTAAGATTCAGTGCTTAATTGTCATCTGCCACCAATTTTCTTTTTGTTTTGAAGTCTCAGTTTTGAATTCCAGTATTTATCAAATTGAAGCCAATTTTATAGTTGCTATTTTGTGTAACCTGTGTGCACTTGATGCATCAAAAGCATTCCCAAAATAGTTTATCTTATGAAAATGGTGATTTGTGGATAACTCAATCTTATGGCATTTCAAAGCACACTATGTCACGTGTATTAGTATATAGTGAAAAGTGTTGTTTCTTGTGCTCTATACAGACAAAGCATACCGTACATAGAGAAGGAAAGGAGAGGGTGCAGAATGTAGTGTTACAGTCAAAGGTAGGGTATAGAGAAAGATTGACTTAATATAAGGTAGGTCCATTCGAAAGTCTGATGGCAGCAGGAAAGAAGCTGTTCTTGAGTCGGTTGGTACGTGACCTCAGACTTTTGTATCTTTCTCCAGACGGAAGAAGGTGTAAGAGAGTATGTCCAGGGTGTGTGGGGTCCTTGATTATGCTGGCTGCTTTTCTGAGGCAGCGGGAAGTGTAGACAGAGTAAATGGATAGGAGGATGGTTTGCGTGATGGACTGGGCTTCGTTCACGACCCTTTGTAGTTTCTTGCAGTTTGTAGTTTCTTTGAATCAGCCAAAGTTAAAATTATTAAAGCTAAACGGAAGAGTTGTCATAGATATTTTTATAAGTGGTGGGATTGAGGGAATTTCTAGAATTTGAGTTAATGACGGTTGGAAATTCAGCAAGAGAAATTTAGGGAAATGGAGTCCAGATATACATTGTTTTTGTGGCTGTGAGATTGAAGTTGATACACTTAATGATGCCAAGTGTAAGTAAGCAGCGTACAGGATGATTGAAATATCAGATTTGAAGCTCAGCTCTAAGTCAAGAAGAGTGTCATGGTATTGTCCAGCCTGGATCAGTTATAGAACAAAGAACAAAGAAAATTACGGCACAGGAACAGGCCCTTTGGCCCTCCAAGCCTGCACCGACCATGCTGCCTGACTGAACTAAAATCCCCTAGCCTTCCGGGGACCATATCCCTCTATTCCCATCCGATTCATGTGTTTGTCAAAACGCCCCTTAAAAGTCACTACCATATCCACTTCCACTACCTCCCCCGGCAATGGGTTCCAGGCACCCAGCACCCTCTGTGTACAAAATCTGCACCGTACATCTCGTTTAAACCTTGCCCCTCGCACCTTAAACCTGTGCCCCTTAGTAATTAACTCTTCCACCCTGGGGAAAAAGCTTCTGATGATCCACTCTGTCCATGCCTCTCATAATCTTGTAGACTTCTTTCGGGTCGCCCCTCAACCTCCGTCGCTCCAGTGAGAACAAACCAAGTTTTCCAACCTCTCCTCGTAGCTAATGCCCTCCATACCAGGCAACATCCTGGTAAATCTTTTCTGTACCCTCTCCAAAGCCTCCACATCCTGCTGGTAGTGTGGCGACCAGAATTGAACACTATATTCCAAGTGCGGCCTCACTAAAGTTCTATAAAGCTGCAACATGACTTGCCAATTTTTAAACTCAATGCCCCGGCCGATGAAGGCAAGCATGCCGTATGCCTTCTTGACTACCTTCTCCACCTGCATTACCACTTTCAGTGACCTGTGTACCTGTACACCCAGATCCCTTTGCCTATCAATACTCTTAAGGGTTCTGCCATTTACTGTATATTTCCTATCTATATTAGACCTTCCAAAATGCATTACCTCATATTTGTCCGGATTAAACTCCATCTGCCATCTCTCCACCCAAATCTCCAACTAATCTATATTCTGCTGTATCCTCTGATGGTCCTCATCGCTATCCGCAAATCCACCAACCTTTGTGTCGTCCGCAAACTTAATAATCAAACCAGTTACATTTTCCTCCAAATCATTTATATATATATTACAAACAGCAAAGGTCCCAGCTACTTGTCACAGCCCTCCATTCAGAAACGCATCTCTCCATTGCTACCCTCTGTCTTCTTTGACCGAGCCAGTTTTGTATCCACCTTGCCAGCTCACCTCTGATCCCATGCGACTTCACCTTCTACACCAATCTGCCATGAGGAACCTTGTCAAAAGCCTTACTGAAGTCCATGTAGACAACATCCACTGCCCCACCCTCATCAATCATCTTCATCACTCCCTCGAAAAACTCGATCAAGTTCGTGAGACACGACGTCCCCTTCACAAAAACCTGTTGCCTCTCACTAATACATCCACTTATTTCCAAGTGAGAATAAATTCTGTCTCGAAGAATCTGCTCCAATAATTTCCCTACCACTGATGTAAGGCTCACCAGCCTGTAATTACCTGGATTATTCTTGCTACCCTTCTTAAACAAAGGAACAAAATTTGCTATTCTCCAATCCTCTGGGATCCCCCCTGTAAGAAGTCTCACAATGCCAGGTTAAAGTCCAACAGGTTTATTTGGTAGCAAAAGCCACTAGCTTTCGGAGCGCTGCTCCTTCATCAGGTGAGTGGGATTTCAGTTCACAAACCGGGCATATAAAGACACAAACTCAATTTACAAGATAACGGTTGGAATGCGAGTCTTTACAGGTAATCAAGTCTTAAAGGTACAGACAATGTGAATGGAGAGAGGGTTAAGCACAGGTTAAAGAGATGTGTATTGTCTCCAGCCAGGGCAGTTAGTGAGATTTTGCAAGCCCAGGCAAGTCGTGGGGGTTACAGATAGTGTGACATGAACCCAAGATCCCGGTTGAGGTCATCCTCGTGTGTGGAACTTGGCTGTCAGTCTCTGCTCAGTGCCTCTGGGCTGTCGTGTGTCGTGAAGGCCGCCTTGGAGAAAGCTTACCCGAAGATCAGAGGCCGAATGCCCGTGACCGCTGAAGTGCTCCCCAACAGGAAGAGAACACCCTTGCCTGGTGATTGTCGTGGGGTGTTCATTCATCCGTTGTCGTAGCGTCTGCATGGTCTCCCCAATGTACCATGCCTCGGGACATCCTTTCCTGCAGCGTATCCTTTCCTGCAGCGTTCTCCAAGGCGGAAGGGTGGAGAAGTGGAGCATCATGAGGTTATCCATGGGCTTGCGGTACAGTGAAGTGCTGAGGTGACTGTCCTTGATGGAAATGCGTGTGTCCAAGAATGCAACCGATTCCGGAGAGTAGTCCTTGATGAGTCTGATGGTGGGATGGAACTTGTTGATGTCATCATGTAGTTGTTTCAGTGATTGAAACAACTATAACTATAACAACTGAAACACGGATAACCTCATGATGCTCCACTTCTCCAGCTTCCACCCTAAACACGTTAAAGAAGCCATCCCCTACGGACAAGCCCTCCGTATACACAGGATCTGCTCAGATGAGGAGGAGCGCAACAGACACCTCCAGACGCTGAAAGATGCCCTCATAAGAACAGGATATGGTGATCGACTCATCGATCGACAGTTCCGACGCGCCACAGCGAAAAACCACTCTGACGTCCTCAGAAGACAAACACGGGACACGGCGGACAGAGTACCCTTCCCTGGAGCGGAGAAGCTACGACATCTTCTCCGGAGCCTTCAACATGTCATTGATGAAGATGAACATCTCGCCAAGGCCATCCCCACTTCTTGCCTTCAAACAACCGCACAACCTCAAACAGACCATTGTCCGCAACAAACTATTCAGCCTTCAGGAGAACAGTGACCACGACACCACACAACCCTGCCACAGCAACTTCTGCAAGACGTGCCGGATCATCAACACGGATGCCATCTTCTCAGGCGAGAACACCATCCACCAGGTACATACTCTTGCAACTCGGCCAACGTTGTCTGCCTGATGCACTGCAGGAAAGGATGTCCCGAGGCATGGTACATTGGGGAGACCATGCAGACGCTATGACAACGGATGAATGAACACCGCTCGATAATCACCAGGCAAGAGTGTTCTCTTCCTGTTGGGGAACACTTCAGCGATCACGGGCATTCAGCCTCTGATCTTCGGGTAAGCATTCTCCAAGGCGGCCTTCACGACACACGACAACGCAGAGTCGCTGAGCAGAAACTGATAGCTGATGACACGAAGATGGCTGGACTTGCGGATAGCGAAGAGCATTGTCGGGCAATACAGCAGGATATAGATAGGCTGGAAAATTGGGCGGAGAGGTGGCAGATGGAGTTTAATCCGGATAAATGCGAAGTGATGCATTTTGGAAGAAATAATGTAGGGAGGAGTTATACAATAAATGGCAGAGTCATCAGGAGTATAGAAACACAGAAACACTAGGTGTGCAAGTCCACAAATCCTTGAAGGTGGCAACACAGGTGGAGAAGGTGGTGAAGAAGGCATATGGTATGCTTGCCTTTATAGGACAGGGTATAGAGTATAAAAGCTGGAGTCTGATGATGCAGCTGTATAGAACGCTGGTTAGGCCACATTTGGAGGACTGCGTCCAGTTCTGGTCGCCGCACTACCAGAAGGACGTGGAGGCGTTAGAGAGAGTGCAGAGAAGGTTTACCAGGATGTTGCCTGGTATGGAGGGTCTTAGCTATGAGGAGAGATTGGGTAAACTGGGGTTGTTCTCCCTGGAAAGACGGAGAATGAGGGAAGATCTAATAGAGGTGTACAAGATTATGAAGGGGATAGATAGGGTGAACAGTGGGAAGCTTTTTCCCAGGTCGGAGGTGACGATCACGAGGGGTCACGGGCTCAAGGTGAGAGGGGCGAAGTATAACTCAGATATTAGAGGGATGTTTTTTACACAGAGGGTGGTGGGGGCCTGGAATGCGCTGCCAAGTAGGGTGGTGGAGGCAGGCACGCTGACATCGTTTAAGACTTACCTGGATAGTCACATGAGCAGCCTGGGAATGGAGGGATACAAACGATTGGTCTAGTTGGACCAAGGAGCGGCACAGGCTTGGAGGGCCGAAGGGCCTGTTTCCTGTGCTGTACTGTTCTTTGTTCTTTGTCCAAGTTCCGCACACATGAGGACATCCTCAACCGGGATCTTGGGTTCATGTCACACGACCAAGCCAGGCAGATGAGTGCAGGGGCAGGGATTTAGATTTTTGGATCATTGGGATCTTTTCTGGGGAAGGGCTGACCTGTTCAAGAGGGATGGATCACATCTGAACTGGAGGGCGACTAATACCCTGGCAGGGAGATTTGCTAGAGCCACTCGGGAGGGTTTAAACTAGTTTGGCAGGGGTGTGGGACCCAAAGCAGTAGGGAGACAGAAGAGAAGTTTGAGGACAGCACAGAAGTTAAAGAGAGCACATTTAAGTAGTAAAGGGAGTGTCAGTAATCCTAGTACCAGACAGATCGGGCAAAAGCAAGGCAGAGAGCAAGGGAAGTCCAGATTAAACTGCATTTATTTCAATGCAAGAGGCCTGACGAGCAAGGCAGATGAACTCAGGGCATGGATGGGTACGTGGGACTGGGATATTATAGCAATTACTGAAACATCTTAGAAATCTTAGAAACCCTACAGCACAGAGAAAGGCCATTCGGCCCATCGAGTCTGCACCGACCACAATCCCACCCAGGCCCTACCCCCATATCCCTACATATTTACCCACTAATCCCTCTAACCTACACATCCCAGGACACTAAGGGGCAATTTTAGCATGGCCAATCAACCTGACCTGCACATCTTTGGACTGGCTAAGGGAGCTCAATGTTCCAGGGTACAGATGCTATAGGAAAGATAGAACAGGAGGTAAGAAAGGAGGGGGAGTTGCACTTTTGATTAGGGAAAGCATCACGGCCGTACTGAGAGGGGATATATCCGAGGGGTCGGCCACTGAATCTATATGGGTAGAACTGAGAAATAAGAAGTGGGAAATCACTTTGATAGGGTTGTACTATAGGCCCCCAAATAGTCGGTGGGAAATTGAGGAGCAAATATGTAAGGAGGTTACAGATAGCTCCAAGAAAAATAGGGTGGTAATAGTCGGAGATTTTAACTTTCCCAACATTGACTGGGACAGCCATAGAACAAAGAACGAACAAAGAACAGTACAGCACAGGAAACGGGCCCTTCGGCCCTCCAAGCCTGTGCCGCTCATTGGTCCAACGAGACCATTCGTTTGTATCCCTCCATTCCCAGACTGCTCATGTGACTATCCAGGTAAGTCTTAAACGATGCCAGCGTGCCTCCACCACCCTACTTGGCAGCGCATTCCAGGCCCCCACCACTCTGTGTAAAAAAACGTCCCTCTGATATCTGAGTTATACCTCGCCCCCTATCCACAAGTCCAGCCATCTTCGTGTCATCCGCAAACTTGCTGATAATACCAGTTACACCTTCTTCCAAATCATTTATATATATCACAAATAGCAGAGGTACAGAGCCCTGCGGAACACCACTGGTCACAGACCTCCAGCCGGAAAAAGACCCTTTGACTGTTACCCTCTGTCTCCTGTGGCCAAGCCAGTTTTCTACCCATCTAGCCACCTCTCCTTGTATCCCATGAGCCTTAACCTTCTCAACCAACCTGCCATGAGGGACTTTGTCAAATGCCTTATTGAAATCCATATAGACGACATCCACGGCCCTTCCTTCGTCAACCGTTTTTGTCACTTCCTCAAAAAACTCCACCAAATTTGTAAGTATTAGAGGCTTGGATGGAGAGAAATTTGTTGAGTGTATTCGGGAGTAATTTCTCATTCAGTATGTGGATGGCCCTACTAGAGAGAGGGCAAAACTTGACCTCCTCTTGGGAAATAAGGAAGGGCAGGTGACAGAAGTGTTAGTGAGGGATCACTTTGGAACCAGTGACCATAATTCTATTAGTTTTAAGATAGCTATGGAGAATGATAAGCCTGGTCCAAAAGTTAAAATTCTAAATTGGGGCAAGGCCAATTTTGATGGTATCAGGCAGGAACTTTCAGGGGAGGCTGTGGGAAGGCAAAGGGATGTCTGGTAAGTGACACGCTTTCAAAAGTGTGTTAACCAGTATTCAGGGTAAACACATTCCTCTTCGAGTGAAGGGCAAGGCTGGCAGAAGTAGGGAACCCTGGATGAGTCTGGATATTGAAGCCATGGTCAAGAGGAAGAAAGAGGCACATGACATGCATAGGCAGCTGGGATCAAGTGAATCCCTTGAAGAGTATAGGGGGTGTAGAAGTAGAGTTAAGAGAGGAATCAGGAGGGCAAAAAGGGGACACCAGATTGTTTTGGCAGATAAGGCAAAGGAGAATCCAAAGAGCTTCTACAAATACATAAAGGGCAAAAGAGCAACAAGGGAGAGAGTAGGGCCTCTTAAGGATCAACAAGGTCATCTATGTGTGGATCCACAAGAGATGGGTGAGATCCTAAATGAATATTTTCATTTTCCAAAGATGTGCGGGTTAGGTTGATTGGCCGTGCTAAAATTGCCCCTTAGTGTCCTGAGATGCGTAGGTTAGAGGTATTAGTGGGTAAATGTGTAGGGATAAGGGGGTAGGGCCTGGGTGGGATTGTGGTTGGTGCAGACTCGATGGGCCAGATGGCCTCTTTCTGCACTGTATTTACTGTTGAGAAAAGCATGGATGTTAGGGAACTTGGGGAAATAAATAGTGATGTCTTGAGGAGTGTACATATTACAGAGAAGGAGGTGCAGGAAGTTTTAAAGCGCATCAAGATAGATAAATCCCCGGGACCTGATGAAGTGTATCCCAGGACATTGTGGGAGGCTAGGGAGGAAATTGTGGGTCCCCTAGCCGAGATATTTGAATCATCGATAGTCACGGGTGAGGTGCCTGAAGATTGGAGAATGGCAAGTGTTGTGCCTTTGTTTAAAAAGGGCTGCAGGGAAAAGCCTGGGAACTACAGGCCGGTGAGCCTCACATCTGTGGTGGGTAAATTGTTGGAAGGTATTTTGAGAGATAGGATCTACAGGCATTTAGAGACGCAAGGACTGATTAGTGACAGTCAGCATGGCTTTGTGAGTGGAAAATCATGTCTCTCAAATTTAATTGAGTTTTTTGAAGGGGTAACCAAGAAGGTAGATGGGGGCAGTACAGTTGATGTTCTCGACATGGACTTTAGCAAGGCCTTTGACAAGTTACCGCATGGTAGGCTGTTGCATAAGGTTAGATCTCACGGGATTCAGGGTGAGGTATCGAAATGGATACAAAATTGGCTTCTTGACAGAAGCCAGAGGGTTAGGGAGGCCTGTGACCGGCGGTGTGCCTCAGGGATCAGTGCTGGGTCCGCTGTTATTTGTCATTTATATTAATGATTTGGATGAGAATATAGGAGGCATGGTTAGTAAGTTTGTAGATGACACCAAGATTGGTGGCATAGTGGACAGTGAAGAAAGTTATCTCCAATTGCAACGGGATCTTGATCAATTGGGCCAGTGGGCTGATGAATGGCAGATGGAGTTTAATTTAGACAAATGCGAGGTGATGCATTTTGGTAGATTAAACCAGGGCAGAACTTACTCAGTTAATGGTAGGGCGTTGGGGAGAGTTACAGAACAAAGAGATCTAGGGGTACATATTCATAGCTCCTTGAAAGTGGAGTCACAGGTGGACAGAGTGGTGAAGAAGGCATTCAGCATGCTTGGTTTCATCGCTCAGAACATTGAATACAGGAGTTGGAATGTCTTGTTAAAGTTGTACAAGACATTGGTAAGGCCACACTTGGAATACTGTGTGCAATTCTGGTCACCCTATTATAGAAAGGATATTATTTAACTAGAAAGAGTGCAGAAAAGATTTACTGGGATGCTACCGGTACTTGATGGATTGAGTTACAAGGAGAGGCTGGATAGACTGGAACTTTTTTCTCTGGAGCGTAGGAGGCTGAGGGATGATCTTATTGAGGTCCATAAAATAATGAGGGGCACAGATCAGCTAGATAGTCAATATCTTTTCCCAAAGGTAGGGGAGTCTAAAACTAGAGAGCATAGGTTTAAGGTGAGAAGGGAGAGATACAAAAGTGTCCAGAGGGGCAATTTTTTCACACAGAGGGTGGTGAGTGTCTGGAACAAGCTGCCAGAGATGATAGTATAGGCAGGTACAATTTTGTCTTTTAAAACGCGTTTAGATAGTTACATGGGTACAATGGGTATAGAGGGATATGCGGGCAATTGGGATTAGTTTACGGGTTTTAAAAAAGAGGGTGGCATAGACAAGTTGGGCCGAAGGGCCTGTTTCCATGCTGTAAACCTCCATGACTCCATCTGTATCCCCCACGACTTGCCTGGGCTTGCAAAATCTCACCAACTGTCCTGGCTGGAGACAATACATATCTCTTTAACCTGTGCTTAACGCTCTCTCCACTCACATTGTCTGTACCTTTAAGACTTGATTACCTGTAAAGACTCTAATTCCAGCCATTATTTTGTAAATTGAGTTTGTGTCTTTATATGCCCTGTTTGTGAACTGAAATCCCACTCACCTGATGAAGGAGCAGCGCTTCGAAAGCTAGTGGCTTTTGCTGCCAAATAAACCTGTTGGACTTTAACCTGGTGTTGTGAGACTTCTTACTGTGTTTACCCTAGTCCAACGCCGGCATCTCCACATCATGGCTACCTCCCCTGCAGCCAGTGAGGATACAAAGATTTCTCGCAAGGCCCCAGCAATTTCCTCCCTTGCCTCTCTCAGTATTCTGGGGTATATCCCATCAGGCCCTGGGGACATGTCTTAATGTTTCTCAAGAACCCCAATACCACCTCCTTTTTGATCTCAACATGACTCAAACTGTCTACACATTCTTTCCCAGACGCATCATCCACCAAGTCCTACTCTTTGGTGAATACTGGCGCAAAGTAATCATTTAATACCTCGCCCATTTCCTCTGGCTCCATGCATAGATTACTTCCCTTGTCCTTCGGTGGGCCAACCCTCTCCCTGGCTACCCTCTTGCTCTTTACATATGTATAAAAAGCCTTGGGGTTTTCCTTAATCCTGCTGGCCAGTGCTTTTTCGTGACCCCTTTTAGACCTCTTTACGCCTTGCTTAAGTTTCTTTCTACTTTACTTGTATTCCACACTTACTTCATGTGTTCCCAGCCTCCTAGCTAGCTTTGACAAATGTTCCTTTTTCTCTTTGACTAGGCTCACAATATCTCTCGTCATCCAAGGTTCCCGAAACTTGCCATACTCATCCTTCATCCTTACAGGAATGTGCTGGTCCTGAATCCCTGTCAACTTACACTTCAAAGCCTCCCACATGCCAGATGTTGATTTGCCCTCAAACATCTGCCCCCAATCTACATTCTTTAGTTTCTGCCTAATATTGTTATAATTAGCCGTCCCCCAATTTAGCACCTTAACTTGTGGACTACACTTATCTTTATCCATCAGTACCTTAAAACTTACTGAATTGTGGTCACTGTTCCCGAACTGCTCCCGTACTGAAACCTGGCTGGGCTGATTCCCAAATACCAGGTCCAGTATGGCCCCCTTCCCTAGTTGGACTATCTACATACTGTTTCAAGAAGCCCTCCTGGATGCCCCTTACAAACTCTGCCCCATCCACGCCCCTAGCAGTAAGTGAGTCCCAATCAATATAGGGGAAGTTAAAATCTCCCACCACAACAACCCTGTTACTTTTACACCTTGCCAAAATCTGCCTACATATCTGTTCCTCTATCTCCGACTGGCAGTTGGGTGGCCTACAATAAACCCCAACATTGTGACTACACCTTTCCTATTCCTGAGCTCTACCCATATTGCCTCGCTGTATGAGCCCTCCGAGGTGTCTTCCCGGAGTACAGCTGTGATATTCTCCTTAACCAGTAGTGCAACTCCCCCACCCCTTTTATATCCCCCTCTATCCCGCCTGAAACATCTGTATCCTGGAATGTTAAGCTGCCAATCCTGTCCTTCCCTTAACCAAATCTCTGTAATGGCAACAACATTGTAATTCCTAGTACTAATCCAAGCTCTAAATTCATCTGCCTTATGTGAAAATAGGGCCACTTTCAAAATAACGAGAGATTCCTGCAGGGGCTGAAAACAATATCTTTGTCCTTTCTGATATTTGGTTTGAAGTTCTGACTTATCATGGCTTAATGTCAGACAGACAGTCTTGACATCATAGAAGCAGTACAGGGAAATGATGCAGAACTCGGGATTTTGACCATGTATGTGGTTTCCATGATCGTACCAAGGAATGATGTATCGATGAAAAGGAATAGGCCCAGAATGGATCTTTACAACTTTAAAGATGACAGTCAGATGGATGAATAAGCTGTTGTTGAGAGGTGCATTTGTAGTGGAGAAACAATGAAGAAAGTTGGCATGGTCAACTACTCTGAAAGTTTTTAGTGATAAAAACCATGAGAAATGGCCAGAGGGCGGAGTGACAGGAAAGTTTGATATTGTTGAGACAAATATGGCAACTGAAGATGAGGCCGGCAATGGCCATCTGACGTGAATGAAGTTTTAAAAATAATTCTAGATGATATTGAAATGTAATTCCGACGGAATACTAGACAAATTTTAGGCCACTTTACAATGAATTTGCATTGTGTTATTTCAAGGAGCAGTAGGCATACATTCTTGCAAGTGATTTCCAATGTAATAAATTCAGAATCTCATTTGAACACAATGAGCAAAGATGGAGTTGGTGCTCCTGTCCACTCTTGGACCTGTGATCCTTTGGTGAATTGATGAACACCTTCCAATAACGCTCTTGTCTCCTCTCCCAGTCAAGTATGGTGCATGACATGGGGGAAATAACAGTTATATCGAATAACAAATTCATAGAATATATAACACAGAAACAGCTCATTCAGTACAACCTTAAGGGGTGGCACAGTGGTTAGCACTGTTGCCTCACAGCACCAGGGACCCGAATTCAATTGCTGGATTGGGTCACTGTCTGTGCAGAGTCTGCACATTCTCCCCATCTCTGTGTGGGTTTCCAACGGGTGCTCCGGTTTCCTCCCACAGTCTAAAGATGTGCGGGTTAGGTGGATTGGCCAAGCTAAATTGCTCCTTAATGTCGGGGACTAGCTAGGGTAAATACATGGAGTTATGGGGATAGGGCCTGGATGGGATTGTGGTTGGTACAGACTCAATGGACCGAATGACATCTTCAGCCCTGTAGGGATTATATGAACCATTAAGCAGTAATTATGCTCCACTCCAACCTCCTCCCATTCTTTATCATCAAAATATCAACATAAACCACTGTGTTCCTTTTCCCTCATTCCCGCTCGCTGCTGCTCTCTCTGTCTCTCCCGCTCGCTGCTCTCTCTGTCTCTCCCACTCGCTGCTTCTCTCTCCGTCTCTCCCACACGCTGCTTCTCTCTCCGTCTCTCACACACGCTGCTTCTCTCTCTGTCTCTCCCGCTCGCTGCTTCTCTCTCTGTCTCTCCCGCTCGCTGCTCTCTCTGTCTCTCCCACTCGCTGCTTCTGTCGTGGTTCCCCAGGACGACAATTTATTCACATCAATTAAAACAGAGAGTCTGAGCAGCGATCTTCCAAGCAATAGACTTTATTTCTCAGCACAAGAGATAAAGTCGGGAACGTCCGGAACACTCCAAAGAGCCCTTGGGCTTACAGTCTTTTATGTACATTTCAGCCTCATATTTCAAGATCCTCCTCTCCCTTTTACAGCCTGTCCTTGGTTGTTATCTTACCCTACAGCCCTATCTTTCTTTGGCCACCATTAATTTTAGTTGACCCTTTATCTGTTTTCTTTGCATTTGGTCGTTCCCTGTTATATCTCTTCGTTTCTTAAACCATGGTGGTTATAACTCTTGCTCTTATCTGAACTTTTCTGTTTGTACAATAATCGTGGTTTTGTAAGCTAAGGCGAATGTGTTTAGAAGAAAAGACATCCCCCTGCTGATTTATGGTCCACTAATGTGTTTAGCAGAAAAGACATTCTCTCTGCTGGTTTATGGTCCACTATTAAGTTGAACCACCGAGCAGTCTTCCTTGTTTTCTTAAGTGACTATTGTCTGCTTTCCTTAATTAGTGATTGCTATATTACTTCTCTAGTTCCTCCACTTTGATCATATCAATTTCTGTCTTGAAGACGCTCAACGTCTCGGCCTCCACAGCCCTCTGTGGCAATGAATTCCACAGACCCACCACTCTCTGGCTGAAGAAATTTCTCCTCATCTCTGTTCTAAAGTGACTCCCTTTTATTCTAAGGCTGTGCCCCCGCGTCCTAGTCTCCCCTGTTAATGGAAACAACTTCCCTACGTCCATCCTATCTAAGCCGTTCATTATCTTGTAAGTTTCTATCAGATCTCCCCTCAACCTCCTAAACTCCAATGAATATAATCCCACGATCCTCAGACGTTCATCGTATGTCAGGCCTACCATTCCTGGGATCATCCGTGTGAATCTCCGCTGGACCCGCTCCAGTGCCAGTATGTCCTTCCTGAGGTGTGGGGCCCAAAATTGCTCACAGTACTCCAAATGGGGCCTAACCAGTGCTTTATAAAGCCTCAGAAGTACATCCCTGCTTTTGTATTCCAAGCCTCTTGAGATAAATGACAACATTACATTTGCTTTCTTAATTACGGACTCAACCTGCAAGTTTACCTTTAGAGAATCCTGGACTAGGGCTCCCAAGTCCCTTTGCACTTTAGCATTATGAATTTTGTCACCGTTTAGAAAATAGTCCATGCCTCTATTCTTTTTTCCAAAGTGTACGACCTCGCACTTGCCCACGTTGAATTTCATCAGCCACTTCTTGGACCACTCTCCTAAACTGTCTAAATCTTTCTGCAGCCTCCCCACCTCCTCAATACTACCTGCCCCTCCACCTATCTTTGTATCATCGGCAAACTTGGCCAGAATGCTCCCAGTCCCGTCATCTAGATCGTTAATATATAAAGAGAACAGCTGTGGCCCCAACACTGAACCCTGCGGGACACCACTTGTCACCGGTTGCCATTCTGAGAAAGAACCTTTTATCCCAACTCTCTGCCTTCTGTCTGACAGCCAATCGTCAATCCATGTTAGTACCTTGCCTCGAATACCATGGGCCCTTATTTTACTCAGCAGTCTCCCGTGAGGCACCTTGTCAAAGGCCTTTTGGAAGTCAAGATAGATAACATCCATTGGCTCTCCTTGGTCTAACCTATTTGTTATCTCTTCAAAGAACTCTAACAGGTTTGTCAGGCACGACCTCCCCTTACTAAATCCATGCTGACTTGTCTTAATCCGACCCTGCACTTCCAAGAATTTAGAAATCTCATCCTTAACGACTACACTTGATTATATTAGGTCACACGAAGTTACTTTAGGTTACATATCCATTTTCACTACTTATCTAAATCTGCTTTATTATTTCACTAAAACCTATGAATCTGAATTCCATACTAAACTCATACAATATCCAGTACAATTTCCCTTACAAGTGAATCTGAATTTCATACTAAACTCATACAATATCCAGTACAATTTCCCTTACAAGTCCCCCCTTTGAGGCTATTCCCTAGCCTCATCCCAATTACCAAGCTCAAATAATCCCCTCGCTCAATCCCATTTGTATTTTATTTTAATCACTCTTTGCAGGCGATGTGGAGGAGCCGAATATTTTGGTCAGGGATCAGTGTCCCTATTCTAACTTTATCATAATTTGTCTATCCCGGTTCTGATTTTTGGGTTGCTCCTCCAGATTGCCTGCCCCTGACAGTCATCAGCCAAAAACCTTCCCACTCTTGTCTAGGGAAGGGAAAAAGACTGATTCCTGTGTACAGACTAAGTTCTCCTGGTTTCGTGCGGACTTCAGCAAGGTGCTGTTGTTTCCACAAGGTGATCTTCCACTATTGTAGTTATTTTACAGAGTGACGAGTTTCAACTTCGACCAAGGTCATTGTGAATCCACTCAGCGGGGGCGGCTCAAGATTTTCCCATTCCTCTGTTTTTTCTCTCGAGCGTGAGCTGCTTATCACCCGCGTCACCATCTGCCGCGCTGCCACTCTGGTAAGGAAGGATCTCAGGGCGGGTAAAAAACAACAAAATATCAATCCCAGAATGATTATTGTTGCGATTGCTACAGCTCCAGCTTTGGCAAACCACGCCCCCCCATCTTCCTAATATTCTGTCCAGCCAACTCCATACCTCATGCCCAAACCCAGCATTTTCTTTCACTTCTTTCTTAAGATTTTTTAACTTATTCATGGCTTGTGTAAATGACCCCTCTGGATTAGTGTTATTAGGGATAAATGTGCAGCACTGATCCCCAAACATAACACACACCCCTCCTTTCTCTGCCAGGAGCCAATCTAACGCCTGTCGATTTTGCCACGCCATTTTGCTGGTCGCATCCAACTGCTCTCCTAAGGCCTCCAGGGCATCATTCGTATAATTAATAAACCTCTGCTGATTATAATAGATGTAATTGATCCACTCAGTATTCTTGCTGGGTGTGATCCAAACAAAGAGGGATTCAAACCCTGCAGCTATTTCGTTCCTAGCTTTGAACTCATTCGGGATGCCGCGAGGCTGTCCGATTGCGTCCAATTTTATCGTAGGGTCAGGGGTATATGCCCTCTTAATTCTTTGTGATTTAATTTTTCTTTCCACCGGTAGTATCACAGTGCTCTGGGCAAGCATAACTCGAGCACATAGTCCCTTCCAATTCTGTGGTAATTTTGCCAATAGCCCTTTCTCCGGGCCACAAAGCCACCAGAGATCGGCCAGTTGATTTTCTTGATAGTCTACCACATAAGGAGGGGGTGTCCATCCCCCTTCTGAGATGATCAGACTAAGAACATCGGTTATATTCCAAATCCTTTCACACTCTCCTGTGTAATTTCCCACACTACTTCCTGTGCTACTTTCCCTCCAATAGCAATCTTGGATTTGTAAGTTGGGCTCTACACTCCATTCCTTTGGGACCGCGTCCACTGCCGTTTTTGGCCACTTTGGACATCTGTGGGTCAAGTTGTAGATGCCCTTTTTTACCCCAGCAAACAGGATGCAGTGGTATTGACACAACGGCGGCTTACCTTTACAAAGGTTAGCACATGCGGATCCGGAACAGTTTATCATCTCATACGTGTAGTTCCGATTCCCTATTGTATAATTCCGTATATATGTGGTATATGCACGGCAATTTTCCTTTCTCCAGCTTTGTTGCCTGGTTTCACAGTCTCCTGATCCCCATGGTATATCAGTTACTTGGGTGTTAGGTCTCTCTGATGCACATACCACACACTCTTTCCCATCACTGTTTTTCTGACCTGTATACTCAGCCCATTTCCACCATTTGTTTTTCTGCGCTTTTTCCCAAATAGTATTTGTGCTCACTAGTCGCTCACGTTTTGTTCGTCTTAATACTCTATCTTCCTGATTCTGCACCCTTATGTCTTCTGTATCCCATTCTCCTTTTCTATGGGTCACGGAAGTCCCTAAGGGAAATAGTTTCCAAGTCCCAGGTGGGGAATGGGGCCCCTTCCCTGTCCTCACCTCCCTCGGCACCTTGACTAATAGGCTCAGGCTGGGCATTTGTATCATCAGCCAGCTCATGTACAGAACTACTTTCATCATCCTCTATTCTTTTTGTTCTTCCTTGGCTCTGTTCCTCCTCCCCACGATTCTCCCCGTGTATTTCTATTTCTTCCTCGCTATCACTTCTATCCACTCTGTGTACTTCTTCAATTTCCCTTCTCTCCCCTACCCCTGGTACCGTTCTGGTACAATGGTTCAAGTGATACCACAGTGTGCTGCCTTCTACTTGCAATGCCGTGGGAGACACTTTGGTGACTTCAAACGGTCCTTCTCGTCTCGGTTCGTTCCAACGTCTCCGGAACTTTCTGATGTATACTCGATCTCCAGGCTTGATCTGATGTTCTGTTACCGGATTCTCCTCCTCCTTGGCTTTCTCCTGTTCAAATATAGTTCTATGTATAACAGTTAATTGTTGTATATATTCTTTTGTGCTTTGATCTAAACATTCTAGCGTAGGACCTCCTGATCCCCTGATCTTAGGTACCGGCATTACTCTTCCTGTCATCATTTCATGTGGGCTCAAATGTGTGATTCTGTTTTCCTGACTCCTGTATTGCATTAGAGCCAATGGCAGAGCATCTATCCAGTTTTTCCCTGTTTCATTGCAAATTTTGCTTATTTTAGCCTTAAGGGTCCCGTTTGCTCTCTCTACCATTCCTTGGGATTGAGGGTGATATACGCACCCAAACTTCTGCTTTATTCGGAGTGCCGAGAGTGTCTCTCTCAGTGCCCTTCCTATAAAAGCAGATCCATTGTCTGAACTTAATTGCATGGGTATGCCAAATCTTGGGATAATTTCTTTTGACAGGAAGTTAATCACCTTGATCTTTGGATGGCGTTGCTTCTATCCATCTGCTGAATCTATCAATAATCACTAACATGTATCTTTTCCCTCTTACCACCTTTCCCATATCCACATAGTCCATGCATAGATGTTTAAATGGTCCTTCAGGAATGGGTATATGCCCTATTGGGGCAGTAATGCCCTTCCTGATGTTATTCTGAGCACACACCTCACACTGACTTAGTATGTAGTCAATCGAGTTTTGCAGGTATGGTGACCAGAATCCTTCCTTCTTGATCTTTCTAGCCACTTCTCCTCTTGCACAGTGGTCCACTCCATGCGCTTCGCTAATTAGTACGGTTAGTAATGATGTGGGTGCTATGACCAATCCCTCCCCATTTCTCCATATCCTGTCCTGTTGTCCCTGTAGTGCTCCTCTATCTTTCCACATTGTCTTTTCAGCTACAGAGGTTTCCTCCTGTAACTGTGCTACATCTTCTAATGTGATATGAGGTTCGATATCCCCCGTACCTGGCCCTGGGTGCGGCCTTGCTATTTCTACTGGGGCTATCGTAGCCTCAATGCATCCTGACGCTTCTTTAGCTGCCTTGTCGGCTTTGGTGTTTCCCTGTGTGACGCTGTCTGCTCCCTTTTTATGCGCCTGACACTTAATTATGGCTAATTCCCTTGGACCCATCATGGCCCTTATTAAAGCCCTGATTTGACCTTCGTGTTGTATTGGTCCTCCTCCGCTTTTCATAAATCCCCTTTGCTTCCATATTGCCCCGAACAGATGGCAGACCCCGTGGGCATAGGCCGAATCAGTATAAATTTCCAATGCTTCCCCGTTTGCTAGCTCACATGCTCTGGTCAATGCTTTAAGTTCTGCCAGTTGGGCTGAACAGGGCTGTTCACATTTCTCTGCTTCTATGACTTCAAGTGTTTCCCCTTTCTGTTCAACTATGGCATAGCCTGCGTGGTTTCCTAAGTGATCCCTGTAACATGAGCCATCTACATACAGTATCCTTTTCCCTTCTGTCACTAGTCCCTCTGCTCTTAAATCTTTCCTCAGTTTCATAAATGTTTTTGCTTCTCTTAAGCATTCATGTTCTTCTCCTTCATGAGGTAATGGCATGTAATCAGCTGGATTTACTCTGTTGCACTTTATTATCGTGATATCTGGAAATGTAGTTAGCATTCGATAATGATGGATCCTAGCAGGTGTCAGCACAAATTTTCCTTGCTCAATCAATTCAGCTACCTTATGGTATACATGTATGTTTATCGGATATCCCATTGTGACCGTGGCTGCCTTTTCGTATGCCCACCAAGCTGCTGCCAGGCCTTGATAGCACGGAGGGTATCCCATCGCTACGTCGTCTAGCTTGGTACTGTAATATGCTACAGCCTGCCTTCGTCTACCCTTGCAATTTTCCTGCATTAACATTGCTGTAGCAAATCCGGCTTCTCTGTTACTCACAAATAAGTCAAAGGGCTTGTCATAGGTCGGTAAAGCCAAGGCTGGTGCCTGTGCCATTTCTCTTTTCACGTTTTCAAATGCGTCTGAAGCATCTTTATCCCATTTTAGTTTGGCTTTTAATTCGTCACACCCTGCCTCCTTCATTATCTTTCGTAGTGCCTGCGTTTTTTCGGCATAGCTTTCCACCCATTCTGAACTGAATCCTGTCATTCCCAAAAATGTCATCATTTGTCCCACCGTCTGTGGTTTCGGAACTTTTAGTACTGCTTCTATTTGCTGTGAAGCTATCTCCTTCTGTCCTGCTGATATTTCTCTTCCCAAGTATTCTACCTTTTTCTGGCACAGCTGCAGCTTTTTCCTGGAAACTTTATGGCCCCCTTCTGCTAGTCTTTCCAATAGTTTTAAACTATCCTTCCTGCACTGTTCTTGTGTTCCTGTGCATAATAATAAATCATCCACATATTGTATCAGTGTTCCTTCCAACTGTATTCCTTCTAAATCTGCTCTCAACACCTGATTGAATACATGTGGGGAATTTTTAAATCCTTGGGGCATCCTATTGTATGTGTATTGTTTCCCCTCGTACGTAAATGCAAAGAGATACTGACTTTCTTGAGCTAGTGGCACACTAAAAAATGCCGAACATAGGTCTACTACAGTAAACCATCTACTTTCAGGTGGTATATTTGTCATCAAGGTATAAGGGTTTGGAACCTCTGCTGGCATATCTTCCACTACCTCATTAATTGCCCTTAGGTCATGCACCAATCTCCATTTTTCTCCGTCCGCCTTTTTCACTGGTAGTAGCGGTGTATTACACCTGCTCCGGGTTTCTTTTAATACCCCTGCTTCTATCAATCCCTTAATTGTCCCTCTAATTCCTTCAATTGCTTCTGTCTTGATTGGGTATTGCGGCCTATACGGCCCCTGACGTCCTATCTTTAATCTGACTTCAACTGGATTAGCGTTTTTGACCCTCCCTACATCCGTGTCCTGTCTGGACCACAACTCCTGCGGGAGGGAGTTCAAATCCTGCTCTAACCTCTCTCTCCACTCCAGTCCCTGTTTCTCGATTTGCACTCCTATTGTTATCTGCTTCGGTTTCCCAAGCATTTTAACATCCAAAATTATTTTCGTCATTTGTCCATTGCTGGACGTCCAAGTATCTACATTGTCTGTCTGGACAAATTCTAAATCTTGTGCTCTCAACACCATTGGTCCTAGGTCTTTTGATCTGTATCCCGGATTCACTTTCAATGTGACATGTGGCTCCGCCCCAGATACAGAGAACCATTTGTTAACCCATTCATTCCTAACAATGGTGAGGGCTACTCCCTCTAGTCCGATTAAAATACTTCCTGACTTTATTTCCTGTTCTCGTCCTGCCTCCCTTTCCCATTTCTCCTGTATCTCAGGTTCCTGTCCTTCATCAAATATCATTGTACTGTGTAATTCTGTTCTTGGCCATTTGGCTTGTGGAACCCAAGTGTTTATAAGCTTTCCCCAAACTTCCCATATCTGTTTTTTAACTTGTTCCTCTATATCTCCCAACCAATATACATTAACCCCTTCCTTTCCTGGTATTTCAAGTGGATACATTCCCATCAAATCAATTCCTTGTTCCGTGCATTCTAATTTCAGTCCTAGACCTAGGATTGCATCCCTTCCCAATAGATTTAAAGGAGTTTTATCACATACTAAAATAGGTACATGGGTTGTCTTATTTCCAATGGTAACAGGCACCGGCGTCGTCATTCGAGCTAATATTACTTTCCCCGAGAACCCCACAGTTTTTACAAACTGGTTTGACAATGGTAAGTGATCCGCATATTTCGTTTGCATGCACGTACATGTGGCGCCGGTGTCTATCATCATGGGGACCTCGATCCCTCCTACTCTAACGTTAACTATAGGTTCCTGCTCTGCAGTTTCTGTTATCTGTACGTACTGTCCTACCATTTCGGGGTTCTCTGGGCCTCCCTATGGGGAATTCTGATGGTTTACCGGCCCTTGAAACATCGGGATGCTGTTTGGCGATCCTTGGATCAGTTGTTGGCCTGTCTGCTGCTGGTTTTCTCCCTGTCTGGGGAAATTCCGCGGGCAATTCCTTTTTATGTGCCCTGCCTCCCCGCACCCCCAACACACACCTGAAGGGCCAGGCAGTGGTCCCTGTCTCGGAGTCTGATGATTAACCTGTCCCTGTCCTCTCTGATTCTGATAGGGTGGCCTACCACCTCCCTGTCCTTTCCCATTTCTATTCCAGTCAGTCTGACTTTGCAGGGCGTATGGGTTTTGATAATTTAGGCCATAGGCTCCTGGGTTCATGGACAGTGGGAAGGCAGAAATGTTATAGGTTATGACGGGCTGGCCTCCATCTCCGCTCCCCCCTTTGATTAGTTCAGGTATTTTCTCTGGCTTTTGCTCCACCATCATTGGTGCTATTTTTCTGGGTGCGAGATCCTCTTTTGCCTTCAGTTTATCCTTGCTTTTGATCTCCTCCAACTGTGCCTGAAGGAGTTTACGTTGTACCTCCTTCAGCTGTTTGTCTGCATTCTTTTCATCTTTGCGATGTCTCTCTACTGCATGGGCAACATAATCCACAAACTCTCGGTAATTTTTTGAGTCCAAGCCCACCACTTCCTCCAGCCTTGTCTTAGCTGGGGCTGGCAAGCCCTCTAGGATTGCAGCCCGGAACATGGAGTTGGTCAGTGGGTCTATTAGAATGTCCCTCTCCGTGTCCCTTCTCCACCTTTTTAATTGATTCTCCACATACACCGCTGCATTCTCCTCCTCACCCAGTGGCTCTCCCTTTAGGGTTTTTACATCCATTCGATTGGGGTACATATCCCGCAGTGCCTGCCAGATGACTTGGCGGTACTGGTCCATTAGTGTCCCATCCACCGCTGGGTCATAAGCTGCGGTCGGGATGCCAGCACGTCTCATTACTTCCGCCATTTGGTCCATTCCTAGCACCTTTGTCAGGAGAGCTTTGATGTCGCCCAGTGCCATCCTTTTTCCCACCATCCCTGCCTCCAACTGTCCAATCCACCTTCCAGCCCCATCCAAAATATTGGGTAATTCATTAATTAAATTAGGCAAATCCTGACCTGACCAAGGGATATACTGCGGTCTGCCACCCTTCAGAATCACCGGGAATACCCTTTTCCCTCTCCTATCCACATCTGGAAACTTTACAGGTGGGTGCCTTTCCCGCCTTGATTTTCTTTGCACCCCTAACATTGATTGCCTCCCTTCGTCTTCACTACTCTCTTCTGTTTCTCCTTCCGTCTCTCTCGCCATTCTACCTTCCTCTGGGTGCTTCCACCTCCATCCTTGTGATGTCTCACTTGCATACTCGCAAAAATCATTTCCTGTTTTCCCCTCATATTTATTTCTAACATTTTCTCCTCCCTCTTCTCGTTCTTTTTCCTTTTCCATTACCTTCTTTGCCCATTCCAAAAGTTCTACCACCTTTACTTCATCCTCTAACTCCTTCCTCCTGAGATTCAGCTCCTCCAAAACCTCTTCTGTTTTCCTAGCTGCTTCCTCTATACCTTGTTTCTTTTCTCCCTCCTTTCGTGCCCATTCCTCCTTCGTCATCTGTTCTATGTCATATTCTCCCTCAAAATTCATTGTGCCTGATATGACTGGGTACAGTCCCGTGGAGCTCTGTTTCTCTAAGTATGGGGGTGGGGCTACGTTTGGATCTTCCAATTTTGCTTTTTCCTCAAGTTGTACTGGCATCT
The DNA here is from genome assembly GCF_964213995.1 of Mustelus asterias. NCBI lineage: Eukaryota > Metazoa > Chordata > Chondrichthyes > Carcharhiniformes > Triakidae > Mustelus > Mustelus asterias. The sequence continues at coordinate 32,451,699 of NC_135818.1, forward strand.
GCATTCTACCTCCCCTTCATACCCCTCTTCTCTCTTTCCCTTCTTGTTGGAATAGGGCTAATATCTCTAACTCCTTTTCTCGCTTCTCCCTTCTTTTGCTCGATTTATCCTTAATTTTATAGTTCTTTATCATTCCCTTCTGGTCCTCACACCTCTCTATGGACCATGTGCCTTCCTCCGGCCACTGTGTATTGGTCTTATTTGTTCTTTTGGCCCATTTTTTAGAGACGTGTTCTATATCTCCCCTGAGGGCTGGGAACTTATCCCCTAATATCTCCACTGGTGTCTTAACTTGGTGCGCCATTACTCGTCTTTTTGGATCACTGTCGCAATTTTTGTCACTTAATCTGTCAGAGTTAGGTATCACAGTGATTATTACTTGCTGTATTGTTTTTCCGTGCTCAGTCCCCTGTTTACCTTTCCTTTGGATTTCTTTTGCCACTATCTGTAATTCTAACCGGGGTCCTGATATCCACTTCCCCGTAGTCCCCTGTCCCGGCACTATCTTCCTCTCCCGGGCCAGAGGGTAGTAGGTTTTCACTTGCTCGTCTATGTGTATAAGAATCCTGTATCGGTCAGATCCCTTTATTAATTTCTCTAGGGTTTCCAATTTTATTTCGTCTATCCAATTCCTATCGACTACTCTTTCCCATTTTACATACGGCCACTCATTCTTTATCTCCTCTAAGTTAATTATGTGTGTAATCTTTTTCCAATCCAGTGTTGCTTCCGTTTTTGTTATTATTCAAAGATTAGTTATTTTCAATCTTGTCACCAGGCAGTTTTGTCAGGGTAATTTTTCAAGTTGTTAGTTATTACCCTACCTATATTCCGACTCTCTCTCTTATTTCTGTCCTTCACGCTGTTTTCTCAGACCAGTTTGTTCAAATTGGTCTTTTACTTCCTCTATTCTAGCTGCTACTCCCCTTTCCTGTGGTTAAAATCCACTCCTGTGCTTTTGGCTACTGTATTAGGTCAGAGAGTGATCTCTCACTGATCTCTCTCCCTCTCGGTTGACGTCCCTTACCCGAGGTCCTGGGTAGGTTTGGACTGGCAGATTTTCCCACACTTACTCTCTTCTGGGCAAGTCGTGACCTGAAAAACCCGCTCCAAACCGCTTGACTTAACCTAATTGCATTACTTTAGCTTTCGGCCTTTTTCCCGTCTCACTTTTTACCCATTCACAGACAATACAGTATTCGCAGCGCGCTTTTGCATGCAAAAATTCTGCTCTTCGGATCAGACTCAGTCTCTCAAAATTTTTACACAATTTGGTTTTACCTGTGCAGGATATCTTTTTGGGTTGGGGAGATCCAGGACCAGCCGAGAGCCGGGTGCGCCGGGCCTCGAGAAAACCCCTTTCTGACAACAAGGATTTACATGCATGCAAGTCTGCTTACCTTGTTGACAGAAGGCCGGCTGGGGACCTCTCGGTTCCGGTTGGACCACCGTCTCCGCCACTCCTTCCAGATGCTTTTCTGGGCGATCTCTCACCAACCCTGCTAAGCAGCGCCAATTTTGTCGTGGTTCCCCAGGACGACAATTTATTCACATCAATTAAAACAGAGAGTCTGAGCAGCGATCTTCCAAGCAATAGACTTTATTTCTCAGCACAAGAGATAAAGTCGGGAACGTCCGGAACACTCCAAAGAGCCCTTGGGCTTACAGTCTTTTATGTACATTTCAGCCTCATATTTCAAGATCCTCCTCTCCCTTTTACAGCCTGTCCTTGGTTGTTATCTTACCCTACAGCCCTATCTTTCTTTGGCCACCATTAATTTTAGTTGACCCTTTATCTGTTTTCTTTGCATTTGGTCGTTCCCTGTTATATCTCTTCGTTTCTTAAACCATGTGGTTATAACTCTTGCTCTTATCTGAACTTTTCTGTTTGTACAATAATCGTGGTTTTGTAAGCTAAGGCGAATGTGTTTAGAAGAAAAGACATCCCCCTGCTGATTTATGGTCCACTAATGTGTTTAGCAGAAAAGACATTCTCTCTGCTGGTTTATGGTCCACTATTAAGTTGAACCACCGAGCAGTCTTCCTTGTTTTCTTAAGTGACTATTGTCTGCTTTCCTTAATTAGTGATTGCTATATTACTTCTCTAGTTCCTCCACTTTGATCATATCAATTTCTGTCTTGAAGACGCTCAACGTCTCGGCCTCCACAGCCCTCTGTGGCAATGAATTCCACAGACCCACCACTCTCTGGCTGAAGAAATTTCTCCTCATCTCTGTTCTAAAGTGACTCCCTTTTATTCTAAGGCTGTGCCCCCGCGTCCTAGTCTCCCCTGTTAATGGAAACAACTTCCCTACGTCCATCCTATCTAAGCCGTTCATTATCTTGTAAGTTTCTATCAGATCTCCCCTCAACCTCCTAAACTCCAATGAATATAATCCCACGATCCTCAGACGTTCATCGTATGTCAGGCCTACCATTCCTGGGATCATCCGTGTGAATCTCCGCTGGACCCGCTCCAGTGCCAGTATGTCCTTCCTGAGGTGTGGGGCCCAAAATTGCTCACAGTACTCCAAATGGGGCCTAACCAGTGCTTTATAAAGCCTCAGAAGTACATCCCTGCTTTTGTATTCCAAGCCTCTTGAGATAAATGACAACATTACATTTGCTTTCTTAATTACGGACTCAACCTGCAAGTTTACCTTTAGAGAATCCTGGACTAGGGCTCCCAAGTCCCTTTGCACTTTAGCATTATGAATTTTGTCACCGTTTAGAAAATAGTCCATGCCTCTATTCTTTTTTCCAAAGTGTACGACCTCGCACTTGCCCACGTTGAATTTCATCAGCCACTTCTTGGACCACTCTCCTAAACTGTCTAAATCTTTCTGCAGCCTCCCCACCTCCTCAATACTACCTGCCCCTCCACCTATCTTTGTATCATCGGCAAACTTGGCCAGAATGCTCCCAGTCCCGTCATCTAGATCGTTAATATATAAAGAGAACAGCTGTGGCCCCAACACTGAACCCTGCGGGACACCACTTGTCACCGGTTGCCATTCTGAGAAAGAACCTTTTATCCCAACTCTCTGCCTTCTGTCTGACAGCCAATCGTCAATCCATGTTAGTACCTTGCCTCGAATACCATGGGCCCTTATTTTACTCAGCAGTCTCCCGTGAGGCACCTTGTCAAAGGCCTTTTGGAAGTCAAGATAGATAACATCCATTGGCTCTCCTTGGTCTAACCTATTTGTTATCTCTTCAAAGAACTCTAACAGGTTTGTCAGGCACGACCTCCCCTTACTAAATCCATGCTGACTTGTCTTAATCCGACCCTGCACTTCCAAGAATTTAGAAATCTCATCCTTAACGACTACACTTGATTATATTAGGTCACACGAAGTTACTTTAGGTTACATATCCATTTTCACTACTTATCTAAATCTGCTTTATTATTTCACTAAAACCTATGAATCTGAATTCCATACTAAACTCATACAATATCCAGTACAATTTCCCTTACAAGTGAATCTGAATTTCATACTAAACTCATACAATATCCAGTACAATTTCCCTTACACTTCTCTCTCCGTCTCTCCCACACGCTGCTTCTCTCTCTGTCTCTCCCGCTCGCTGCTTCTCTCTCTGTCTCTCCCGCTCGCTGCTCTCTCTGTCTCTCCCGCTCGCTGCTTCTCTCTCTGTCTCTCCTGCTCGCTGCTTCTCTCTCTGTCTCTCCCACTCGCTGCTTCTCTCTCGGTCTCTCCCGCTCACTGCTTCTCTCTCCGTCTCTCCCGTTCGCTGCTTCTCTCTCTGTCTCTCCCGCTCACTGCTTCTCTCTCTGTCTCTCCCGCTCACTGCTTCTCTCTCTGTCTCTCCCGCTCGCTGCTTCTCTCTCTGTCTCTCCCGCTCACTGCTTCTCTCTCTGTCTCTCCCGCTCGCTGCTTCTCTCTCTGTCTCTCCCGCTCGCTGCTTCTCTCTCTGTCTCTCCCGCTCGCTGCTTCTCTCTCTGTCTCTCCCGCTCACTGCTTCTCTCTCTGTCTCTCCCGCTCGCTGCTTCTCTCTCCGTCTCTCCCGCTCGCTGCTTCTCTCTCCGTCTCTCCCACTCGCTGCTTCTCTCTCTGTCTCTCCCGCTCGCTGCTTCTCTCTGTCTCTCCCGCTCACTGCTTCTCTCTGTCTCTCCCGCTCGCTGCTTCTCTCTGTCTCTCCCGCTCACTGCTTCTCTCTGTCTCTCCTGCTCACTGCTTCTCTCTCGGTCTCTCCCGCTCACTGCTTCTCTCTCTGTCTCTCCCGCTCGCTGCTCTCTCTGTCTCTCCCACTCGCTGCTTCTCTCTCCGTCTCTCCCACACGCTGCTTCTCTCTCTGTCTCTCCCGCTCGCTGCTTCTCTCTCTGTCTCTCCGGCTCACTGCTTCTCTCTGTCTCTCCGGCTCACTGCTTCTCTCTGTCTCTCCCGCTCGCTGCTTCTCTCTGTCTCTCCCGCTCGCTGCTTCTCTCTGTCTCTCCCGCTCACTGCTTCTCTCTGTCTCTCCCGCTCACTCCTTCTCTCTCTGTCTCTCCCGCTCTCTGCTTCTCTCTGTCTCTCCCGCTCGCTGCTTCTCTCTCCGTCTCTCCCACTCGCTGCTTCTCTCTCTGTCTCTCCCGCTCACTGCTTCTCTCTCTGTCTCTCCCGCTCACTGCTTCTCTCTCTGTCTCTCCCCCTCGCTGCTTCTCTCTCTGTCTCTCCCGCTCACTGCTTCTCTCTCTGTCTCTCCCGCTCACTGCTTCTCTCTCTGTCTCTCCCGCTCACTGCTTCTCTCTCTGTCTCTCCCGCTCACTGCTTCTCTCTCTGTCTCTCCCGCTCGCTGCTTCTCTCTCCGTCTCTCCCACTCGCTGCTTCTCTCTCGGTCTCTCCCGCTCGCTGCTTCTCTCTCCGTCTCTCCCGCTCGCTGCTTCTCTCTCGGTCTCTCCCGCTCGCTGCTTCTCTCTCCGTCTCTCCCACTCGCTGCTTCTCTCTCTGTCTCTCCCGCTCACTGCTTCTCTCTCTGTCTCTCCCACTCGCTGCTTCTCTCTCCGTCTCTCCCGCTCACTGCTTCTCTCTCCGTCTCTCCCGCTCACTGCTCTCTCCATCTCTCCCGCTCACTGCTCTCTCCATCTCTCCCGCTCACTGCTTCTCTCTCTGTCTCTCCCGCTCACTGCTCTCTCCATCTCTCCCGCTCACTGCTTCTCTCTCGGTCTCTCCCACTCACTGCTTCTCTCTCTATCTCTCCCACTCGCTGCTTCTCTCTCCGTCTCTCCCACTAGCTGCTTCTCTCTCCGTCTCTCCCACTCACTGCTTCTCTCTCTGTCTCTCCCACTCGCTGCTTCTCTCTCCGTCTCTCCCACTAGCTGCTTCTCTCTCCGTCTCTCCCGCTCGCTGCTTCTCTCTCTGTCTCTCCCGCTCACTGCTTCTCTCTGTCTCTCCCGCTCACTGCTTCTCTCTGTCTCTCCCACTCGCTGCTTCTCTCTGTCTCTCCCACTCGCTGCTTCTCTCTCTGTCTCTCCCGCTCACTGCTTCTCTCTCCGTCTCTCCCACTCGCTGCTTCTCTCTCCGTCTCTCCCGCTCACTGCTTCTCTCTCCGTCTCTCCCGCTCACTGCTCTCTCCATCTCTCCCGCTCACTGCTTCTCTCTCGGTCTCTCCCACTCACTGCTTCTCTCTCTGTCTCTCCCACTCGCTGCTTCTCTCTCCGTCTCTCCCACTAGCTGCTTCTCTCTCCGTCTCTCCCACTAGCTGCTTCTCTCTCTGTCTCTCCCACTCGCTGCTTCTCTCTCTGTCTCTCCCACTCACTGCTTCTCTCTCTGTCTCTCCCACTCGCTGCTTCTCTCTCCGTCTCTCCCACTAGCTGCTTCTCTCTCCGTCTCTCCCACTCGCTGCTTCTCTCTCTGTCTCTCCCGCTCGCTGCTTCTCTCTCTCGGTCTCTCCCGCTCGCTGCTTCTCTCTCGGTCTCTCCCGCTCGCTGCTTCTCTCTCGGTCTCTCCCGCTCGCTGCTTCTCTCTCGGTCTCTCCCGCTCACTGCTTCTCTCTCTGTCTCTACCACTCACTGCTTCTCTCTCGGTCTCTCCCGCTCGCTGCTTCTCTCTCTGTCTCTCCCGCTCACTGCTTCTCTCTCTGTCTCTCCCGCTCACTGCTTCTCTCTCGGTCTCTCCCGCTCGCTGCTTCTCTCTCGGTCTCTCCCGCTCGCTGCTTCTCTCTCTGTCTCTCCCGCTCGCTGCTTCTCTCTCTGTCTCTCCCGCTCGCTGCTTCTCTCTCCGTCTCTCCCACTCGCTGCTTCTCTCTCGGTCTCTCCCGCTCGCTGCTTCTCTCTCGGTCTCTCCCACTCGCTGCTTCTCTCTCGGTCTCTCCCGCTCGCTGCTTCTCTCTCGGTCTCTCCCGCTCGCTGCTTCTCTCTCTGTCTCTCCCGCTCACTGCTTCTCTCTCTGTCTCTCCCACTCGCTGCTTCTCTCTCCGTCTCTCCCGCTCACTGCTTCTCTCTCCGTCTCTCCCGCTCACTGCTCTCTCCATCTCTCCCGCTCACTGCTTCTCTCTCTGTCTCTCCCGCTCACTGCTCTCTCCATCTCTCCCACTCACTGCTTCTCTCTCTGTCTCTCCCACTCGCTGCTTCTCTCTCTGTCTCTCCCGCTCGCTGCTTCTCTCTCTGTCTCTCCCGCTCGCTGCTTCTCTCTCTGTCTCTCCGGCTCGCTGCTTCTCTCTCTGTCTCTCCCGCTCGCTGCTTCTCTCTCTGTCTCTCCCGCTCACTGCTTCTCTCTCGGTCTCTCCCGCTCACTGCTTCTCTCTCTCGGTCTCTCCCGCTCGCTGCTTCTCTCTCGGTCTCTCCCGCTCGCTGCTTCTCTCTCGGTCTCTCCCGCTCGCTGCTTCTCTCTCGGTCTCTCCCGCTCGCTGCTTCTCTCTCGGTCTCTCCCGCTCACTGCTTCTCTCTCTCTCTCTCCCGCTCGCTGCTTCTCTCTCGGTCTCTCCCGCTCGCTGCTTCTCTCTCTGTCTCTCCCGCTCGCTGCTTCTCTCTCTGTCTCTCCCGCTCACTGCTTCTCTCTCGGTCTCTCCCGCTCACTGCAAGTCCAACAGGTTTATTTGGTAGCAAAAGCCACACAAGCTTTCGGAGCCCCAAAGCCCCTTCTTCAGGTGAAAAGGCTTGGGGCTCCGAAAGCTTGTGTGGCTTTTGCTACCAAATAAACCTGTTGGACTTTAACCTGGTGTTATTAAACTTCTTACTGTGTTTACCCCAGTCCAATGCCGGCATCTCCACATCATTTCTAAGGTTATCCAGGAAGGCAAAGATAACATCGGCTTCACTTCTCCACCATAAGCCATCTTTCTAAGTCTCCTTCCCCTTCTTCCTCCACCTTCTCCTCCAACAATAAATATGTGGAACTTATGGATTTTTATGTTACAAAAATGGAGACCATTCATTTGCCTCCCTCCTATTGGTCCAAACTTCCTTTCAGCTCTTCACTGTCCTACTCTGAATTTGCATCCTTCACTAGTTTCTGACCTTTCTCACCTCATGCCTTCTCCGAGCTCATCGAGTCAGTGAGACTCGTATCTTGTTCTCTTGACCCAATTCTTATTAAACTGCTGACCACCCAACATCCTATGTTAGCTCATTTTATTCAGTTTGTTACAATCCCTGTAGAGACCAATAACTCTTAAAAATATATTTGAATTTCATGTGACTGATCAAAAGGATGACTTGACAAGATTTCAAGTTTTAAAACTTTTGCTTTAGTAAGCCATCTAAAAGCAGCATTGACTAAATACTATTCCTAGTCAAATTGTACTCTAAGCTACAGAAAATTCCCATTTAACTTTTAACACAACTTGAAAACCTCTCACCACAGTTATATTTCGCAGACTGCAATCCACAGTTTTGGTTTCCACAAGAATCAGTCCAACGCACCGTCAACTTCCAATGGAATTGAGTCATACTGTTGAGTGACCATAAGACACTTCTTACAGTTTCCAGAGAAATCCAGAAACAATTATTGGCTGTGAGGTCTACTGCAGCAATTCTTCTCTCCAACCCCTCCTCCCCCAGCCTGCCATGGCAGAATCTTCTGGATTCCTTAAATTGTCACAGGAAATTGCCACAGATGGCACAGTGGTATAGTGGTTAGCACTGCTGCTCAGTATCAGGAACTCGGGTTCAGTTCTGGCCTCAGTGACTGTGTGGAGTTTGCATGTTCACCCTGTGTCTGCGTGGGTTTCCTCCGGATGTTCCAGTTTCCTCCCACAGTCCAAAGATATGCGGGTTAGGTGGATTGGCCATGCTAAATTGCCCCTTAGTGTCAAGGGGACAAGCTAGGGTAAATGCATGGGGGTTTGGGGATAGAGTCTGGGTGGGATTGTAGTCGGTGCAGACTCGATGGGCCGAATGGCCGCCTCCTGCGCTGTAGGACTCTGATTCTATGAAAATGTTTCTGACCAAAGTGATAAATGATATCCTTGATGACTGTAGCAAAGGTAAACAATCCCTCCTCATTAACTTCTTGATTATTCTGTAGCCTTTGGTACAGTTGGCCATGTTTCTTAGCTGTAGGTATTTGCTTGGTTCCATTTTTATGTGTTCAGCTGCAGCCTGAGAAGCACCTGCAATTTCTTCTCTACCCACTTCCACACCATTATCGCTAGTGCCCCCCCAAGAATCTATCCTTAGCCCTCTCCTATTTCACATCTATATGCGGTCCCTCAGTAAAATCAACCAAAAACACATCACTTTCCATTTGTACACACTTTACCCACTTTTATCTTACCACCTCACCTCTTGACCTCTTTGCTATCTCTCAACTGTCAGATTGCTTGTCCATCCAATCCCTGAATAAGCAGAAATATCCTCCAACAGAGACTGTATTCCAGCATGGACAAGATGGGCCAAATGGCCACCTTCTATGCTGTATCTTTTCTATGGTTCTCGATAGTACCTATCCCTGGCACTGTCTGAGGCTGAACTCAGACTATCTGCAAACTTAGTGTGACATTTGACCACAAGTTGAGCTTTCACATAGCTTCACCATCACTAGGACTGTCAATTTTCACCTCCATAACATCATCTAACTTCACCCCTGATTCCTACTCATCTGCTTTTGAAACTCTCACCCATGTCTTTGTTAAATCTATGCACTGCTATATGATATCCCTAGTTGTACCTCTGCAAACTTGAGGTCATTCAAAACTCTGCTGCTCATGTCCCAACTTACTGCAAGCCCCCCTCACCCATCAGGATGTAACTGGTAGACTTGACCGAGGAGAGACAATGAATGTGGTCTATCTAGACTTTCAGAAGGCTTCCAACAAGGTCTCACATTGCAGACTGCTATGTAAATGGAGGGAAGTTATGCGTAGAGCCACAGGAAGTGGGTGAGATTCTTAATGAGTACTTTGAGCATTCTTTCTGGTTGCAACACAGTTTGGTATGGCTCCTGCTCTTCCCAATACGGCAAGAAACTACAAAAGGTCGTGAATGTAGCCCAATCCATCACGCAAATTAGCCTCCCATCCACTGACTCTGTCTACACTTCCTGCTGCCTCGGCAAAGCAGCCAGCATTATTAAGGACCCCGGACATTTTCTCTTCCACCTTCTTCTGTCGGGAAAAAGATACAAAAGTCTGACGTCACGTACCAACCGACTCAAGAACAGCTTCTTCCCTGCTACCATCAGACTTTTGAATGGACCTACCTTGCACTAAGTTGATCTTTCTCTACACCCTAGCTATAACTGTAACACTATATTCTGCACTGTCTCGTTTCCTTCTCTATGAATGGTGTGTTTTGTCTGTATAGCATGCAAGAAACAATACTTTTAGCTGTATGCTAATACATGTGACAAATGTATCAGTATTCACCAAGAAGAAGGATATGATGGATGTTGAGGTCAGGAATAGGTATATGAACACTCTTGAGAATGTCAGTATATCGAAGGAGGAAGTGTTGGGTATCCTAAATTGCACTGAGGTAGACCAGTCCCCGGGGCCAGATGGGATCTATTCCAGATCACTGTGGGAGGCAAGGCGAGAAATAGCTGGGGCCTTAACAGATATCTTCACATCCTCTTTGACCACAGGCGAGGTTCCAGAAGACTAGAGAATAGACAATGTTGTTCCCTTGTTTAAGAAAAGAAGCAGCGATAATCCAGGAAATTATAGGCTGGTGAGCCTGACGTCAGTGGTGGGGAAGCTTTTGGAGAAGATACTGAGGGACAGGATATATGCACATTTGGAAGAAAATGCACTAGTTAGTGACATAGCATGGTTTTGTACGGGGAAGGTCATGCCTCACCAACTTGATTGAGTTTTTTGAAGAGGTGACAAAGATAATTGATGAGGGAAGGGCTGTGTATGTAGTTTGTATGGACTTTCGTCAGACATTTCATAGAATCATCATAGAATCATAGACCATTTGACCAGGTCCCACATGGCAGAGTGGTACAAAAACTAAAATCACATGGGATTCGGGGTGGGCTGGTTTCAATGGATACAGAACTGGCTTGGCCATAGAAGACAGAGTGTAGCAGTAGAAGGGTGTTTTTCAGAATTGAGATATGCAGCTAGTGGTGTTCCACAGGGATCAGTACTGGGACCTCTGTTGTTTGTAGAGAATATAAATGTAGGTGGTCTGATCAGTAAATTTGCAGATGACACAAAGATTGGTGGAGTTGCTGATAGTGCCGGGATTGTCAGAGGATACAACAGGAGAAAGATAGAACAAAGAAAATTATAGCACAGGAATAGGCCCTTTGGCCCGCCAGGCGTGCACCGACCATGCTGCCTGACTGAACTAAAACCCCCTCCCCTTCCGGGGACCATATCCCTCTATTCCTATCTTATTCGTGTATTTGTCAAGACTCACTATCGTATCTGCTTCCACTACCTCCCCCGGCAGCGAGTTCCAGGCACCCACCCTCTGTTTAAAAAAAAAACTTACCTCGTACATCTCCTTTAGACCTTGCCCCTCGCACCTTAAACCTATACCCTCTCGTAATTGACTCTTCCACCCTGGGGAAAAAGCTTCTGACTATCCACTCTGTCCGTGCCCCTCATAATCTTGTAGACTTCTATCAGGTCGCCCCTCAACCTCCGTCGTTTCAGTGAGAACAAACCAAGTTTCTCCAACCTCTCCTCATAGCTAATGCCCTCCATACCAGGCAACATCCTGATAAATCTTTTCTGTACCCTCTCCAAAGCCTCCACATCTTTCTGCTAGTATGGCGACCAGAATTGAACACTATATTCCAAGTGCGGCCTAACTAAAGTTCTATAAAGCTGCAACATGACTTGCCAATTTTTAAACTCAATACCCCGGCTGATGACAGCAAGCCTTCTTGACTACCTTCTCCACCTGCATTGCCACTTCCAGTGATCTGTGTACCTGTACACACACATCCCTCTGCCTATCAATACTCTAATATATTGGAGACTTGGCCACAGAAATGGCAGATGGAGTTTAACCTGGTCAAATGAGAGGTGATACGTTTTAGAGGATCAAATTTGGGTGTGAATTATACTGTAAATGGCAGAACTCCGAGGGACATTAACATATAAAGGGATCTGGGTGTGCACGTCCATAGTTCCCTAAAAGTGGCAACGCAGGTGGCCAAGGTAATTGAGAAGGCATATGGCATGCTTGCCTTCAGCAACCTAGGCATTGAGTACAAGAGTTGGGAAATTATGTTGCAGCTGTATAAAACCTTGGTTAGGCCACATTTGGAGTGTTGCATGCAGTTCTGGTCACCACACTACCAGAAGCAATTGGAAGCTTTGGAGAGAGTGCAAAAACCAGGATGTTGCCTGGCCCCGAGGGCAATGACGATGAGGAAAGGGTGAATAAACTAGGATTGTTTTCACAGGAAAGACAGAGACTGAGGGGAGACCTGATAGAGGTCTACAAAATTATGAGAGGCAATGATAGGGTGGACATTCAGGCTTTTTCCAAGGATGGAATATCAATTACAAGGGAGCACAGGTTCAAAGTAAGAAGGGGAAAGTTTAAGGGAGATATGCTGGGAAGTTTTTCACGCAGAGAGTGGTGGGTACCTGGAATGCGTTGCCAGAGGAGGTAGAGGAAGCAGGCACATTAACAACATTTAAGAGGCATCTGGACGGGTACATGAATAGGAAGGGAATAGAGAGATATGGACCGAGTAAGGACAGAAGGTTTTTTTTTGTAGTTTAGTTAGGGCATCATGATTAGCATGAGTTTGGAGGGCCAAAGGGCCTGTTCCTGTGGCTGTGTGCTTTTCTTTGTTCTTTGCTCTGTGTAAAGTTAAAGCACATGGGATTGCAGGTAATCTCTTGAGATGGATAGGATGTTGGTTAGCAAATGGGAAGCAAAGAATTGGCATAAGTGGGTCTTTTTCTGACTGGCAGGCAGTGACTAGTGGGGTTCCGCAGGGATCTGTGCTAGAACCCTAACTGTTCACATTATATATTAATGATTTGGAAGATTGAACTGAATGTATCATCTCCAAATTTGCAGATGATACAAAGTTGAATGGGAAGGTGAGCTGAGAGGAGGATGCAGAGTTGTTCAGCGTGTGTTGGACAGGCTGAGTGTGTGGGTATACACATGGCAAGTGCAGTATAATGTGGATAAATATGAGGTTATCCACTTTGGTAGCAATAGTAGGAAGACAAATTATTACTTGAATGGGTGTAAATTGAGAGAGATGGATACTCAGCCAAGACCTTGGTGTCCTTGTGCATTAATCGCTGAAAGTCCGTGTGCAGGTACAGCAGGCAGTAAAGAAGGCAAATGGTATGTTGGCTTTCATAGTGAGAGGATTTGAGTATAGGAATAGAGATGTTATACTGCAATTGTATAGGTCGTTGGTGAGGCCACACCTGGAACACTGTGAGCAGTTTTGGTATCCTTATCTGAGGAATGATGTCCTTGCTATTGAAGGAATACAGCGAAGGTTTACCTGGAACGGCAGGTCTGTCTTATGAGGAGAGACTAAGTCGGTTGGGATTGTATTCATTGGAGTTGAGAAGAGAGAGGGGATCTCATAGAAACGTATAAACTGGGTTTTTTTCGGGTGCTCTGGTTTCCCCTCTCAGTCCAAAGATGTGCAGGTTAGGTTGATTGACCATACTCAATTGCCCCTTAGTTCAGGGAGATTAGCAGGGTAAATATGTGGGGTTAAGTGGATAGGGCCTGAGTGGGATTGTTGTCGGTGCAGGCTCGATGGGCTGAAAGGCTTCCTTCTATAGGGATTCTATGATTTGTTGATTGTATAAAATTCTAATAGGGTTAGACAGGATAGATTCTGTTGGGGGAGTCCAAAACTCCATAGCTTAAAGATAAGGGGTAAGCCTTTTAGAACTGAGGTGAGGAGAAATTTCTTCACCCAGAGAGTGGTATATGTGTGGAATTCACTACCACAAAGTAGTTGAGGCTAAAACGTAGTGTGGTTTCAAGAAAAAAATTAGACATAGCTCTTGGGGCTGAAGGGATCAAGGGATATGGGGGGAAGGGGGTTCAGGATATAGAATTTGATGATCAGCCATGATCATAATGAATGGCAGAGCAGGTTCGAATGGCAGAATGGCGGCACGGTGGCACAGTGGTTAGCACTGCTGCTTCACAGCTCCAGGGACCTGGGTTCGATTCCCAGCTCAGGTCACTGTCTGTGTGGAGTTTGCACATTCTCCTTGTGTCTGCGTGGGTTTCCTCCGGGTGCTCCGGTTTCCTCCCACAGTCCAAAGATGTGCGGGTTAGGTTGATTGGCCGTGCTAAAAAATTGCCCCTTAGTGTCCTGAGATGCGCAGGTTAGAGGGATTAGCGGGTAAATATGGGGGTAGGGCCTGGGTGGGATTCTGGTCGGTGCAGACTCGATGGCCCAAATGGCCTCTTTCTGCACTGTAGGGTTTCTATGAATACTCCTGCTTCTAGTTTCTATCTCCCTTCTGCTGGTCTACATTGGCTCCCAGTTAAGCAACTTTATTTTAATATTCTCACCCTTCAAGTCTTTTCATGGCTTCACTCACCCCTATATCTGTGATCTCTTTTAGCCTTACAGCCCCACAAGATCTCTGCATTCCACCAATTCTAGCCTCTTAAGCATCCCCAATTTTAATTATCAACCATTGGTAACTGTGCTTCAGCTGCCAAGGCCCTGAGATTAGAATTTTCTTTCTAAACCTCTCCTTGTTTCCAATTTTTGCTTTCCCCTTTAACACACAAATTTTGACCAAGCTTTTTGGTCATTAGGGCAGCATGGTGGCATAGTTTTGAGCACTGCTGCCTCACAGCGCCAGGATTACCAGCTTGGGCCACTGTCTGTGTGGAGTCTGCACGTTCTCCCCATGCTTGCGTGGATTTCCTCCAGGTGTTCCACTTTCCTCCCACAGTCCAAAAGATGTGGCTGGTTAGGTGCATTGGCCATGCTAAATTCTCCCTCGGTGTACCCGAACAATTGCCGGAGTGTGACGACTAGGGGATTTCAAAGTAACTTCATTGAGTGTTAATGTAAGCCTACGTGTGACACTAATAAATAAATAAATCATGTTAAATTTTATTTTCTAACTGTTCTAAGTGCCTTGAGATATTAATTATGCTAAAGGTTAATGCAAATTGTGGTATTCTTTCAAATCCCAATTCAAATTGTGTACTGCAGCCATTGTGCATTACAACAGTTGAAAATAGAGATAACTAATGAACTACAGTCCATGAAGGAACATAGTCATATTTCTCCATTCGAGGGAGAGGCATATGGTTATATAAAGCTGAAGGGGTCACCCCAAAAGTGTGGGATAATAAATTATTTATCTGTTTTTCTATTCACCTTGTTATTCATTCAATGACCTGTTTAAAAGTTCAAATGGGAAAAATAGCCTAGAGCTTTTTTTCAATGTGCTGTTGTCCAAAGGAGTTCATGAAGTTTGTGTTTTCATTTTCTAGGCCATTGTCTTTATAGTTGGAGGCGGAAATTATATTGAATATCAGAACCTTGTTGATTATACTAAGGTAAGATGACATTTAATATTGGAAAATGCACAATATATTCAAGTGAGGCAAGGCAGAAAATCTGTGAAACTGACAATCACCAGGAGATAATCAATTTCCAGCGAAAGCCACACAGTTGGTGGATTTTCATGTCCTTAGGCCAGGAACAGCCCTGCGCATATGTGCAGTTTGGCTTTTTGATTTCTTTGGATGTGGAAACCATGCCTATCTGCCTGTGCAGACGAAAAACATACTC